>NW_013952487.1:56739-63848 GCF_001266775.1 Austrofundulus limnaeus | reverse complement strand
CACACACACACACACACACACACACACACACACACACACACACACACACACACGGTGTGGCGTGTCACAGAGGCTCTCTGGACATGAAGTGGCGCAGGGACAAGTGTTTCATCATCTGAAGCGATGCCCTTTGTGTCGTTTCTTGTCTTCATCATCTCAGCTCGTTTGGCAGAAAAATCAGTCCAAGAAATGTTTTTAGTTCAAATCACAGCTGCCTTTTTTAAAGGATTTTATACAAAAACTGTGAGGATTACAGCAAAAATGTTTCTGATTATTACTAATTAATGATGTGGGCGTTTTAGTGTAAATGGAGCAGAAATCAGCTGTCAGATAAATGTGAGGAGAAGCTGGTTCAGATGAATCTGATGATGAAGCTGTGACCTTGTCAGGTTTCTGAGTTTGAGTCGAGTTGAACAACTTTTCTTTTCATCGTTTAATTAAAAACTGAACCTCGTTAACATCGCCTCAAAGATCAGAATCATTTTTTTTCTGCGTTTTCTGACGCCTCAAACAATTATTGCTTTGCTCAGTTCGCCACCCCCATCGTTACTTTTTTGTCTGGACCATTACTGTAAGAGAAAAGACCCGACACCCCCACCTTCGGCTGGTGCATCCCCAACAGTTTCTATGGCAACGAGAGGAAAATAAGACCAGCAATTAATGTGGATTCAGTTTTGGTGTCCAGGAGCAGAATTTGAGATTAAATGTCTGTAAACAACTTCAGTTTTTATAAGCTGAGCACGAAAAGTCAGTAAGTTAGTGTTTGCTAGATCAACAATAACTACAACTCTTATAGATGCACAGACTGCAAAACAAGAGTCAATAACAGCAAAATAAAACAGTTTGATGGCTCTACAGCTCATCCCACAAATGCATGATCCTTACAAATGTGCCATTTAAAGGRGTTTTAACAGGCTTTCCACTGGAATAAGACTCATTGCCAAGAATCGTTGATGTGTCACAGATGAGAGTAAGTTTATGTGAGTCGTTTGAGGTGAATGTAAAGTTTTTTAACTACAGTAGCGAGCTAACAATAACAAGCTAACATTAGCTAGCACTAGCTAGCATTAGCTTACCGTTCTCTGTCGTCCAGCCCTCTCGTCTTCAGCATCAAACTGCTGGATGATCTGGTTCAACATTCGGTAATTTTCCTTCGAGTTTAATGAATCTACTTCAGTTTTGTCACCAATAAAGTGAAATGAACAGTGGTGGGCAGCGCTAATCCAAAAATTAGCTCCGCAATTTCTAAAGCACTTATGAAAATATTTAGGTCCRCAACTTCAAAAGCGCTTATGCTGTAGAAAAACTAGAGGAAGCTAATTTTAAAGCGCAAGTTCAATTTGACACTTACTAGCTGGCAACAATTCATGTACAACAAATGTACAACACTGCCAACTAGTGGTGTATGAACCTTTTTATAGATTAATCCTACAACCACTGATTGCTGGGGATGTGATTTCCTGAAACAGACCTTTAGCTCCTGGTGTAAAAACTAAAAAGTTCTTGAGGATTGCTAGTTCGGCTGCTTCTTTGTCTTTTTCTTTTGTTTGTTGTAGATTTTTCATTAAAGAAGCATCAATAAAATAATTTTAAAACTGTTTATTGGTAAACTGAAGTGATGCATTCTGGGTACAAGACGGATTTGATTTGTGACGGGAAACGAAAACACGGACTACAGGAAACTATCTTCACTTCAAAATAAGAGCTTGGATTTTAAAGTTTTCCATGTAATTGCTCCAGTTGACCACTAGATGTCAGTCTAACCCCGTTGGCCGATTGCTTCGACCAATTACGTCAAGTTTTGAGCTCCAGTGTTTAAACTTTTTTTTAAAAGAAGGAGCTCCAATTGTAAAGTAAAATAAATTAATACAAAACTTTAGTATGGATTACAAACGTTAACTGTTTTTGCTGGGAGAGGGAGTTCTAAACATTGCCTTCCTGCTACGTAAGCAGACACAAAGCATTGTGGGAAATGAGAACTTTGACCGAAAGCAACAGTCAGCAGGATGTATACCTTCACAATAAGTGTGTTTATCTGGGAGGGGTGCTGTTGGATAGATCACATGTGTTGTGATTCATTGACAGTCATACCTTCTGCTGTTCAAGATAATGATGACTGGTAGATAATTAGTTATTAGCGGGAGTGCATTTTAATTTTAGAAAGCGCAAAGCCGCTTATAAATTATAAAAATTAGTAAGACCCTTAACGAAATATTTAGGTCCACAATTAGCAGATTTGCGCTTTAGCGGGCTGGTACCCACCACTGGAAATAAGACTGAGCGTCCATTGAAGATATTTCTGTAAACATGACGGTAGCAGTTTACGTTGGGTAGCACAGATGGACAGAAGACTGGACCGACTGGAGCAGGGTGGGCTTAGCCGAGCCTCACAATCCAAAAACAGGCCTTTGGTCCTGCAGCTGAAATTTACCAGATTTCCACCAGTTTCATACCAGTGAGCTCTTTGAATCTTCTCATTCTGAATTTACCGTTTACAACGTGTCTGTAATCAGCCTCCTGACCAAAATGCTTTCAAATTCCTCTGGAGTAAAGAAAAAAAAAGATCCAAAGAAAGGCCAAATGTGGGCCTGCTCTTTAACGGCGAGTCCTAAAACAGGAACAGGAGGGTTTCCCTCAGCTCCAGAGGACGAGCGCCGTTCCAGCCTGGAGGCACAATTAGCAAACAAAAGGCTGGGTTCTTGTAGATTCCCTCAGAAAAACAGCGGGAGCCCCGTTTAATCTCAACCTTCCCTCTCCTGTAAAAACCAGGGTTCATCCCTCCTGCTGTCCCCGGCATCTGTCTTCCCTTCGTTCTGTCTCCAACACATCAGATGACGTGTTTTTACTGCACCCAGGAGAAAGCACCTTCACAAACTCATTTACATCTAAAGTCTTTCAGAGGAAATGTAGATTAACGTTAGGAAGTAAAGAAACTGTGCAGCAAATTAACGTTTACAAAGTTATTAAACCCTGAGCAAAAAATTATCAAAGCAAAAATAATCTGATTTTTCTTTAAAGTTGGTTCATGCCGTGATGATACTTTATGTTTTAAAAAATGTAAACTATTTTTGGGTAAAAAGTCTGTTAAACCCTCTGCTTAACACTAACAGTAGTGGACAGGGACAACAGTGGACAGGGACAACAGTGTACAGGGACAACAGTGTACAGGGACAACAGTGTACAGGGACAACAGTGTACAGGGACAGTAGTGTACAGGGACAACAGTGTACAGGGACAACAGTGTACAGGGACAACAGTGTACAGGGACAGTAGTGTACAGGGACAGTAGTGTACAGGGACAGTAGTGTACAGGGACAACAGTGTACAGGGACAACAGTGTACAGGGACAACAGTGTACAGGGACAACAGTGGACAGGGACAACAGTGGACAGGGACAGTAGTGTACAGGGACAGCAGTGTACAGGGACAGCAGTGTACAGGGACAGCAGTGTACAGGGACAGTAGTGTACAGGGACAGTAGTGTACAGGGACAACAGTGTACAGGGACAGTAGTGTACAGGGACAGTAGTGTACAGGGACAGTAGTGTACAGGGACAACAGTGGGCAGGGACAACAGTGGACAGGGACAACAGTGGACAGGGACAGTAGTGAACAGTGGAGGACGGAGACGGTTTATGGAAGGAACAGGTCTTGGTGGCTCCCGGGTCATTCCTGAACATCAGACCTGGTTCCCTCGTCTCTGGGGGGTTAGGTTGGGGTTATAAATCTGTTTTCTGCTGGCACAGAGACTCTCAGCTGCAGTCAATCATGATCACTAATAGGCCTGTGTATTGGCAAGAATTTGACGATACGATACATATCATAACAGAGGGGTCATGATACGATATATCCCGATATATTGCGAAACTGTAAGCAAGGCGATATATTGTGATATATTGCGATTTTTTTTCCAAAAATTCTATTAAATAAAAACCTCTTACTGAAAAAAAAAAGAAAAGCTAATGTTTACTCACAATGCTAATGCTACCCTTACTCGCTGGCACTCAAGAGGTAGAGGAGCCAAATGTCTGGCTCACTGCTGCCAACTAGTGGTCAGAGGCTGAACTACAACATAAAAATGAACGGTTGGCAAGAAGGTTGTCATTTTAAACCTTAATAAAAAATCGATACAGGACTTTAGAATATTGATACAGTTTCGGGAAATGAAATATTGCGATATTTCAGTGTATCGATTTTTTTCTTACACCCCTAATCACTAACAGGAAGTTCAGATCTTCAGACTGTAAAGATTTATCTGACTGTGTGAATTTATTTGAGCTGATTTGTCTGATGTTTATTAAAAAGTGACTGAAATGAGAGCAAATGTTGTGAAAGTCTTTAAATCCTGTCTTCAGTATAAAGGTTTATGGTTCAGTCAGAGAAGACTTGGTGCTTTGTTGGCAGATATTTGGGTTTAAGAGTTGAAGGCACAGAAACCTCAGAACCACCTCGCTCTGAGAGGAACTGAGACGTTTGGACTGACCTGTTCTGACTTCCTGTTGGTACGGCAGTGACTTCCTCTTTTTATGAAAACATCATCCTCATCATCATGCAGCTGCAGGGCTGTTTCTGACTCTGCACAGAAAAATAAAAGCTCTCAGGAGCAGGAGGGAAAATTCAGGAATTGTTTTTCTTGTTTTAATTTTTTTCTGAGGTTTTGGTTGCAGGTTTGTGCACAAAAGACATAAATCATCTAAATGTTGTTTTTCTGCACGCCATGTCTTCATCACCTGAAGGAGCTCAGACATCCTGTAACCGTTATTTTTTCTAATTCTTCTGTAATTTTATTTAAACCCAGCTTCTGTGAGGGAAATAAAATGCGGGACCAACTGGCTGCACTAACGGTTTCAGTTTTTAGGTTTTGATCATAAAGTCTTGGGTTTTCCTCCGGTACGTCTGCAGAACCTTCAGTAGCTCATACAGAAGTCCGACTTCTGAAACCTGCAACGTCTTTCTGTTGGTTTTTGCACTCATGTTTGCAGAACTGCAAGATAAAAACATGATGTGGTTTCTCTGGTTTCTCCTGTGGGTTTCCTGCCTCTCATCTTATTTCTTTATCTGAAGTGTCGTAATGTTCAGAAGCTTCCGGACTGGAAATTTAAATTTAAAAACAAACAAATGTTCTGCCACTGTCACTTGGTTGTGGCGACCATCTTGACTTGGAATGGCTTCAAACATAATGTATGTTATAGACCATCTCTTTTGGTTAAATTTGTCCAGTGGTTTGTGAGACATTTTGCTAACAACAAACTTTTTTGCGTGCAAGTCTTCATGGCTCAGATCTCACTGCTCTATCTTTTCTTTCTCTTTCTCTTGCAGAGGCTCCTCCATCTGGGATGTCCAAGAACGGATACTTTTTTCAAGAAATGGGTGAGTCTTTGAGTTCAAGTCTGTTAGTCTGAGTCTGTAAATCTATGTGAGTCTGTGTTTGTGAGTCTTGAGTCTGTAACTCTGAGTCTTTGAGTTCAAGTCTGTTAGTCTGAGTCTGTAAATCTATGTGAGTCTGAGTCTGTGAGTCTATGAGTCTGTAACTCTGAGTTTGTGAGTCTGAGTCTGTAACTCTGAGTTTGTGAGTCTGAGTCTGAGAGTCTGAGTTTGTAACTCTGAGTCTGTGTTTGTGAGTCTATGAGTCTGTAACTCTGAGTCTATGAGTCTGTGAGTCTGAGTTTGTAACTCTGAGTCTTTAACTCTGAGTCTATNTCTGAGTCTATGAGTCTGAGTCTGTAACTCTGAGTCTGTAAGTCTGAGTCTATGAGTCTGAGTGTACTCTAACTTTTTACTACTTTTTGTTAAACTGTCTGTGAGTCTTGAGTCTGTAATTCTGAGTTTGAGTCTGAGTCCGTTACTCTGACTCTCTGAGTGTTGAGTTTGTAACTCTGAGTCTGAGTCTGTGAGTCTGAGTCTGTGAGTCTGAGTTTGTGAGTCTGAGTCTGTAACTCTGAGTCTGTAACTCTGAGTCTGTAACTCTGAGTCTGAGTCTGTGAGTCTGAGTCTGTGAGTCTGAGTTTGTGAGTCTGAGTCTGTAACTCTGAGTCTGTAACTCTGAGTCTGTGAGTCTGAGTTTGAGTTTGTTACTGAGTCTAAGTGTACTCTAACTTTTTACTACTAACTTTTTGTCAAACTGTCTGAGTTTGTTGGTCTGTTAATCTGAAAGTTTCAGTCTGAGTGTGTAACTTTTTTAGCTTTTAGTTTTAAACTAACTCATTTTAGCTGTAACTGTTTTGTTTTTAGGCAGCTACTTCCTTGTAGCTTCGTCCTTTAGCTATAACGGCTCAGTTTCAGCTCCTTCGGCTGTGTATGTTTTCTCTAGTTGCCCAAAGATCCTGTCTGCATTTAAAGCTGCAGCTGCGACACATGAAGCCTCTCAGCTCTGCAGCGTTTGAATAGAAATAATAAACTGTTTTTTTTTCTAACAGCGGCTTCGGTACCTTCAAGCCGAAGAAGCTTCCAATTAGTTTGAGCAGCCGAAGTCGAGCAGATGAAACAGACTGGAGCTGGATCTCCCCGTCTCCCTCGGCTAATTACTCCCTTTCTGTAAGACGTCGTGCAGTCAGCAGATCCACAGAAGGCCTCCTGCTGCAGCTCCTCTCAGCTGTCTGTCATCAAAACACAATTACATTATTATGGGATGGAGGCTTCATTGTAGAGGCTCGTTAGGGAATGTTTGTCTGGCAGCTAAACACAACGCATGACAACAAGACCAGATCCTGCTCGCAGGCTCAAATATTTACACACACCCCTCTAACATTTAGATCAATGTCCTGGTTTAAAGGAAGTGAAGAGTTCTCCCACTTCCTGTTTCAAACATCCTCCATGTTGGTAGAGTCAGTCTGCTCAGAGTAAATAAAAACCCTGAATTAASCCCGAGTCAGTGGACCTGGTCCAGTCTTCGTACCGGGTCCTGCAGTGGTTCTGTCATGGTGACCCTGTGCTGTTGTGTTCCCAGAGCAGCGGGAGGCGGAGCTAGAGGAGGGCAGCGAGGGTCGAGAGGAGGGACAGGACCTGCCCATCTCCTGCGGAGACGACATCCATCTTTACGACAACCAGATCAGCCCCGGAACAGGTCAGGACTTGGGTCTGGTCAGGTGTTGGAGGTGAAGGAAAGAAAC
>NW_013952487.1:53979-55120 GCF_001266775.1 Austrofundulus limnaeus | reverse complement strand
TGCCCACCGCTACAAACAATTAATGTTTTTTATTTTTATTAAAATAAATGCTATTTAAAAAAGTTTTCAGTCAAGGAAAGTCCTGACATTGTGAAATGTTCAAATGAAGAAAAATAGCTTTTGAAATTTTAATTTAAGCTGAGAGGGTTAACCACTCCTGCTTTATTTTGTCAGTGTTTTGGTTGTTTTTGCTTTTAAACATTTTTATTCCAACCATAGTTTAAACCTGTTTGTCCGTCCTGTGTCAGGTGATTAAAACAGTCCTGACTTGCTTTAAATAATTAGTTTTCCTCCTGTCGGTGTGATTAAAACGCCGTGGACGCACTGACATATTGTGTCTCCTGACGCCGCGGCATATGGAGGAGAGATGGACCGGACCCGTGATGGAACTGTTAGTTGGAGACGTTTGTTCTGCAGATGGAAGAAAATGGAAATAAAGTTCCTGCTAAGATCACGCAGACGAGCTTTACTTCAAGCTGTTGCTGCTAAAAGTGTCTCAACAGGCTGTTGGATCACAACTTGTTTCACAAACTGCTTCTGCTTTGTTTTTGTTTTGTTTTTTTAAATACTGAAAACCAGGGTCTCAGACTGAGTCGTTCTGTTATATCTGACCGTAGTTTTAAATAAAGTTTTCCTCTTCCTCCTCCTGCTGGYGTCGTCTGCACAGCTGCTGTCGATGTCAGCTGCAAACTTTAAAATGAGCTATTTTTAGCTTGAAATAATGGTGCAATCAGCTGAAAAGTCTAAAGGCGACTTTAAAGTGAACCTGTCTAGTTGTAACATTACACATTATTCAGTAAACATTTACTTCAACCATAAAGAAGAYTAAAAATACTGTGGGCTGTGTAGGTTTTAAAAACTTAAAGAATATTTTGTCACACAGACGTCACCATATTAATTATACCACAAAGCATTCTGGGTAAATGATGAAGCTTATTAGGTGCTCCGCTGTGAGCTCTGTCCAGCTTGAAGGTTAATTTTGGACAATATCTGACTTTTTTAAAAGCGCACTGACAGAGAGGAAAATGACTCAGCCTGAAACTGAAAATGATGGAGGACAACAGAGCTGCTGCATGGAAGGAGAACCTCAGCTTAGCCTGCTGGCTTTCGCATTAGCTCCCAATCTACTACATATATATAT
>NW_013952487.1:50239-52346 GCF_001266775.1 Austrofundulus limnaeus | reverse complement strand
AGTATGTTTTTGTGTATATTAGCTCAGGAGCTAACACCATATCATCCTATATAGTATGTTTTTGTGTATATTAGCTCAGGAGCTAACACCATATCGCTGTATATTCAGTGCTGTCAAGTTTTGACCTGAGCTTGGAGTGAGATTTCGAGCAGCTGAACACTGTATCCAAAAGTTGCTTTCAGCTGTCCCAAAATTTGCTAAATAACATTTTTGTCTAATTTGCAGATTTGGACTTTTGCCATCTATTGTGATCAGGGCTGTGTGGTATTTAATGACGGAGAAAACAGTGTGTAAAATCACTTTTTAACACACCTGGACCTCGTTTATGAAACCAAATTGTGACTGGAGACATACAAGAAAGTCTGTATTCCAGTAAATTAAATTATAAAAATTCAGACTGATTATTTTTAAACCGTGGTCTTTCAAAGCTGCTCCTGGTCCCAGACCCTCAGGCCTGACTGGGACCACTGCAGAAGTGTTTGGTTTCAACCTGAGATTCTTCAGCACCTGTTTCATCTGGAAATGGCTTCCCTTCCTGGCTCATTAACGACACTTTTTAGCGCCTTTAAAGTCCCATCTTCAGGCTCTGACTCTGTGATCTCTAAACCCTGAAATTCTCCTGGATTACTTTAATCCCCTCGGAGACACCCATCAGATGGAGGTGATGATTCTGGATGAGGTAATCTCGTATGAATTCCTGATTATCTCCTGGAGGCTGCACCCTGCTCCCTGACTGGAAGGAAGTCTTTTTTTTTCCAAGGCTCTGATGAGGAGAATCCCCCCAGAAAGACCCGGGGGGTGCTAAGATGGTGAGGAGTTCGGATCAAACAGACTCTGCTACTTATTGATGTCAGGAAACCCTTCCTGTAAAGTGATCCCTGATTAGTTGTAACATTAGACTCCCCCTGATTTTATTTTTCATTCTGGGTGTAGGACAGGTTGGACTGATTGGTTTCCTCAGAGGAGGGAAGCCCGTGGAAACCCGATAACTTCCTCCTCGCAGTAAATGACAGTAATTATGTAACAGCGGCGGGTTGTTTTAATGAGACTCTGCAAGATGAAAACCATATTCCCCGTCCTCGTGTTGTTCTCACACAAAATGGTTTTTACTCGTTTGTTATGTAATTATTTTCTTTTCTGGGGGAAATCCAAAGCTCGGTACTTTGATCTGAGCTCTGTTGGTCCGGAGTTCAGAGTCGTCACCGTTACACCGAGGGGGTCGCCTGCCTTTTTTATTCTCCCCGTCTCCGCCTGACGGTTTGTGTGATTTCAGAGTTTTAAGCGTCATTACTAAATGTTGGGTTTGTTAGAAGTGCTTTTTAAATGCAAATATGACACATTATTCTCTGCAGATTTGCATAAAGTGTCGAATTCAACAAAAGCAGAAGCAGGAGGAGCTGAGCTGGTGGGGTGTTCTGGTCGCAGAGGGGATTTTCAGACTCCGGCTTTTAAGTCTCCGTCTCCTCCTCATTAGTAATCCCTTTACAGGAGACGAGAACGAACATGAAGACAGAGAGAGACATGGGGGACGAGCTGGGGACGTGAGACACGAGACGAGCTTTCTTTAAGTGTTTGGTATTATTCTTCACCTGAAAGACAAACAGAAAGACACAGAACAATTAAAAACATTTAATTATGATGCTAAATACAGATATGAGACATGTTGTCCAATCTGTCCATCTATAAGACAAAACTACTTCCTGCGGACCGTCTGTCCATCTATAAGACAAAACACCTTCCTGTGGACCGTCTGTCCATCTATAAGACAAAACTACTTCCTGCGGACCGTCTGTCCATCTATAAGACAAAACACCTTCCTGTGGACCGTCTGTCCATCTATAAGACAAAACTACTTCCTGTGGACCGTCTGTCCATCTATAAGACAAAACACCTTCCTGTGGACCGTCTGTCCATCTATAAGACAGGACAACTTCCTGTGGACCGTCTGTCCATCTGTAAGACAAGACAACTTCCTGTGGACCGTCTGTCTATCTATAAGACAAAACAACTTCCTGTGGACCGTCTGTCCATCTATAAGACAAGACAACTTCCTGTGGACCGTCTGTCTATCTATATGACAAAACAACTTCCTGTGGACCGTCTGTCT
>NW_013952487.1:45338-46530 GCF_001266775.1 Austrofundulus limnaeus | reverse complement strand
CGTTGGTCCAGTGTGTTCTTCCACTTAAATCTTTATTGGTGCTTTTTAACCAATATATAAAACAGTAATTGAACAGAAAAAAACACAAAAACAGAGAATCGCCTATTGATATGACTTACATATTGTATATATGTTTATTATTATGTCCTCGTTCTGTATTTAAAGTCTTATAGAGGGTTCCTCCCAGTGTGTGTTTCACAGGTGACACATGTCCAGGTGTCCTCTGGGACTCAGGGCTCCACTTCCTCCACGCTCTCACTCAGTTTTTATCTTGATTTGATTTAATTAATAAACATCTATAATTAGAAAATGACCAGAGCTGTACTGTTAATGAGTCAATCACTGGGTTTATTACGCAGCATTAAATATGAGTCATAACACAAATATTATGTTTTATTTAGTGGCTCTTTTTAGAACCTGAACGGGTTTATTCTGGTGACACACACACACCAACACAAAGACACACACCAACACGCCTGTTAGTGATTTGCTGAGTCGTGTTCCTGCCAACATGTCGACTAATCCCTGACTTCTGTAGCAAAGTTCTGTTTGTTTGTCTCTGTTTCCTGCCTGAACTCAGGAGCAGGAAGTGACACGTTGGAGTTTAATCACGTTCTGTCAGGTTCGACTAAAACACAAACGTGAAGGTGGAGACATTTTTAATTTTGTACTTGGATTTACACAAGCTGGACCAAATATAATCCACCTCAAAGTATGAATTAATTTTATTTTAACCCCTTAATGCCCTGAAGGCGTCTCCCAGCTCTTCTGTTGATCAGGTTTATCGAGCTGTTTCACAAAAATAACTCCAGAACCGACAGATGTTTGGGTTTCTTTTATGGTCCTTGTTTTATTTGCAAAGGAACAGCAGGAAATCCACTCTCCTTTTCAGATTTCTCTTGGCGCACGATCGATGTTTCTGAGCGAGTGTCTGAGCTTTTAATCGAGCCGCGTTTTTGTTGGTTGTGTCGAAACATTTGGAGGAACCTCAGGAGTGAAGAACATCTTTGGTTATTAAAGCTTGAAGCTCAGATATCTTTTAAAGGGATCCATGATTAGTTGTAACATTAGACTTTATTTGATAAACATTTAGTTTAACTGTAAAATAAAGACTGTAAAAATACTGTAGGATGTTTAGTTTTGTAAATGTTTAAAAATATATTTTAACACAACGGAGCCATTTTATTTACAC
>NW_013952487.1:35309-43778 GCF_001266775.1 Austrofundulus limnaeus | reverse complement strand
GTGTAAATAAAATGGCTCCGTTGTGTTAAAATATATTTTTAAACATTTACAAAACTAAACATCCTACAGTATTTTTACAGTCTTTATTTTGCAGTTAAAATAAATCAATTAAAGTCTAATGTTACAACTAATCGTCTGTCATCTTTGATTATAACAACATTGTTTAGGTTTTATTTTGCCTAAACAATCATTTTATGGCTCAAAGACACTCTGACGCTCATCACCAGTTCTGTTTATTATGACTGAATCTCGGCCCGCAGTACGTGAAGCTGATGAACTTCGAGGAGGAGGTCCGGGCGCACCGGGACCTGGACGGCTTCCTGGCGAGGGCGAGCATCCTGCTGGATGAGACGGCCGCCTCCCTGGACGATGTCCTGAAGAGGATGCTGCACCACGTGGGTCAGGACAGCCACGTCTGTGAGCCCAGCTGCAACTTTGAGGAGGTGATGAGCATGCTGTTCACAGACGCAGGAGCCCAGGAGGTCAACGGTGAGTCTGGACCCCCGTGAGGGCTTTTATCTTCTTGTGTTTTAATGTTTTATTAAATAAGTGCAGATAAACACATCATTTTAGCTACAATAACGCACCAAATTTCAGCTCAATGTGTAGAAATACCTGAACYGAGCTGAATATTTGAATTTATCTTTGGCAGCCTGCTGAGATTGATTTAAATTCAGAATCTTTTGGGCATCGCCATCTTGAATTTTTGATTGATTGGTTTTGATTTGCATTCAGAATTTGTCAGCTRCTATAATACCATTTTTTAGCTTTTTGTTTGAATTTTTTTCTCAATTCAGCATTAGCCTTTAGCTTAAACCAGATTTCAAATGTCTGGGATTGCTCTTGGTTACCACCAAACCACATTTCACCTCAGTCTTTCTAAAAGCTGGCTGAGTTAGAACAATTCAAAATTCTCTTTGGTGGCCATCTTGGATTTTGTGTTTACATTCAGATTTAGTTAAAGATTATTCTCTGCTACCACTACAGCTGTGTATTTAAAGACATTTTTAACATTAGTGGTTAGCTTAAAATGGGATTAGTAATCTTTCTTTGCTACAACACAAAATGCCTTAAAATGGCTGAAYTCTAGCCATTTAAAGTTAGCTGTGATGGSTAGCTTGAATGTTTGATTAGCATGGTAGAGATTGTTTTTGACCTCTACTACATACATTTTCAGCTGTGTATTTATTGGCTGAATTATAGCATTTTGTAAAATTAGCATTAGCGGTTAGCTTAAAATGGTACGAACAACCATTTTTGACTACAACACAACTAATTTCAGCTCATTGTCTTAAAACGGCTGAATCCTCGCCATTTAAAATTAGCTGCGATGGCTAGCTTGAACGTAAGATTAGTATTCAGAATTTCGTAAATATTGTTTTTGAGTACTTTTACACTAAATTTCAGTTGTTTATCTAAAGGTTGAATTATAGCAATTTATAAAATTAGCATTACCAGCTGGCTTGAACTTATGACTAGCATTTAGTATGTTTTTATTTATCCTGAGCTGCTATCACACAAAGTTTCAGCTCAATTTATCCTAAAACATCTGAATTAGAAACGTAAAATTGGCTGTGGCGGCCATCTTGAATTTTTAAATCGTTATAGTTTTATTTATTTGTATGTGCCCCCCCGAAATAAAACCTTGGCCACTCTTTGCAGAAAAGTTTAGCTCCGCCCCTGCCTGTATTCTGGTCGTTCTGGCGTCTGCACCTGTGTCTGTTGGTTGGACGTAACTTGTGGGCGGAGCTCGCCCTGCTCAGGCCTCCATGACCGGCGTGTCGTTGGTCGCTCTCTTTTCAAACGTCTCTGCCGCCGCTCGTGTTTCGTCTCGATGGATTTCAGTCAGAATCAGAGGCTTCAGTGTGAATTCACAGCGAAGCACTTTAGGCGGAGGAACAAAGACTCCTCTCTTCATATTACACTCAGCGTCAGTATCTACGGGACATATCTGTCGAGGTATTAATTTTTGTCCTATCTGCGCTCGTTCTTCCACAGAGGGATATTACAGCTGGCGAGAGGACCGCTTCATTTCAGGCGTGATATACAGCTGTGAGATAAACGAAGAGGGAGATTAGAGCGGGAAACGGAGAGGAAGAGAGAGTTACATAAAGAAAAAAAAAACCAGYGTGATAATTAGTCCGGCTCCAACTCCTGCAGAATGCTTGGTTTTGGAGGCCAATGAGCAGTTTTATTGTTGCAGAGAAATAATGACCGGAGTGCATGAATAATTAGACTTGTGTTTTTATTTAGAAACAATAAACTGAGTTCTCCAACGTCTAATATTTCAAATTAAATGAGGGCAGCAGTGGGTCTGAAGATGCTTCCAGCARGACATCTTCTGCAGGGGGCGGAGCTATAATAACCTTCCAGTAGCCATGGTACTAAGTAAAGAGGGTTGAAAACTGCATCCAGGTCCTGGATCCAAAAGGCTTGAATGTTTTTTGTTCGTAAGGTGGCACGGCTCAGATTTACAGCCCTTTTCCACTAGAGGCTGTAGAGGCTCTAGTGACTAGAACCTCTACAGCACGGCTCGGCTCGGCTCTGCACATTTCCAAGGTGTTTCCACTAGCAAGGATTCATGGAACYGGACTCCTTTATAGCACCTACTTCATCGTAGTTCCAAGTCTGAAAACATGACGTCAGAAATCTGTCAGTCACTGGTTGGTTACTGATTGGTCAGGGGGTGGAGTCACTGGTTGGTTGGTTACTGATTAGTTAGGGGTGGAGTCTCTGGTTAGTTACTGATTGGTGAGGGGGTGGAGTCACTGATTGGTTACTGATTGTTCAGGGGGTGGAGTCATTGGTTCGTTACTGATTGGTCAGGGGGTGGAGTCACTAGATTGTTACTGATTGGTCAGGGGGTGGAGTCACTAGATGGTTACTGATTGGTCAGGGGGTGGAGTGACTGATTGGTCACTGATTGTTAGAGGGTGGAGTCACTGGTTGGTTACTGATTGGTTAGGGGGTGGAGTCACTGGTTGGTTACTGATTGGTTAAGGGGTGGAGTCACTAGATGGTTACTGATTGATCAGGGGGTGGAGTCACTAGATGGATACTTATTGTTCAGGGGGTGGAGTCACTAGATGGTTACTGATTGGTCAGGGGGTGGAGTCACTGGTTGGTCACTGATTGTTAGAGGGTGGAGTCACTGGTTGGTTACTGATTGGTTGGGGGGTGGAGTCACTGGTTGGTCACTGATTGGTTAGGGGGTGGAGTCACTGATTTGTTATCGATTGTTCAGAGGGTGGAGTCACTAGTTGTTTACTGATTGGTTAGGGGGTGGAGTCACTGATTTGTTATCGATTGTTCAGAGGGTGGAGTCACTAGTTGNGTTCAGAGGGTGGAGTCACTAGTTGTTTACTGATTGGTTAGGGGGTGGAGTCACTGATTTGTTATCGATTGTTCAGAGGGTGGAGTCACTAGTTGGTTACTCATTGGATAGCGGGTGGAGTCACTGGTTGTGTCCGATAAACAGTAGCTTAGCTGAGAAGAGTTGAGACAGGAGTCAGACATTCGATTATGATGCCTCCTGGTCACCTCCTTTTGGAGGTTTTCCCACTAGGAAGAGATCGTGGGCCACCCAGAGTTTTGTGGAGGGATTGTAGACCCTCTCTGGTCCGGGAACACCTTCAGGGTCCGCCAGTAGGAGCTGGAGACAGAGGTCCGGATTTCTGTCCTGGACCTGTTTCCTGTAATTTTGGATGAAACAAGTTGTCACTTTTAGGGACCTAAAAGGAATGTCACATTTAAAAATCTAAAATCTCAGGATAAATTTGGTCTAATTTAAATCCACTTGTGTTCCGGACCACTCTGTTTTCTAATCAGCCATCGATGGGTCTTCATCGGTTCTTAATTAGACAAAAAATAATAATAAAATAGAAAAATGAAGGCTGTACATTTTTTTTCTTTTTTTTTCCCCTTGAGTCTCTTTGGGCCGGCCGAACAAATAAGTGTTATCAAAGATAAAATCTAATTTTGTAATAGGCGGTGGACGGTAATAAAGATAAAACATGTCTGCCCAGCACTGATGTGACATTGAGGGATTTTCTTTGGAAAAGGGTCTTTTAATATGCATGAGGGCAGGAAATGAAGCAGATATTTGTGTCTGTTAACCAGAAAGTGTTTAACATGATTTTTTTTGTGTGCTTGTCTACAAAATCAATGATGGAAAAAAGGTGACTGAACCATCTCTCCTGGTTTTTCTCCCTCTCCTCACGCAGACAAGTCTCAAAGTTTCGTTTTCTTTGATGACGGTAAGCGGTGCTAATTGGAGGGAAATGTCAGCGTCGGGCCTGTGAGGCTGTAATCAGTGCTTCACTTTACCAATCACCATTAGTGTGCCATTTGTGTTCCTGTCGAGGCTCAGGACTGGGTTAATCTACTGACTCATCAGATCGTTACAGAGGAACCGTACCTGCCTCAGGGTGACACGTTTACTCATCAACCAGGACCGGATCAGTTGCTTCTTGAAGGCTGTCAGTTTGAAGTTTAGATTTTTTATTACACTGAAAATACAAGTCCAAATGTTTACAAAACTAAAGTAAACAGTTGGGGAAATAATAGTTATTTAGGAATATACGTATGTTTACTTTATTGCAGCCCAGTGTGTACCAGGTACATATCCTGTATTAACTGTAAGTACAATTCTGTATTTTGTAATACTACCATAAGATATTTAAAATTTCTAATGTAATTAAAAATATATATGTTAACAAAATAGTAGAGAAAAATTATTTTATATTATTGACCATCAAGTACCACAAACAAACCAATACTCTCCCAGTAACATATTTGTACCTGGGATTTGTTCTGTAAGCATCTGGTTTTTACCAGGTACATACCTATGTCTTACCTGGTATGTACCCTGTAACATGCATGGTAGCATACGTGTTAATATACTTAATTACGAGCAACATACCTAGCAACATACCTGGTGCACACCCAAAAACAAACTTAATACATACCTGGCAACACACCAGGTACACACCGATTACCATACCTGGCACATACTCGGTAACATACTTGATATATACTCGGTAACATACTGGGTAGATCTTCAGTTACATACCCAGTACACACCCAATACCATGTTTGGAACATACCCGGCAACACACCAGGTACACACCCGTAAACATACCTGATAAATACCCAAAAACATAACCGATACATACCTAGTAATACACCTGGTAAATACCCAGAAACATACCTGGTAAATACCCAGAAACATACCTGGTAAATACCCAGAAACATACCTGGTTAATACCCAGAAACATAACTGGTAAATACCCAGAAACATAACTGGTAAATACCCAGAAACATAACTGGTAAATACCCAGTAACATACCTGGTAAATACCCAGTAACATACCTGGTAAATACCCAGACACTTACCCGATACATACCCAGTAACATACCTGGGAAATACCCAGTACCATACCTGGTAAATACCCAGACACTTACCCAATACATACCCAGTAACATACCTGGTAAATACCCAGTAACATACCTGGTAAATACCCAGACACTTACCCAATACATACCCAGTAACATACCTGGTAAATACCCAGATACGTACTCGATACATACCCAGTAACATACCTGGTAAATACCCAGATACGTACTCGATACATACCCAGTAACATACCTGGTAAATACCCAGTAAGTGAGTAAGTAAATTTTATTTATATAGCATCTTTTACAAACATCACAAAGTGTTTAACAGAGAGCAAAATAACTAAAATCAATAAAAACAGGTCACAAAAACATACCCAGTAACATACTTAGCACATAGTACAACACACCAAGTACACACCAGGTACACACCTGGTACGTACCCAGTAACATTCTTAGTACATTCCCAGCAACACACCAGGTACACATCTGTTAACATATCTGGTAAATATCCAGTAACATACCTGGTCAATACCCAGAAATGTACCTGGTAAATACTCAGTAATGTACCTAGTATTTACTGTGTTAGTACTGGAAACATGCCAGGCTGTAATAGGTATTGATATTTATTTTATATCTTTTTTATTGAAACTAATTAATGTAAATATTCAGATATACTTGTATCTTTTTTCCTCCACTGTTTTTATAAAATATAAAAACATTATTTCTGTTTGACGTCACAAATTAAAGAATCCATTCAGTAACCTTCAAAAAAAACAAAAACGAGTTTTTACAGCCTGTCTGTCCAAACTAAATAAAACACATAATTCAGACCTCAGCTGCAGATGTTTGGTGCAACATGTGAACAAAGATCTGCATCAGGACCCAGACTCAAGGTGTCCCCGTTGATCTGGTCCTGGTTGTCCCTCATCACATCTGGTCTGTGTGGTCTATGGTGGACTCATGTGGTCTATGGTGGACTCATGTGGTCTATGGTGGACTCATGTGGTCTATGGTGGACTCATGTGCCTCTTCTGTATGGAGCTCCCTGAGTTTTAATCACGTCCTTCACTGTGGCCTCCACGCTCTCAGGAAAACCAATCATGTTCCTTTGTGTGCTGATGAGCGTGTGCGTGCACGTGTTCACCATCAGGCCCAACAAAGGTTCAGACGCCGTCGCTCTTTAAAGATTTGGAGCTTTTATTAAAAATACTTCAGAGGATGATGGAAGGGATCTCGCTGCCTGAAAGGCTGCTCGCTTTTTTTTTTCTCCTTCTGTCTTTGATGTTGAACTGGCAGAAAAAAATTACAACACTGAATTATTGGCATGTTTATTATTTTGTTTCTTATTTATTTGTGTTTCTGTCTCGTGTGATTCACAGAGAACAGAAATGTCCCCCTCCAACCAGGCCACGTGGATAACTCGTTTAAAGAATCCACCAAGAATCCAGAAAGATCAAAGAGGGTCTCTACAGCCTTCCTCCCCTTAATTCATCATTTCCCATTGAAGTTTGTCACATTTGATACGCTGCGTGTCACAGAACGCTTTTTTATCTCATCTGTGTGGAAACGGCTCTGTTTGCAGAGCTGATGAAACCACGTGGAAATCTTTATTTAAGTGTCAAATAATCAAATGAACACATCTAAAATAAGCACACTTGATCACTTTTTTGGGCATCCGAGTCGGTTTTGGACATTTTGCCGTTGATATGAGAGAGCGAGCAGGAAATCGGGTCGGCCTTTACGCCGCTCTCTGTAAATATTGAAGGGTGATCTTTGCACGGGGTTGTGAACAAACTGAAGGTGAGTTTACAGCAGATTCAGGGCGGGGGTGGAGGATAATGTCACTGCACTTTCAGACGCTACCTTAGACGGCTCTGATTTTCCAGTCGGAACATTTTGTGAATCCCACAAGGAAAAGAAAGTCAGTTTTATTTATTCTAGGAGTTTATGGAAAAGGATATGAAACAAACCAGGGAAGCATGAAGTGATAGAAACTTTGCTGTTCACGTGCAGCAGGACGTGAGTTTAGCTCCGTTTTTTGGTGTGAAATAAAATGAGCGTTTAGGGGCCGTCTAATTACTGAAACATTCACCTCTGCTGTACATTAACATATCAGTATCAAAGTCATAAGGGCTTTCTCCTGTGTTTTCTGAAAATTTTCAAGTAGGGGTCTTTGCAGAGGTCTGCAAAGCAAAAGTAAAAATACCTTAACAGAAAATCACTGAAATTTCACTGATGAGAAAAGTACACAAATAAATGCCATGAAACTGTTCACAAAAATCAGGAAAGTAAAAGTACATTTACACACTTTTTAAGAAATAAACTGTTGAATTTACTGAACCCTTTAACAGTCTTTGTTCCACCGGTGGGCACAAGTGGTGCAGTTTCTGTCTTTAAACGTTTCCAGATGATACCGGGGGCTTTTATTTTGAAAACTAGTGTGTCAGACAACTTCCTCCAGTTGACACCCTTGCAAAAAATGAAAAATGTTGAAAGAGCTTTTAAGGAATTTCAGGGTCGATTGTTAATCAAAATGGTTCCACTAAACCAGGACTTCTTAACCTTTTTGACCTCAGGGTCCAATTTGCTGAACATAAAGTTACACGAGGCCCAGTYAGACATTACYAATATATGGATCAAAATGATAATTATTATAAATCTTGGTTTAATTTGTGTTGTATTTGCATTATAACTAAATTAAATACACTTTCAGTTTAAAAGTAAAACTTTTGTCAAATAATCACAAGACGTTATTAAAACACTTTTTTTATATTGTAACCTGCCCTTAACAATTATTTGATACAACAGTCAGTCAACGGAGCACTCAGGCTTAGCAACACAAAAATAACATTTTTTAACATAAACAATAACAAAAATAGACAATTCAATAAATAAAATTGTGGTCACAAAATAAATACATTCAAAATGTTCAATGTAAATGTTCAAAATAAATTTGATAAAATGCAAATGAAAGTATAGCCATTTTAAACCTTTGCATGGGAGAACCAGAAGCTGCTCTTCATATTAGTGACAAACAATAACAGTAACAACAGTTTGTTGACAAGTTTAAAGT
>NW_013952487.1:32562-34486 GCF_001266775.1 Austrofundulus limnaeus | reverse complement strand
TTAGTAAACATTAATGTAGGAGGCACAAAGCTAACATTGTTAGTTTTTAGTAAACATTAATGTAGGAGGCACAAAGCTAACATTGTTAGTTTTTAGTAAACATTAATGTAGGAGGCAAAAAGCTAACAGTGTTAGCTTTTAGTAAACATTAATGTAGGAGGCACAAAGCTAACAGTGTTAGCTTTTAGTAAACATTAATGTAGGAGGCACAAAGCTAACAGTGTTAGCTGTTAGTAAACATTAATGTAGGAGGCACAAAGCTAACAGTGTTAGCCGTTAGTAAACATTAATGTAGGAGGCACAAAGCTAACAGTGTTAGCCGTTAGTAAACATTAATGTAGGAGGCACAAAGCTAACATTGTTAGCTGTCAGCTTCTCTCTTTGCTACCTTCCAGACGACCTTGTAGCACACATTTTTCTGTCTGTGTCTTTTTCTCTTTTTAATTTTCAGTCCCTTCTCAATCTGTTTCATTTCTCAGCCTCCCCGGTTGTCTCCGTCCCCCCGTCCCCCCGACTCGTCCCTGACGTCAGTAACGAATCGGATGGCTTCTGATTTGGACCTGGCCGTCAAGCTTATTGCTGCTAATTGAATTGAGTCCTTGTCGACTCCCCAATTTCTATTTCCCCACGCCGTCCCCCCCGTTTCCGCCTCCTCGTCTCGTCTCATCTCGCTTTTTGTTTATTTTTGATTGTCATGTTTTATTTCGTCTCTGTGGGATCTTAAAAAAAAAACTGTTATTTCACTCTCCTCTGTGCTCCCCTCCTTTCTTTCTCGTCTCCCCAAACCGGCTTATTTTTTTATATATTTTTTACTCTCCTCTCCTCCCTCTGTATGAGCCCTGTGATACTGTTGTCATGGTGACGCCCATCATTTTCTGGCATGAATGGAGGATACTTTATTGATGAGACGGCATGGCAAAGGGGGAGCGATGGAGAGAGAGACAAAGACAGAATAAAAAGGAGTCAAAACGTTATGGAAATGCTGGCTGTGAACACCACCAAACATTTCCACCCTGTCATTGTCTCTGAGCTGATGAGCTCAGGAGGTTTTCAGGAGACAAAGGAAGCCCGGTCTTCTCTGGGTTYCTGCAGCCGCTGAAGAGAATCCCTCAGAGCAGCCAAGTCAAACGGAGTTTCCTGTTATTAGGAAGCTCGTGACGTTTAATGATTTGTTCGGTGTGAACATGCGTCTCGGGCGGTGGACGCTCGTTAGCGGCTCGTGGCGTTTGCAGCGGACGGCGGCGCCGCTCGCAGCAGAAGAGAAGCTCATTAAATAYGTCAACGACATGTTTGAAGACTTGTCCTGGGAGAAGGCGCCACTTTTTTAAAACAAATTGAAAATCGATCTAAACGCGGTGTCCAACACYGCGGGTGTTACTTCGCTCCATACAGAAGAGAAGTTCACATCCTGTTTGTCGTTTCTGAGATTAGGATTAGATTATTGTCTAACTGACCTCTGACCCTCAGTGCACCTGCTGTCGGAGACCATCCAGGGCGTGACGGCCACGGCCACCGGGGTCCAGTACCAGCAGTCCTGGCTCTGCGTTCTGTAAGACCCGCTTCCTGTGCTCCGATGGTTCAAGGCTTGAAGGAATACGAATCAACCGCAGAGTTTAAGATCAAATAGTTTTATCTTGAGAAAAGATGGCGTCGCAGCTGTCAGCTGACTCTCAGTTACAGAAAAACATTATTCCCCGCCACATAAAACAGATTTACTCATCTAAACTATCAGGATTTCCTGTTTCTTTTTCACAAAAGAGGATTAGGGCCACTGAAATAAACATTAAGGCTGCAACGATACAGAATATCCACTTTTTGGTTCAGTTTGATACTTTAGTCTCACGGTTCGATGTTTTTTCGATACAAAAAAGAGAAATGTCCACGCCCCTTTTAACTTGTAATTTATTTTAATTAATTCTGAACA
>NW_013952487.1:23536-25600 GCF_001266775.1 Austrofundulus limnaeus | reverse complement strand
CCCCCCCCCCCCCCCCCCCCCCCCCCGCCCCCACAGGGAACTCCCACTAAAGAGGCATTAAGGTTTAAATTTACGACTTGTAATTGGGAAATTCCCATTTCTCGGTACAACTGGACCACAGCAACTGTAGCTGGTGAAAATGCATAGAAATGGAGATTTTAAACTTCAAATTTCAGTGGCTACTTTTGAGTCTTTTGCAACGCCACCTGGTGGTGGGAGGCTGTCACCTCACAGGTGAAATAATCAACATGCATTATGGGAGATGTAGTTTATGGTCAAGGCTGACTTTAAAGCAGCTTATTTTAAGACATTTCGTTGAAGTGCTTGCAGACCATTAAAAAATGCTGCGGCGAGCCACATTTGGCCTGCGGGCCTTGTTTTTGACACGTTCATAGGATCTTAAGCCTTATTCGCATGGGATAAGAATTATCTGGGGACCCCATGTAATAAATAAATTACTTACGACGTCTGTTTTTTATGTGGCGCGTTCGCACGGGATAACCCAAGCCTGAGATTTTTCTGAAATTTACAGAACATCTCGTGAATGTGGTATTGAAGTCTGGTCAGCTCACGCCTTGAACAGCAGTTTGTTTGTTCATCAAGCGTTTCCTCTCCTATTTACAACATTTCACAAGTTATAAGGTGTTCTGCTGCATGTCCTTTTGGAAAATACTACAACAACGTAAGCACCAAATACAAACACCCATACATATCAAGCTGTACGGATTGTCCATAATTTACAGGGATTTTCCATCATTCTGCTGGCATACGGACTTATAGAGCAACCTCATGGATTTTTTCAAGTCTTACGGATTTTTTAAAGCCTCACTTTCAAATTAATGTAACAGCAGAGCCTGTAGGACGTTAAAAAAAACAAGAAACATCAAATCTTCCAACCTGTTCTGCTAGAAATAAGATTAGAAATAAGTTACGGCACGTAACGAGTCGGGTTTTTCCGGCCCGGGACACAAAAAGGTTTTCAGTGCACTCCAATCCAGCCTCCATTCTTCACCAAAAGCAAATAAAAATGCACCCAGCAAACCAAAACTGCCTAATTACTTATGGGATTCAGCTCATTCCTGTCCAAATCACAGAGATTCCTGTTCACACTGGATTAGTCTCACAGGACCTCGGAGTTCAGCGGTAATTTGTGGGGAATTCTTACTTTACAAATTACTGACATGGTCGATGCACACGGGATTAACAACACAGACAATCTCTGTAATTATTACAGAAAGCATGGGGTCCCTATAAAAACTAATCTAATCAGAATAAGGCTTAGACAGCAGGATGACCCCCCTGTGGAAGTCCACCCAGGTAGGACTCCTCTCTGGGTTTATAGACCCTCACTGTGCAGGTGAATCAGAAGAGCAATGATTCGTCTCTTCAATGGTTTATCTGTTTCATTTCCACCATGAGGACTGAAGTCTGTCTGCACGGAGCTGCAGAACCACAGATCAGGGCTTAAAGGCTGCAGGCTCTAATCCGAGGGGCTGCTAATTAGTTATTACTGAAGCTGGTTATTCTAATAAACTCATCCTTTGCATGAGAGGGAGCTTCCTTTCTTTGTGAGACACTTTCTCTGTTTTTTAACATGTAAAGTTTCTTAAATTTGAGCAGTTTGAAAAGAAAAAAGATTTGAATGAGTGCTGGTTTTCTTGTCCTTTTCTCTCCACAGTGTAAAGACTTCTTCAGAGCCGGCCGGGGCATTTATGAGGACCTGTGCCGCAGACTGCCTTTCTACACTTCTGACTTCACAGATGGTAGGCTGGACCTGGTCTGGACCTGGTGTGGACCTGGTCTGGACCTGGTCTGGACCTGGTCTGGACCTGGTCTGGACCTGGGCTGGACCTAACACTAACCCTACTATATGTACCAGGTGTACCACAGTATATGTACCAGGTGTACTATATGTACCAGGTGTACCACAGTATATGTACCAGGTGTACTATATGTACCAGGTGTACCACAGTATATGTACCAGGTGTACCATATGTACCAGGTGTACTACAGTATATGTACCAGGTGTACTATATGTACCAGGTGTACTACAGTATATGTACC
>NW_013952487.1:19751-21585 GCF_001266775.1 Austrofundulus limnaeus | reverse complement strand
AGGTATATTAGTTTTACTATATGTACCAGGTGTACCAGGTATACTATATGTACCAGGTATACTAAATGTACCAGTTGTACTATATGTACCAGTTGTACTAGGTATATTAGTTTTACTATATGTACCAGGTGTACCAGGTATACTACGCTGATATATGGGCCTGAAATAACCATAAAATATTATTTAAAAATAAAAATAAAAAATTTTCTATAGAGTATAATTTACAAAATTATTCCAATGTATTGGAAATAATAGTAACAATGATGATGATGATACTACTACTACTACTACTACTACCACTACTACTAGTACTACTACTACTACTACTACTGATGATGATGATGATGATGATGATAGCAATAATAATAATAGTAATAATAATAATAAAACCCTTCAAATGATCCTTTCGTAGATAAAATCTTCAGCAGTGTGGCTGGGTACAAAGCAGGGACATTTGGTCCTGACAGACAGTGGGWACAAAGTTTCCAAAGCTGTACAGGTCCAGTTCGTCAGCAGAACTTTGAACCCAGCTCTCTGTTAGAACTGATGAAAAACAGCAGCAGTTTTCTTCTTGCTTCAGATTTTTCTCTTTGAACCGTCAGAAAACCTCTCAGCATGAGTTTCTGCAGATAATCATCGACTCATGAAGGTCACAAGACCAAAACCACTGCAGTCACTTTAGAGCCCAATTAAAATGTTTTATTCCAGAACATAATCCATCTTTTGTAGATCTGTGCTTATAAAACGGTGAATTAAAGCGATTAAAGCTGCTTCTAGATGTTCTTCATTGCAGGAAGTAAGCGATGACTTGGGTTAATGTTTGTGTCGTCTTTAAATCTCAGAGCCTTCGCCTCCTTCTGAGCTGCGTCTGACACTTTGTTCGTCTCCCCTCAGGTATAGTCGGCGGTAATAAAACCCTGCTGAAGTACATGACCACGGCCATCTTCCTCTACATCGCCATCCTGCTTCCCGCCATCGCTTTCGGCTCGCTCAACGACGAGAGCACGCGTGGTGAAATCGGTCAGAGCACGCCGTTAACCGGAGACACGGCTGCAGCTTCTTTATTCATGAGTTTATTTTCAACGTTTTATTATTTTACTCTTTCTTGTTCCTTGTTTTCTTTTAATTTTTCTTCATCTTTTTACTTTTCTTCTTCTATCTTCGTTGTCATTTCTCCAACAAGTTTCTTCAGATTAATCGTGCGAATGCTTCACGAGATTCACACAGATCAGTTTTTCTTCTCCACGTTCTTCAGCACATATCTCGTTTGGAAAATTTTGCTAAAATTTAGCTGTTAAAAGCTAAAGTTAGCTTTTTTAGGCTAAATTCACATTTTGGTGGCTTTTTTAACTTTTTTCTGCTTAGTTCAGCAAACTTGTGCTCCTTATGCTTCCTTGTGCTAATTTAAGATTTTCTAGCTAGATTTTAGCTGTTTTATCGCACATTTAGGCCGTTTTAGCTTTTTTTACAACAAATTGTCTCTATTTTTTCCTACTAATTTGACATTTTTACACGTCTTTCACCATCTGGGTGCAAATTTCAACTAGTATCCTACATTTTAGCTTGTTTTTTTACCAGTTTTAGCTGTTTTTTTTGGTTATTTCTGCTATTCTTCTGCTCCTTCATCTTGTTTTTGTGCTTCTTTCATCTTTTCAAATGGAGCTGTCGTTAACAGTTTTGGAATAAAACATTTTCAGCTCCATTTCAGCAGCTTTCAGCTGAGGTTTTCAGCAATAAGCATTCACACCAGCATTTTCACAGGAAATGCTTTTCTCTAGTTCTTTTTTGTCTTTATTTTCTTCTTATTGAACTTTTCTGTTTCTTAGTCCTAAAT
>NW_013952487.1:17645-19416 GCF_001266775.1 Austrofundulus limnaeus | reverse complement strand
TTTCTTAGTATTCTTCCTTTTTTCAGTTGAGTCCAAAAACAAAACAAAAAAACTACAAAGCATAAAATCATTTTTTAATATTTTAATGGACAGAAGTTGAATAAAAACTGAATGTTTCTAGATTTATTTTGTGTTTTCTGTTTGTTCCTTTTGCTCAGATGTTAGGAAGACCATCATTGGGCAGAGCATCGGCGGCGTCATCTACTCGCTGTTCGCCGGTTCTCCTTTAGTTATCCCTCTGACCACAGCGCCACTCGCCATCTTCATCAGCGGTACGCTTCCCTCCATGCCAAACATCTTCTCTGCACCATAGCTCCACTGAAGTGTTCCTGCTTCAGCAGAGAAAAAAACTGTAAAAAGGAGATAATGTCCAGAAATATTATTTCCTTTTTTTCATCACTGATGTTGTGCAGAAGCTGGTTTCGGGAGCCCTCAGGACGGGACACGCTCAGCACACGCAGAAACTTTTTATTCTGTTCAGGGAGGAAAAAAAAAACGAGCCATTGTGAAGTTTATTTTTGCCGAACAGCGATGTTTCGTCGGAGGAAATTTAAATGATCTTAAAAGCTGGAAGCGGCAGAACTCCAGAATAATGAAGAGAAGCAGAGACTTTGATGCCAGGATGTAGTTTTAATAGCCGAGTTGTTTGCTTGGTTTGTGGTGTGATGATCTTTGAAGTAAATGAGTTGGAGCTGGAAACATTCTCAAGGGCATGTTTGGAGTTTAATTCCAGGAGCTTGTTSGAGCAGAACAGTGGCTTGTTTGTAAAGTTGTAAATCAAGATTTCAGCTAAATTGCTGCCTTTCTAACTGACTCATTACGTCCTTTTTTTTATGAGAACGAAGTGTTTTTTTTCTTCCTACTTTCTCTGCGGACTTCATTTTTGCCAGAGCTCAGAAAAATATGTAATTAAGTTGTTTTTCTCAATTTTCTGAGCACTCGCAAAACTAATGTGAATTGCTGGATGCACAGTTAGTTCTGTTTTTACCTGAATTGTTGGATTAAATCAGCAGTGATCTGTGTATTTCTGATGGTTTATAGTTGGATGTTCTCAGTCATAACTGATTAAATCACAAAGACATGCAGGGATTTATTTCTTAATTTAAACTACACAACAATAATGTAGGTGATTTAGACATATGACAAATTATGTCTAAATGAACATATTTCATTTTAATTTGAAAAATTAATTGGATTTTGTTTGTAAAACAATTGGGTGGTTATTTGGTTGATTTATTAATTTGCTGGATGGTTTGGTTCTCTGGTTTTGTGGTGGGTTGGTTGGTTGGTTGGTTGGTTGGTTGGTTGGTTAGGTTCTGTGGTTTTCTGATTGGTTAGTTGGTTGATTTATTAATTGGTTGGTTGGTTGGTTGGTTGGGTTCTGTGGTTTTCTGATTGGTTAGTTGGTTGATTTATTAATTGGTTGGTTGGTTGGTTGGTTGGGTTCTGTGGTTTTCTGATTGGTTAGTTGGTTGATTTATTAATTGGTTGGTTGGTTGGTTGGTTGGGTTCTGTGGTTTTCTGATTGGTTAGTTGGTTGATTTATTAATTGGTTGGTTGGTTGGTTGGTTGGGTTCTGTGGTTTTCTGATTGGTTAGTTGGTTGATTTATTAATTGGTTGGTTGGTTGGTTGGTTGGGTTCTGTGGTTTTCTGATTGGTTAGTTGGTTGATTTATTAATTGGTTGGTTGGTTGGTTGGTTGGGTTCTGTGGTTTTCTGATTGGTTAGTTGGTTGATTTATTAATTGGTTGGTTGGTTGGTTGGTTGGGTT
>NW_013952487.1:15797-17205 GCF_001266775.1 Austrofundulus limnaeus | reverse complement strand
TGGTTGGTTGGTTGGTTGGTTGGTTGGTTGGTTGGTTAGGTTCTGTGGTTTTCTGATTGGTTGGTTAGGTTTGGGGGTTTTCTGATTGGTTGATTGGTTGTTTATGCTCTGTGGTCCTCTGAATGGTTGACTGACTGGTTCTTTTTATTTGCATGCTGGCTCACAGTGATCCGAGGGATTTGTGATGACTACAACCTGGATTTTCCAGCTTTCTACGCCTGCATCGGTTTATGGAACTGCCTCTTCCTCATCCTGGGAGGAATCTTCAACGTCAGCCTGGTGATGAAGCTCTTTAAAAGGTTTCACCTGTACACACAACACAACTTTTAACTGATCATTTTCACTTCAGCACAATATATCAACTAGTTCTTTGTCTTGAGTTGAGACGAACCAATGGAGTTCTGTTTTCAGCCTTTTCAGTCTTTTTTCCTGATGTTTCGTAGGTCGACAGAGGAGGTCATTGCTCTCTTTATATCCATTGCATTTGTAGTTGATGCTGTGAAAGGCACAATAAAAAGTAAGTTAGATTCTTCTCCCTAAATGAAACACTCAGACGTTTGCTCAATGCTGTAGTTGTTTATATCTCCAGAATGAATCTAATTGTTTTCACCTTTAGATAGGTCTGAACGGTGTTATTTTTATGCTCTGCGCGTGCTTCCAGTTTTTCATAGGTACTAYCACTCAGCCACTCTGGCAAACAGAAGCACGGAGTATTTTCCTCAGGCTGGAGATCTGCTGGGAGGAAACAGAAGCGACGTGACGGTCGGGTCTGTGTTCGGAGCGTTCCCCGAGTCTCTCATCCAGTGCACGAGGGAGAGGCCTGTCCTGTGCCTGCTGCTGATGCTGGGCACGCTGTGGATGGGCTACACTCTCTACCAGTTCAAACGAAGGTACCGAGGACCTGCCACACAACACATAAATCACCAGAGAACTTTAAATTACRTTACAGAAACTTTCCAGATTACAGAACTCACATTTCTGCCTGTGATTTAATAAACATTAATATTCTAATGATTGCTCTCAGTAATCAAATCACCCTCAAAGCTCTGTGAGCGAGAGGCAGAGGACGGTACTTAGTCCTCGTCTCGCCCCGACTAACCGACTCTTCCTGTTTCTGTGTCTCAGTCCCTTCCTGCATGCCAAGGTGAGGGAGGTTCTGTCGGACTGCGCCCTGCCCATCTCGGTGCTCCTCTTCTCCTTCATCGGCTCCTACCTGTTCAGCGACATCGAGCGTTAGTATCGCCTCATTTTCCTGCTAAAAATCTAGTCTGAAAAAACTAACAAATGCTTCTTTTTATGGTTTAAACCTTAAATATTCAAGATTCAAGAGTTTTTAATGATGACGTGGATAGGTCGTCGGTGCGAGGCTGCTAGCGAGCTATATCCACCCTGAAGGTTAATCTTGGAC
>NW_013952487.1:12215-14004 GCF_001266775.1 Austrofundulus limnaeus | reverse complement strand
CCACTGGGACAATAATGACAACGTTTTTCAGAGGAGTGTTGTCTGAATGTGGGGGAGGACAACAAGGAGAAATTCTCTGGAGGAAGAGAGCTAAAATGCTGTTAGCATGAATGCTAATATTACAGGAAACAGAAGCTTGCATAGACACAGAGGCAACACGTTGGAAAACATGTCCTCAGGACCCAGCACAATAAAACACCAAGAAAAACTCAAATACAGACAAAAACATTCTTGTAACGTGAACAAAAAGAGGTCAGATGGTTGGAGGTTCATCGTCAACAAGATGGAGGCAGAATTTGGTGATGTTCAAGTTGTTTAGCTAACGTTGTTTAGCAAACGTTTAACTAACATTGTTCTGCTAATGTTGTTTAGCTTATGTTTAACTAACATCGTTGTTCAGCTAATGTTGTTAGCTAAAGTCATTTAGCTAACGCTGTTTAGCTAACAGCTACGACAGAAAAGAAGTAGAAACAAAACATCAACATCTACTAAAATTAAAACATGTTAAAGTTTAAAGACCTGCCATTTCCTGGTCATGACCAACAAGAGGGGCCAGTACGGCAAGCAGTTAACTCATATAATACGTATATGTATGCTGAAGCTGTATGGCAAACCTTTTATATATTTATTTGACGTTCCTGTTGTAAAGAGTCGTTTTCTAAAGAAACTGGACAATTTTAATGAAACTTTCAGGAAGTAATTCTTGGGAGATTAAGCTGATAAACTTGTGTAGATACCCTGATTCAAGATGGCTGCCAATTGATCTAAAAAACATTAAACAATAGTTTCCATACCTGAGTAAGTTTTACAGACTGAGCTCAAATCTGGTGCAGTAGTAGCTGAGAGTCATCCCTAACAAGTGCTAACAGATCCTGCACAATATTTTAAAACAACTCTCAGTCTGAAGACTAACTAGCCGTTAGCTCGTCAGCCTCGTTAGAATTAAAGTTTTTTTACAAACTGAGGTTGTTCAGAGAGCCATCTGCTGCAGGTTAGACATTGAATATTTATAATTCTTTGGCTTGAAAAGATCTGAACCTCCTCTAAATAYAGAAGAAAATCCCCAGAGATATGTGTGTTTTAACACGCCGTGTGTGTCCCTGCAGCATCGTCCAGGTGAAGGAGACCCGTCTGACGTCTCTGGCTGCCAACATCTTCATCGGCGTGTCGGTTCTGCTGCTGCCCGTCCCGCTCCAGTGGATCCCCAAACCGGTCCTGTACGGCCTCTTCCTCTACATCGCCCTCACCTCCATCGATGGCAACCAGATGTGTGACCGCATGGCTCTCCTTTTGAAGGAGCAGGTGTGTGTGTGTGTGTGTGTGTGTGTGTGTGTGTGTGTGTGTGTGTGTGTGTGTGTGTGTGTGTGTGTGCCCATATGTTGACTGTAGTGACAGATCAAACATCTGATCAGGTGCCCAGTACCTGACATCTCCAGGTATTTTTAATTCTCTTCCTGTTTTAATCCTAATCTCAGAAGATGCTACAGGTGTGTTTAACTGGATTGAGATGAGTTGAGATTAAAACGTCATCGTTGATCTGCTGTTGGATGAAAACCTGCAGAGATCTTTGTGTCCGATTTAACCTTCCTTCTGTCTCAGCTGTCGACACACACCAGCGCCTCCAAGTGGTCAGAGGAGGAAAATCTGCACCAAAATAAATGCAAAAATAACCAAATCCCTCCTGCTGCCCTCGGCTYGGAGTGACCGCTTTGACCCAAGGACAGCAGGAGGGTTAATATCCAGTGTTTTATAAAGTACCACAAAGTGATACTTGAGTAAAAGTACAAGT
>NW_013952487.1:6456-11374 GCF_001266775.1 Austrofundulus limnaeus | reverse complement strand
ATGTAAAATACTTTCATTTTATTACGTGATTTTACTCATTTATTGACTTTATTTAACCAAGTTCATGGAAATAAAGACAAACAGAAGATGAGCTAAAATCAGCAAAATGACTTAAAACAGTTTAATATGTTCACCACAGCTAATTAGCAGCGGTGCAACAAWACATGTACCTGTATCGAACTGTTCAATACACACTTGTGTCGAACATTACCGATTTTTATCAGCTTGTCTTCTGAAGATGCTCTGTGTTGATCTGTGATCGACTACTCCACCCAGGCTGCTCTGTGGAGCACAGATCCACTGAGAAACTTACTGTTTAAAAACTGAACTTTTGAGGTTAAACAAATGTTCATAATTAATTTAAATAAATTAGAAGTTAAAAATGGCATGGACATTTCTCTTTTTTGGATCGAAAAAATATCGAACCGTGAGACTAAAGTATCGAACCGAACCGAACCGTGAATTTTCTGTTTCGTTGCACCTCTGCTAATTAGCATTAACAGGTCAGTTTTCCTGACCTCAGACTTGGTGTGGTAGCAGCTGAGAGTCACAAACATTTATCAAAGTGCTTTTCAAGTGATGTAAATGTAAAAGTTCAGATTGTTTCTTGTTTTAAAGCTTCTGCTGTTAAACATTAGTTTTATTTTGAAAAGCCGGCTGTGAGGTCTCCAGGTTTGTCTGAATCTCTCCCGGTCCTCTGGCCTCCTGCAGACGTCTTACCCGCCCACCCACTACATCCGTAAAGTGCCGCAGAGGAAGATCCACTACTTCACCTTCCTGCAGATGGTTCAGCTGCTGGTGCTCTGCACGTTCGGCATGTACCCCATACCCTACATGAAGATGATCTTTCCTCTGGTCATGGTCCTCCTGATCCCCATCAGGTACGTCTGTCGGGGCCTGGAAACTCACCTGGGCTGCATCACGGCAGGACTGAGCCTCGATGGTTTTTAATCCAGCTGCAGTCCATCCCAATCAATCAGGATGTGTCAGATTATTAAAGGGCCTGTGACATCAAATACTTGTGATAAACATGAATGTTTTTTTGGAAAGAAAACATTGATGACATAAAGTAAAAAWGATTTCACATCACTGAGATGAACAGTTGTTGAGATATTTGCATGTGAAGTAACAGGAAGTGATGTCAGWGGGGAACGTCTGAATGTAAACAGAGCGTTGTTAAAATGACAACACAGACTGTAGAGAATAATCTGTTTATTTAGATTATTTTAATCACTATCATAGAGAGATTAGAAGAGTCATAATTTAAATAATAATGTTTCAATAAACAAAAAAAAAATTCTCTGAGTTCCCCTATGWTGTCACTTCCTGTTTCACTTTAGTTGAGCCGAATTCCAAAGAAAATTTATCAATTATGTGACATAACGGGTAAAATCATCAGTATTATGCCAATTTTCTTAAATATAAATAWATTTTCTTTGACTTTTTGTATTGCAAGGATATGCATGTCACAGGCACTTTAAGGCTTAAATCTGTTTTCAAAATAAAAGTTCTCCATGTTCATGGTGGTTTCAGATGTTCTTGTTTTTCTGACATTAAGCAGAAGAAGTCACTAACTTTGTCTCTGCTCTGTTCAGGAACAACGTTCTTCCTCATATCATTGAGGCCAAATATTTGGACATCATGGATGCCCAACACATGTAGCCAGAAGAACCGCAGCTCTGGATCTTCAGAAAAATAAAAAAGACACATTTTTAAATGAAGGAGTGCAGAAACTGGGACTGTTTGGGTTTTTGTATCTGAGTTCCGTCCTGCGGGTGAAGTTCTGGAAACCCTGAGAGCTGGACTTCACGTTTGATCACCCCCCCCCCCACACACACACACACACACACACACACTTCAGGACGTCCTGTCTGCGGCATGTTTGTGTTGAAAACACCCAACATCTTTGTGTTGCTGTAAGAAACAAAAATCTTGACTTTTAGTTTTAAAACATTTAATTTAAACTGGACGGTTTCAAAGTCCTGAAGCTGAGTTTTCTGTTTGAACGTGTCCCTCCTGAGGGTCTTTAGGGGTCCCTCTGGTCCGTTCTGGTCTGCTGTAGACCAGGTGTCTGCTGGTTCTTGTTTTAGCTGATATTTTACTGACAGGTGTGTTTTAGACCTGGACTTTCAGGACTGCGGTCTTAGATGGTTCAGGTTCAAGGAGATGTGGATCAGGGGGTGGGATCCAGTCCTGGTCCTCGAGTATGGCATAAATCTTGTGCCAGCAGGAATTGAATTTGAATTAATTTACTTTGAAACTATATTTTGGTTTATTAAAAATTCAGTTTGACTACTTTCACTTTCAGTTCCATAATTCAGATGTTTGTGTCACATCCTGGTCCTTGAGAAAGCCAGGCAGAGTAATCAAACACAGATCCACAGATTTATGTTTCACTTTGGTGAAGTTTCCCTTCTGGATGTAACAGAGTTGATGCAATCCACTGTAAAAGTGACAAAAACACACAGAGTTATTTTACTGCAGTGATTAATTTGACCTATAGTCAAACATAAATCTGTGGATCTGTGTTTGATTACTCTGCCTGGCTTTCTCAAGGACCAGGATGTGACACAAAAATCTGAATTATGGAACTGAAAGTGAAAGTAGTCAAACTGAATTTTTAATAAACCAAAATACAGTTTCAAAGCAAATTAATTCAGATACAAAACTTTAAATTCAGTTTCAATTTAGTGAAATTTATTTTCAAACCAATGCATTCAGTTTCAGTTTTTGCACGTTCAGATTTAATTCCTGCTGGCACAAGATTAATCCCGTACTTGAGGTCGACCATCCTGCAGGTTTTAAATGTTTCCCATTTTGACACACCTGATCCGACTCCAGACCTGCTGCAGGGTGGAGACCCTCGAGGACCAGGTCCAGACCCTCAGAAACCAGACTGAGCCGGTTTCCCGGTTTTGAAGTTTTCGGACCATTTCTCTCCAAACTGGACCAGACTAACCTGACCCCTCAGGAGGGAGGGGAGGGATGTGCGCGTGAGTTCAGCTTGCATCAAACCGATCCGGGGGTCAGGGTGAGCTTTAAGCTGTTTTTTGTGTGTTTGTGTTGCAGATTTGTGAGTTTTTTTCCCCCCAAAACGCGACGTGTCTGCGTGTCGAGCCTTTTCTTCGCAGCGTCACGTCATTCTTGCACCTTCTCACTGCGCCGTTTTCTACGGAGGACAGTTTTGCACATAATCGTTTGTTCTCTAAAGCCAGGATTTAATAAGTGTTCTTCATCTKCCAGCTGTTCAGAGAGAAAAAAACAAACAAAAACTTATTTTTAAAAGTTCGGACTGAGAAAAAGAAGCAAAAAAAAAAAAATTCCACGAGTTTGTTTTTTTTGTAGTTGTTTAGAGCGACAGCACAAGCCAAAAACATGATTTATTTTATTAGAAGATCTGAAGGCAATATTCAAAAACTTCAAACTAAATATTTATTTATTGAAATTAGAGTTTTATCTTTAAAATAAACGACAGTTTGTGTGTTTGCCCACACGTTGCTTCTTTTGTTCTGCTTCGTGGCTCGTTCGGGTCAAAGGTCAAACAGATCAACGCGTCTCTTCATTTCCTGTTTGAAGCACCTTGTCTTTGTTTTCTGTTAGATGTTCTGATTAGATGAGTGCTAGATGAAACAAATATATATATATATGAAAACAAACTTCACAGCATGAGAGCTTTGGGTTTGTAGGATGCATCCAGAAAAACAAACAAAACAACAACAACAACAAAAAAAAAACGTAGCTGTTTGTTGTGAACCCAGTGCAGAGCTTGATATTCAGCAATACTTTGTATAAAACAGAAGCTCAGCCGGGAACGTTTTGGTTCCTCTGAGGACCCACCAGGAGCCACGAAGGGCTCGCTGCCTTTTYATTTATTTAATTAGTTTTTTAGAATCAGAACCGCCCAGAACCAGGCTCGGTTCAAGACGTCCSACTCAAAGCAGGCGTGGAGAGACGAGCTCCCAGGATTGACAGAATCTGTGGTCTGAGCCTGTTTTTACCAAACGCTCCTTTTAATCCAGGCTGAGGTTTAATCTGTAGCTTCAAACAGAGATCCCCCCCCACCATGACGGTACCTCCACGTCCTCGCTGTTCTGACGGTTCTGGACGAGCAGCAGCCGCCCGTCAGGTTCTGATGTCTGGTTTTAATTTGAAAGACGTTCTCCTCCGTGAAAATCTGTTTGAAACTGTGCTGTTCCGTTCGATCCGTTCTTTTCCCGATTTGGTAAAAACCTGCGTTTTTCTAACATGAATGTATGATGTGGGATTTTTTTATATTAGCATTAAAAAATACAGAAATATTTCGGTGTCAAACAGAATCTGTACTTTTTGTCTAAGAAGATCAGGTATATTTGTAAGCTGTAATATGTATAAAAAATATAAGAAACTGGTTATGAAACAGAACGTGTTGGTTTATTATAGTATATAAATAAAAAATATATATGTATAAATACTGTATATTGAAAAAGAGAAACTATCTCAAGCTGTTTGCCAAATAAAAGTAGTAGTGATGTAATTTATTTTGTGATTTATTTGATTTTTGAACACTTTAAATATATGCAGCCCCAAGTTTGAGCTGAAAGCAGCAAAACTTAATAAATTCAAACAGCTGACTTTTGTTGAACGTAAGAAAACAAAAGTGAGAAATTTAAAAAGTGTCAAAATAGCTAAAATGAGCAGAAAATTGTTTAAATTTTCAGAAAGAATTAGCAAAACACATGAAAAGGTCCATCAAGATTTCAGAGTTTTTGTTACAGTTACCATAGTGTTGCTAACTGTGGCTAACTGTGCTAACTGTGGTAAGATGGCCGCCAGTAAACAAGCCATTTAGCTTTATCTATGGTGGGATGGTTCTCGGCTCCGACCACACCAAGATTAACTCAACAGGTTCAGTTACTGTAAAAGTAGCTGAATGCTAAAC
>NW_013952487.1:3711-5786 GCF_001266775.1 Austrofundulus limnaeus | reverse complement strand
GGGTTAGTTTATTTTATTAAGGATCCACATTAGTTATAACCTCAGCAATAACCTTTCTTCCTGGGGTTCACATAAAAACATCATATTAACAATAACATCACAATAAACTTGGTAGTACAATCATACAAATATTAGTTCTTAAAACAAAAACAAAAAAACYAATGCAATCAAATATACAAATAATACAAAAAACATATAAGCTAAGCATATATCTAATATACAGTTTTTCTTCTGAAGAGTTGCCACTTTTATCTGTTTTTTAAAAGAATCATCTTTGCTAATCTTTAAACATGAAAGCAGTTTATTCCACATGGAAACAGCTCCACACAATACAGATGTTTTAATGTTTGAGGTAAAGGTATTGTGTAGTTCTGTTCTCAWGGGTGGGTTTGAGGTCTAAAGAGGACCACCTGCTGTGTTTCAGGGATCTTCTGGGTCAGCTGTGAGGCAGGAACCTACATCCGGACTCTGTGCGTCCACCTGGGGCTGCTCCTCGGGGTCGGGGGTCAGATGCAGGAGCTGCGGAGGGTCCGCTCTGGAGTTMTGGGCGAGAAGGTGGGTACCTGTTGTTGTTTTTGTCTCTGTGAGGTCCAAAGTGTTGAGTCCGGCTCTGCTGCTCAGTGCAGAGCGGGTAATTAAGCTTTGGCACAGGAAGTGACAGCAGTGGAGGCGTGACGGGCGGCGCGCCTGTGTGTGTGTCGCCCTCTGAGGCTCAGTGCTGCTAACAGGACGTGTGTGGTTTCAGGACAACCTGGTGACGATGCACGATGTTCTAGATGCTCAGTGGCAGTTCGACCACAACAAGGAYGAGTYGTACCTGAGGAGGGTCATCTTCCCGCTGGAGAAGCTGCTGGTGTCGTACCGCCGCCTGGTGGTCAAGGACAGCGCGGTGAGTCGGCGGCGCCGCCGCACATGTCCGCTAGGGATGCACCATAACTAGTGTTAGTGAATTATCTGTTTTGAACTTGTAAAAATGACTTTTTCTCGTTTGTTTAAATCTGAGATCAGTGTTAAAGGTCTTTTTTATAATTAATGTGCCTTATTTTAAAAAAAATGGCCATTTGAGAAATTGTTTTGTTTGATATACTTTAAGAAATGTTTGTCAAGAGTTTATTTCAAGTAATATAATTTACAGTGTCATTAGGTTTGGTCTTGTTATGTTATGATCTAAGTCATTTTTGACTAGTCTTATCTCCTGGCATGTTATCAGCCGTTAGAAGGAGAAAGTTATCGGTTCTTAAAGTAAGTTAGATTCAAAGTACATTAGTTTTTGTTATTATTAATATATGATTTAAAACATTTTTCTACCTGAAACAGCTTCTGAGAGTGTGAATGCATTATGACCGCATCATACTTAAGGACGACAGAGAGATAGAAGCAGCTTGGCTGGTAGACTGTGGCTAGCGGCGGTAGACTGTGGCTAACGGCGGTAGACTGTGGCTAACGGCGGTAGACTGTGGCTAGCGGCGGTAGACTGTGGCTAGCGGCGGTAGACTGTGGCTAACGGCGGTAGACTGTGGCTAACGGCGGTAGACTGTGGCTAACGGCGGTAGACTGTGGCTAACGGCGGTAGACTGTGGCTATCGCGATATTTCATTTCCCCGATACTGTATCGATATTCTAAAGCCCTGTATCGATTTTTTATTAAGGTTTAAAATGTCAACTTTCCTGCCAGCCGTTCATTTTTATGTTGTAGTTCAGCCTCTGGCCGCTAGTTGGCAACAGCGAGCCAGCCACTTGACTCTTCCACTCCTAAAGAGCCAGAGAGTTAACGCTAGCTTGGTAGCAGAAAGTACCAATAGCAGAGTCTGAGACAGTTAGACTGGCACCCGCTGCCTTCAAAGCTGCAGTGTGGACTCATTTCAGGTTTCAAAATAAAGACTACGGAGTTTGATAAAACCCATGCTGTTTGCAAAATCTGCCACGCCAGGGTCAAATACTCAGGTAACACGACAAATCTTCGAGCTCACATGGCGAGACACCACAGCGATGTACAGCTAGCAACAGCTAACACGACGAAGCGAGTGGAGTCGGCTCAGTTAACGCTTACTGACTTTCAAACACCGAAGTTGCCG
>NW_013952487.1:1899-3701 GCF_001266775.1 Austrofundulus limnaeus | reverse complement strand
GCGATATATCGTATCGTGACCCCTCTGTCATGATATGTATCGTATCGCCAAATTCTTGCCAATACACAGCCCTACTGATTACAAACACAAGCGTGAGCTTTTAAAGATACGTTTTCCCTGTAATACTATGGTCCACAGCTGTCACCTCCTCATCAAGAGGAAAAAGGATAAAAACTAACTACTCTATCGTACCTGCTGGTTAGTGGACACAACGACACACAACAGAACTCAYGTTTTATACCAGTAGATCACAGATGCTTTAACTTTTGTGACTTTTTCACAGACTAGTACTAGCAGCTAACGCTAAAAACAAAGGCAGGAAGTGGAAGGGATGTGCGTGGCGTCATTAATGATGGTGACATATAGGCTGTTACATAAAGACGTTTCTAAAATTTATGAATAATATTAGTAACAAAACTAAATGATTATTTCACACATTTAACATGCTAAGAACAGTTTCAGATGTTTACATACCGTTTGGTTCGAGCTGCTCAAAGCTTTGTTTCCGCTGAGCGTCACTGGATGTAAATCTACGGCAAGCCAGGAGTGACACAACACGGAAGCGCGCAGCTTCATCACAGACAACACCCATGGGGAAAATCGATCTCATGACTTGTGAAACAATTTTCCCACATTTGAAGGAAATCGATCCAGATTGATTAAATTGATTTTTTTTTAACCYGGCCCTATCAGCACTAGCYTCCGCCGTTTGTTTGAGCTAACGCTAACAGGAGGAACTCCCGTCTGCTTGCAGGTCAATGCCATCTGCTACGGGGCGAAGATTTTACTTCCTGGCATCCTGCGGTACGAAGACGGCATCGAGGTGAACCAGGACATCGTGGTGATCACGTCGAAGGGCGAGGCCATCTGCACAGGTGAGGCRTGTTYGTGTGCGAGCGCCACGTCGCCACATGATGAGAGGAGTAGATGCAGCAGCTCTCGGGCCGTGATGACCGACATCTATCACCCTTTTCTGATGGCTCCCCCTCCCCCTCCTGACCTGCTGACCCTCAGGCTGCAGGTACTCACGGCTCTTTCTGCTCTCTTGCAGCCGTCGCCCTGATGACCACAGCAGTCATCTCCACCTGCGACCACGGCGTCGTGGCCAAGATCAAGAGGGTCATCATGGAGCGGGACACCTACCCACGGAAGTGGGGTCTCGGCCCGAAGGTGGGGCTGCAGCTGTTTGTCACTTTAAACCAGCGGTTCACAAACTTTTTATCTCCTGACCCACAAAATATCCACGGCAAAAACCTGTGACCCCAAATATTACTGGTCTGAGTACTGAGTACACGAACTTTGTTGCTAATCCTAAAAACAAAGACTTTACACTAGTATTGTTAAATATAAAGACTTTTTTATACTTACCGTATTTTATTCAAGTATAATACGTAAAATTAAATCCATAAAGTTGGTGTGTAGTACTATACTCAGATAAATATTTTTACTTATGTATTTTAACTGAAATACATTCACAAAATTGAGTCCGGAAATGAGACCGCGTCGTAAAAAGCAGTTGAAGCGAGCTCACCTCTGACACTCCTGTGCTTCAGAGTGAGGTACTAACAGATCCAGGCAGGAGACATGATGTGAAAAAAGGGGATAACAAACTAATGACATTAGTGTGTGACCGAGCCGCTCCTGGAACAACAACAAACATGTTGGTCTGTAATGGCTGCCGTCTGCCGGTGTTCTGATAAAGTTTGTATCCCTGAGAAGGTGGGATCAGTTTCCAAACGTGGCCAACGGGCTGCGGCGGCGAATTCCCTGCGCGAGCCTGTCAAACAGAACCAACACAGCCG
>NW_013952487.1:0-319 GCF_001266775.1 Austrofundulus limnaeus | reverse complement strand
AATCTGTTCCCATTGATAAACTGATAACATCTGCAGGTGCATCACCTGGTTCATTTAAAGCTAACTGCAAAGGTGTGCCTTGCTTACTGGCAGCTTACTGGTGCAGTGGAACCAAGTGTGGCAACTTGGAGAGTCTTAAAAAAGTTTTTAAAGTTCGACACCACCACCTGGGACTTTCACCCCAAGAATAAATCTCAAACAAGGCACTTAGGCTCTTTCTACAAATTACAGAGGCTGTGTTCCAAAGTTAAAATATAAATTTATTACAACATTTGCTAAAAACATGTCTGAGGCAAGTTAAAAAAATTTACACTCACCG
>NW_013952486.1:1934852-1943734 GCF_001266775.1 Austrofundulus limnaeus | reverse complement strand
TGTGTGTGTGTGTGTGTGTGTGTGTGTGTGTGTGTGTGTGTGTGTGTGTGTGTGTGTGTGAGTGTGAAAGTCCAACTTTGGTATGCACCTATTGTCTCTGAAAATGTTAAAATTCAAACAAAGCCAATCAAAGACAGTTCATAATTGCTTATTGCTTATTTCTCTTCCATGAAAATTCCTCACTGATTTGGTCTTTCTCAATTGCTTTCTGTGTTTATCTTTTTTTCATGACAGACTGTGGTTTTTGCTAGTGCCAGACWTGAAATAAAAGGTCAGAGTTTGCTGGATGTGAATGATCTGAGCCAATTGACTTAATCCAGCGAGGCAAAAATGTGGAAACGAGGACTCCTCCTTTGCCAGCTGCCCCATTTTTACAAGCCTGTGGAGCCTGGCTAAAGTGACCACAAAAAGAACAATAAACAGTCAAGAAAATGGAAACATTGTGCAAATTGGGAAAAAAATATGCCCTTTACCATTCGTTCCTAGAGCAAATATAAACCCGGCAAAAAGTGGTTGGCTGGATTGCTGTCAACAAGGTCAGGACCACAGATGAATGGATTGAGGAAGCAGTCATGTCTGACATTGTTCATCAGTCAGCCAGACATGAAACACTCCAACAGACAGAATAACACAGGTAGTCTCCTGTGACAAAAGAACACAAAGGACTCTTTGTTTGGCACAAAACAATTTATGAATAAAGTGTAGTATTGGTGGTGTAGTGTAGTGTATCATATAGGAACAGGAAAGATTGGAGGCAAAAATGCACCCAGTTTTTAWTCTACCCTTACTCAGATGAATAATTAGTTTTCTAAGTGGGGTTTTGTGAAGTTGCTCACAGCAGTCCATTTCAGGGAGAAATCTGCTTTGAAACTAGCATCACCATTAGTTTAATTTTTCAATGAGGTCAACCTTTTTTTTTTTCAGATACAATCATTCAGACTGATATTTACTGCAGGTAACTACCGGTAATGGTTTATTTGCTCTGTAAGGCCTGGCCCGTACTGGTCTGGCCAAGGTTCAAACCCAGGTTCTGCATTAGTCCTTTTTGGCCCAATTCCAGCCCAATATTTGGAATTCTGAAACCTGTGGTTCTGGCCCGATTTGATGTCAGCTGCTGTTGCTCATTGACTGGTTCACTGACTGGGGGGTGTCACATTACAAAGATAAGATTAACTTTACTTGAATCAGTTGAAGCAACTGTAACAATTTTTCACAAGTTCAACTAAACAACAACTGTAGCAAGCTACCAAGCAGCGACAAGCTACGATTAGCTACGATTAGCTTACATCCTCTGTCGTTTTGCCCTCTCGTCATTAGCGTTGTACTGCTGGATGGTCTGGTGTATTCTTAGTTACATTTCCTTCAAGCTTGATGTGGTTCATTGTTTTGTCACAAATAAAACAAAATAAAATTTGTGTGGTTTTAAAATGATGATGCCCGCACATGTCAAGGCTGCTCTCTGCTCAAAGCAAACACATCCATGGCTGGGGTAGAATACGGCTATAGGCCAGGCTTTACAAAGCCAAAATGCCAACACTGACTGCTGATAACTCCACAAAACCCATCTTCAAAGAATCAGAACCACATCTTTAACGTGAACTTGACCTACAGTAGTTCAAAACAAGTCAAGCTGCTGAAATTAGTGAAGCTCATGATGTTGAGAAAAAATTGATAGGATGAATATTAGATGGTACATCTCAAGGGATTATCCTTAAAATAAATTAAAAATTAAATTAAAAAAGTTAATACTGTACATGCTCTAAATTAAAATTAGCACAAGTTGAAGATTTGTTAGTGCCACCCTAATGAGTCTTTACTTACAGAAAAAAAGTCAGTATTCTTCAATTGTAGCACTGACCAACCAATRAGTTTGTATCAAATGGAACTGGCTGTAAATCTCCGCATCTAAACAGTCCATTGTATCACCTACTCATAACCCATGGATAGGTGCCAAGTGGTCAAACTGGGAAAAAATAATGTGATCAAAGCTATATAAAAGCAATTTAACTGATCTACTGTAAATCGTGTGTGCTGATAATAAGCTGTTGACCAGTCAGTGGATTTAGGTTGTCAAATTCTTAAAAGGCTCAAAGAAAAATAACCAGAGAAGAAGTTTCAAGGCAAACACTTAAACACATTATTCACATTAGACACAAGAACAACAACAAAAAACTAAGCACTATTACAAAGGTTTGTGCTCAAACTAAGCCACATTAACTCTACAGAGAAATGGAAAGAGGCAACATTGGTGATAAAGACCGAGTGGTTAGAGGAAGTATAATTGGGATTTGAAAATGGATCAAATTTTTCTCATCTTCATTTGGCTCAACCAAGAATAGAAGTGCTGTCCTCTGAGCCATTAATACAAACAAAGCGTCAAGGCACCCTCCAATCAGCATCTTTTGTTCAGTGAAGCAGACAGCTGCTGGGCAAAATGGCACAATATCAGTCTGAGTGAAAATTTAAAATAAGAGCCAGAACAGGAGCTGTGTGGTGAAAAGGGGTCAGAGGGGCTTTGAGAGTTCTAACTGTGGTCTTTAAGGCCCCCTTCAGATGGAGCGATAACCTCACTTCACTCTTCATGGTCCATACATCCCGGTAAAACAAAGCTTCATTGCAGCTAATTTGGAAAACATCTTTTCAGATGGTGCCATGTTCTTAGTATTTGCCAAACGTTTTATTATTATTATTTATTTCAGAGACACACTTCACCACATACTGTAACCTCAACTCTGTGGCCCTCTCTCAGACCATGTAATGATGGCATGATACGTACTACCGTCATGGGTATCCCACTTTTACTTGGTTATTTGCTTGACCTTGTCAGAATCAAACTTGTAGTGTAGGCATGAGGCCACTGTGGTCAGTCCTGCTGCAACTTATGGGCCTCATTACATGAATATGCAACTCCTGTCAACAAGCTTCAACACACTTAGGCTGCATTCCACTACTAGTCTTAATGCTCAATGCCCATTTTTTACCCACATTCAATTTTTTGCATGAACGTTCACATCATATTTTAAATGGGACCTCCATTAGACTCCCGTGTGAGCTCTCTAAGCCATTGATGCGTCCCATATGTGCAGAATATATGACGTCACATTCAGCATGCTGTTTACAGAAGTAGCTTTTGAATGCTACTTATTAGCATGTCAATTTTAAAGTTGTTGTGCAGTCAGAGCCTATTAAATTATCTGCTATGCTTGTTTTGTCCACTGTTTACATATGAGCCTGTCTCTAAGTGGCTTCTCTGGCGCAGCATTGTTTTTATTGAATGTGAGCAACATCCTGAAAGTAAAACTAACTAAAGCATTGATCCAGTAACTTTAATATTGTCTAAAATTGATTTTACTTTCATATTTGACTGTTGATTCATCACCAGTCATCTAGAACATGGAAAATTAAAAGAACAAAGATGAAACAAGTCTGCTAATGCTCAAAATTGTCTGACCGCTATTATGCTTTTCAGAGAGCCAATTGCATTTTTGTTTTCGTCCTAAGGACCTTGAAAACACCCACGGAAAACTCCTACGTTATAGTTCATTTTTTTAGGTTGAAGTGAGGTTGTCATCCATTGTGAAGAAGGCCCAACCAGCAAAATTTAAGGAGATGCCTGAAAGAATTTGCCTCTTAAAAAAAACCACAGCTGATAGATGACATCAAATTGTCAAATATTGTTAATGCAACACCTTGACATGTCAGGGTGTCGATCAGAAACTGCTGATGGCTGACACACAAAAACTCCTCTGTCTAGTCATTTCATGATGCTTGGATATCGCAAACATAGGGTTATCATTTCAGTGCACACAACTTAGTGTATTCTCAAATCAATACTTGATCCCTCCAAAGTGATTGGCTGCTTGTAATATGTGCTAGTACATTTCGTCAGCTCCTGTTGTGTTGGATAAGTTTTTTTTTTTACTTTCTGTCATTATTATACTAGAGATATAAAGCACGGATTCTTCTTGATGTCAGTTTGAATCAGGAAAATGCTGTCGTGTGTGAATTTGTGTTTCTTGGTGGGTAGTAGCTATCAGAGTCTTTTTTTTTTTTTAACCTACGGTAGATCAAATGCAGTCTACTCTTTTTACCAACAAGAAAAGCAGAGCAGCATGATCATAACTGGAAAATGTGATATGTACAGCTTATTGGGAAAACTACAAAGGGCTCAAATACAAGCAACTTTTTTAAATACTCCTCTCATTTCTTTTCTGCCCTTTACTGTTGCTGTTTGTCGGCGCTTATGGCATTGTAAATGTCGCAGCCAATAAAGAGCTCCATCTGTATCATCAGAAACTCATCTATTATGAATGAGCCCTCATCACTCATGTTTACAATTTTGTATAGCGTAAAACTTTTATGTACAACTGTCTAATTTTATGCACACAGAGACAGAGGAGACGCAGTATTTGATGTCCAGTAATGCTCAACATCTGCTTTAACAGGGTTTGCTACTTCTGTGTATTTTAAATGTCCCGTTTTTACCTGAAGCCCTCATCAAAGGTATTTGCTGTTTTACTAGAACCAACCAATGGTTATTGGCCTCTTCTGTGGTTCAGTGCTGAGGCCTTCCCAATTACTTTTAAAGAATCAATAAGCTATTTGCAACATAACAACAATTCCTTAGCAAGCACGTCCGTTTATAGACTTGTTTAACTCATTTGGGGTTAATCAGACATTACATGCAAACTTATATGAGATTAACTTTTTTTTATTTTTGATGTCTAAAGCAGTTTGTGGTATTTATACATATGTGTATATGGATACATAGATGTTGGCCCAGAATACAACATTATTTGCGTGACTAGAAAAGCATATTTTCTAACTTAGAGCCCATCACCCACTCGTTTGCACAGTAGCTTATGATATGCACCGTGATGCCCCGTTGTCCTTTAACTGTTCACTGACTTTCTAATTTGTGAAACTAAGTTATGAAAAAGCTGTATTTTGGTACTATACAAATATTGTAAAAAATAAAAGAAAATAAAAAGTATGTATTGTCTAAGAAAATATATTACCATAGTGTTGCTATGACTGTTTTCAGTTTTTTTTTAATTTTTTTATTATTATTGTTATTTTTTTTTGGAAGGGGGAGGGATCAGGGGATATTTTTTGTTTGATCGTTGTTGATTTGGCATCTGACAGTATATTTCCATTGTTATATATACAACTTTCTTACGTGGCAATAAAAGATGACTTCTGTAACTGTGTTTTTCTATTTGCATCATTTTTTGTCTTTTTTTTAATCAGTATCTCACTGGGCTACGACTGCTAACGACAAATTGGAGGTACCAAAGTGTTTTAAAATATTCAAAGGGGTTCCTTATTTCCTTATGTGAGCTGCAGGGTGTCTGTCTTGTCTCTCTGGAATTTTGAACACAAACACGCAATATATTTTCTCCCAAAACCGCAACAGCCTTCATTGGTGTCTAAAGCAAGAGGTCCAAGAGAGAAACCCATCCCTCTACCTGGAGACACTTTCCAGCTCGTCTTAGGGGGCCCCAAGTTGTTCCCAGGTCAGAAAGAGGATAAAAGTTATGAACAGAATCTGTGACAAAGGGCAACCTTGGCGGAGTCCAACTCTCACTGGAAACGAGTCCGACTTACTACCGGCAATGCGGACCAAACTCTGGCACCAGTTATACAGGGACCTAAGAGCCCATACCAAAGGGCTTGGTACCCCATACTCCCAGTGTACCCCCAACAGGACTCCATGAGGGACACGGTCAAATACATTCTCCAAGTCCACAAAACACATGTAGACTGGTTGCGTGAACTCCCATGCACCCTCCAGGACCCTGCTGAGGGTGTAGAGCTGGTCCAGTGTTCCACGACCAGGACAAAAACCACACTGCTCTTCCTGAATCCGAGATTTGACTATCCAACGGACCCTCCTCCCCAGGACAACTGAATAGATCCAGGTAGGTTCAAAAGTGTGATCCCCTACAGTTGGAAGTTGGAACACACTCTGCAGTCCCCCTTTTTAAATAGGAGGACCACTACCCCGGTCTGCAAATCCAGGGGAACTGCCCCGGATGTCCACGCAATATTGTAGAGTTACATCAACCAACACAACCACATAACATCCAGAACCTTAAAACCCCTTAACAGTCGCCTCTGAAATTCCTTAAATGTCTTTCGACATTTTGTTTTTCATTTTTTGTAAGGGTATCAAGCTAAAGGTAAAATCCGGTGGAAGTTGTTTGACATAGTTCACAAAAACGAAAATAAATAAATTAAAAAAGACCCCAGCAGGATCTGGAAACATTTAAGTCAATGTCCCAATTTGAGGTAAGCAGCGCACCATCCCCACCATAAACAGTGTTGGTGGTGAACTGCTTTGCACCCCCTGAGACGCTGGATGGTGGACCAGAATCACCTCCAAGCCATACAGAAGTCTTTTTCCACGGCCTCTCCGAACTACTCCCATGGTCAAGATTTTGCCTCAGCGACCACCAGAGCTGCAATCCGTTTGGACTGCTGATACCCATCAGCTGCTTTTGGAGTCCCACAGGCCAAAAAATAAATAAAACTTCATAGGCCTCCTTCAACCAGACAGCATCCTTCACCACCAGTGGCCACCAAGGTTCGAGGGTTGCCGCCACGACAGGCACCGACAACCTTACATCCACAGCAGAGCTGGACTGGCCATCTGGCGTACTAGGCAATGCCCGGTGGGCCGACGTTCATTCATGGGCCAGCCCAGGTCTGTCATGAACCAAAAAATATATATTATGAACAATTTTTGTCGATCACGACAGCCTAATGGTTGATTTTCATTATTGACAATGAGCTAAACCAATGAAATCTCTCAGCACTCCTCGGCCGGCCCGACAAGCCCCTCCCCCTTTCRACCAAAGTTATAAATCTTGTCATTAGAAGCTGCCGGCTGGAGTTGGAAAGAAGAAACCTCTGAACAAAGTACGTCGAGAAGCTGGGGGAATAAAATACAGAAGGGTCTCCAAGTGCACGCAACAAAATGTGCAAAAATGAGCAACGTATTTCCCCCAACAAGCCAAAAATATCTGACCGACTGTATATATGCTAAATAAAACCGRGAGGAAAAAACACAGCTTGGAGCAGCTGGCTCTGCTCCTCACAGGTCAGCCGGTGTGTGATCCGACTGTTTCCCTGATAGGAAAAACCCATCAAGATCGTGTTTAAACTCCTCCCACTCGACCCACCGCTTCTGCCGGAGTTAAAGTGAAGCTCAGCGAGCGGACATGTCCCGACTCGTCAGCTGTTAGAGGTTAGCTWAACCTGAACGGTTCAAGTTAAATAAAAAATAATATGAACTCCTGGACCTTTTGGACACGTTTAAGAGACTCTGGCTTCAAGTTGCTGCTAACTGCAGCTTCTCTATTTGCACAGCCTCACCTGTGCTGGGCCCTCATGTTTAAACGGTGTGTACGCATAAAAAAGTTGCATGCACCAGGTTCTACGCCCACGTTGGGATGTATCAAAACCAACGTTGCATGAAAGTGTGCGTAAATTTATGCACACTTTTCACCTACCATGAGAATGTGCGGCAGCCACGCAAAGTTTTTCAATCGACAGTTTTAACTCACAAAGTCACAAATCTGACCTGAATCCACAGAAATATGACTCTGATCTATTTTCTGGATGTAAGGAGTGTCTGAACACGGTGTTAGATTTTTTTTTTAGTTTGAGTTTTTATTGTTTAAACTTGAACGATCATGAAACTGAACGCCAGGACTGAAGATCATTTAACCTCAGATAAGAAAATAAATCAGCCTAAAAATGATCAAAGAACTTCAGTCCAAACTGTAAACTTTTTATATTTCTGTCACGAGTTGGAAACACACGCAGAGCGCATGGCCTGCGGAGCRCACACGGCTGAGGAGAATAAAAAGTGTGAATTGTCTAAGAAACTTTTTAATTCTCACTGAAAAAAACTTTGTCAACTGAGCAGATTAATTATAACAGCTTACCTGTGATGATTCCTGAGCTCCACAAGATGCAGACAAAAGATTTTTTGCTACGTAAAGTTGTGTGTAATTTATGGATCAATATCAGCTGTTCTGCAGGTTGACATCACCACAAGAAGAATTGAGGACAGCGTGTTTTTTTTCTTGCTTGTTTGTTTGTATCACATCAAACAAATTACAATCAGGTATTTTACTGTAGTTCTAAGTCGAGCCATGCAGCTGAATGAAAGACTTCATGATTCTAAAATATAAATCACATCGCGGCAGAAACTTGCGACGTTGCGAGTCGTTTCTTCACGTCAACTATTTAATAAATATTTTTCTAAGTTCTACCAAACTCAGAAGTTCCTGCGTGTTTACAGTCATTTATTAAAGACATACGCCTCCATTTAAATCTGTAAAATAGATGTAAATGTGTCCAGCGCGTGAGATTCTCCTCAGATTGTCCTCTCTGTGGGATCAGAAAGGATTTTTAGATGCAGGAAAAAAAWGTAAATTAAATGGAGAATGACTGAGAAAACTGTCCAAATAAGTAGTGGACTGTAAAAATGTGTTTTCCACTCGCAAAGGTGTGTGGGTGTTGGTGTGTATGCGCGTGTGTGAAGCTGCTGTTTTCAGCAGCACATGAGACTTAGAGACATTTCCACCTTTACTTTTCCGAGGTGGAGGAGGGACAAAATCWTGAGTACAGGTTAGCAAACACTACATGTTGTTACGATTGAGCTTGGTTGATTAGAACCCCAAAATGCAGAACTGAGTGAGGTGGCAAAAAGTGATTTATTAAAACAAAAACAAAGGTGCTGACGTGGCAGCAAACAAGAACAAGGAATATGGGCATGGGCATGGGCATGAACATGAACATGAACATGAACATGAACATGAACATGAACATGAACATGAACATGAACATGAACATGAACATGAACATGAACA
>NW_013952486.1:1924497-1933852 GCF_001266775.1 Austrofundulus limnaeus | reverse complement strand
ATATAACAATTACTATTATTAATGTGTCTAATAATGATAAGCATCATGATGTGGCAAAGTTTTAAAAGTTGGTTTTGTGTGGCTGTAGTTCTTCTTTTTGCCACGAGRGGGCAGATGTTACCACAAACCTGTTCTACAACACGCTTTCATGGCGCGATGAAATTACGTCATCTCATCGGCCAACATGGCGAGGGAACAACGTGGGAAAGCTACTGCTCCGAAAAAGAAAGCTGACAATGAAAAACCAACAAAACCATTTGACTTGTCCTTRGAGTCGAGCGATGATGAGGCGCCGGAGGAAGTAAAGTTTGAAGACTCCAAAGCTCAGGCTTTACAGAGCATGAAACAGGCGCTGGACACGGCCAGAAGGTAGCTAACACAGCTAGCTGAGCTAACGTCCACCGAACTCTATTCAAGAACGAAAGATACGGACATTTTCTGTCATAGTTTTGAGTAATTTCATTGCAGGTCGCGTTTCATTACACATTTTTATTTATGCAGTGAGATTTTATACATCGGCAATGTCAAATTTAATTTAACACACACATATATATATATAGATATAGATATAGATATTAATAGATAGATAGATATAGATATATAGCTCGATTTGTTATGGAAAGTACCTCTTAAGTGAGCTCAATCACAACACATTTTGATGTTTTACAGAGAGAAGGAGCTGCTGAAAGAGAAGAGGAGGAAGAGGCAGGAGCTGTTCCAGGAGCAGAAGGTCTGCATCCTTTGTCTTCCTAAACTGTTTTTAGTGAAGAAGAGAACTTAATGATTGAAATGATSTAATGATCTATACATACTGATCATTTACAAAAGAATAACCAGCTAACATTTTCTGTGAGCCTGCGCTCGGCTCTATAAAATATTTGAATAAGTCACGTAAGTCATCAAGAATTTGCAAATCAATCAAATKTAAAGTTATTGAAGAAATGTTATGTTTTTACTACCTTGCTGCCTCCAGAAATATTTATTTAACACAAAAATAAACTTGTTACAAAATTTGGGACTTCATGGTGCATTCAAATGCATGTTGTGAACATAAAAATTTATTTCATAACTTCTTTTTTAAATGGTGAAAACCCTTAATTCAGTCATACAGATGTCAGATAAGTATTCTAAGTTGAATAAATAACTTGTAGCTAATCGCTGTCATAAGATTTGTAAATAATAAAAGAACCAAAATGTTATCTATTATTATGAAATTACACAAAAATCTACTTAATAAGATTTTTCTTTCAGAAGAACTTGGGATGTTTGTAAGATGACATTTTTAATCTCATGTATGATCATTTCCCCCTCTTTGGTTTAAATATAATTTCCCCACAGAAAAGAAAACTCCTCCCAGCTGAAGTGTTGGAAGAAATCGACCCGTCTCCTTCAAAGTAAGACTGTCCTCCTGCTTCACGTTTTCACATTTTCTCCTCTGATTCTGTCACGTCTTACGTTTTTTTGTTTTTTCCCAGGAAACAGGACCAGTCTGAGAAAGCAGGTAAAGSAGCGCTCGCTCTTCTRTTCGATTGATTACAGTAAAGATCARTAGAGCGTCTCATAATTCAACTTATCCACACAGCTGAGGAGGGAGAAGCACTGGTTGAAAGAACAAAATTACCACACGTCAGAAAGTAAATAAACTTTTCTCCTGATAGTTCAGAACATTTCTTAGAAGATGAGACTAAATTAATRGTGGGTTATATTTCTAATTGTTGAGGCACAAATTCTGCTTTCTTTCCTCAGCTTGAAGGGAAACTACACAGTTGTGACGGTGACGGAGGGAGAGGAGGCGTCCTTCCAGCGGCGGGCAGCAGAGGAGTTCATCCAGTCACGACTGTACGGACCGGGAAGCTGCAGGAGCACGAGTAAGAAGGCCTCTCAGCGCTCAGCCAGACGTGTTTAAAACGAGAGCAGCTGACTCTGAAATCATCTCATCTGCAGCTGTAGAAAAACCTTTAACATATTTATTTATTTTCTTTAAAAATAATTTGATAGTCTGAGATTTTCCCCAAACAAAACCTAACAAATAATTAAARAACTGAACGCAGGCTGCTGTTCCAAATCTGAATTCAAGCTTCGTTTTAGCAGTTTTGTTTAATCTCAATCTATTATTTGGCAAAAACTACAATAATACTTGAGGAAATGATTAAACTGTACTTATGTATTTGTCAGTTGTTTTCTAAAGGTTCTGATCTGCTGTTTGTTCTTAGCACAGCTTCAGATTGATTTGTTTAAAAGTGTAAATTGTCAGTGAATGTGTGCAAGCTACACTCTGTGGCAGAAGTCTGTAAAGACGATGATCTGTCTCAATTTGAGCTTTGCTAAAGCAACGTCCCGTCTCTCGTCTCTGAGGCGTCCTCTCCTCTGGATGTCCTGCTGGAGACGCGGCGGGGACATTCCCAGCTTTCAGTCAGACCTTCTGCCTGAAAACAAACTTCCTGCTTTCATGTCAGACATTTGTCTTCTTCCAGACAACGAGCTTCTCTCCCTCCAGAACAAGACGGGGAAAAACAAAAGTGCGGCCGTTAATTTTGTTAAGAAAGACTGGGGTACGTTCACCAAACACACGTTTCTGTTGAGCACAAAAACAACCGGAGGAGCTGTAGTTTTTGTGTTGAATATTGTGTCAAATTTAAATCACAAATATGAGATTGAATTATTTATTTTTGTTTGTTTTCATTTGTTTCACTTTTTTTTTGTTCAGCTTCTAAGAATAAAGCCAWGGCAGAGCGGTTGAAGAAGAGGTGGATCCACAAACAGCAGATTCCTCCCTGCTGACAGGACGCAGTGAATGCGGTCCATCAGAACCTTAAACCGGACCACCTGCAGCCCAGCCTCTGAGCTCAGAGTTCTGTTTTTAGAGCCGTAACAGTGGAGACGAGGAGGAAGAAGCTGTTGGAGACGATGGAGACTGGATGTGAAGATCACAGCTGAACATAAACTCAAAGTTTCCAGAACAATCCTCAGTGRACCTGATGTTTAAAGGTTTTCACTTCATGAATTGGATTTTTTTTAGAATCTCATGAAAACTGTCAAGTTTCAGTTTGAGGACAGAGACCAGAGGCCCTGCTCTTTATTTGTATAAAATAACTGTATTATATTTGATTTATTTCCTAATAAAGTCTGCCATTAAAGGCAAGCAATCCTGTAACTGTTATTTAATGGACATGATTGTAATGATAATACTGGGTGTACATCATTCAAGATGGTCGCTGCTATGGAGGGATTTTTTTTAATTCCATTACAAACAAAAAAAGTAGTTTCAATGAAAAAATATTTAAATATTTATTTAAAAAAATATTTACCAAAAATTAATTTTTCAATCAAAATTATTTGAGGCTGCATAGGGACACGTCTTATAGTTCCTGGGTTCAGAGCCTTTTTAAGTTCAACTAAAGAATTCTGACAAGTGAGAAAAGTTTATCAAGCAAAAGAAATTGCGTTTTTTTTTTTTGTTTGTTTGTTTTTTGTTTTTGTTTGGTTCAAACACTTTGGATTCTTAATTGAAATTAATTTAATTGAATAAAAACAAAATAACCTCCATTCACGCAGCTAATAAATCTTGGCAAACACAAAAATGGTTACAACTTAAGTTTGTTTTGCAGCTAATTTTTTTGTGCGGTATAGCAGCTAATGGTGAGATCTCACTTCTGTTTTGCATGTATTTATTTTGTCAGTATTGCAGCTACCTAAAACTACAATAATCTAAGGAAATAAACATTTTAAATTAAAATTTAGCAATACTCTGCACACATTACTTCAGCAGTGCTTTTCATTTTAAAGAAATCAGGCTTTAGTCAGAATACATCCATAATTTGAGATGTTAAATTGGTGATTTAAAAGAGAAATATTTGAAGGATCCAGAAACTTCATCCAAATCTACAAATACTTGTTTTTCTCCACCTTTGTCCTCAGAATGAGGGGGGAAAAAAAGGGTTTTCAGGATTATCTTTGAACACGTCATCTGGGATTAAACTGACCCCAATCCACAAATTCCCTAGAAAGCAGCACAAAAAAACTGCAGCTTCAGGCGTCACGCAGCATCCACACAAGTGCCGTCATCATTTGTTGTTTTTAATATAAATCTTTGCACCCTCACACAAATTGCACATGTTTTTTTTTTTTTCTCCAAACGGACACACAGTCAGCAGTGGACAACTTACTGGTTGACATCTTTCCTTAAACACCGTGAACTGGCTAAAAGGAGGAGGAACCAAAAGAAGAAGAGACATCTAACTTGATCTTACCACCACTTTTACTATGGCATGCATAGGTTTCAGACCTTACTCAGAAAGAGACAACAGACACTTTGTCTAAGAACGGTTCTTCTTTTTTTTTGTCTTTAGTTTTTTTTAAACGATGCTGTGACTGATCTGCAAAAAAACAAGTTTAAATGAGGAAAAACAAAACACAGAAAAGCTCAGTTCCACCTCGAGGAGTACTGTAAACTCTGGACACCTAAAGGGATCGAGACTTAACGATGGATGATGAGTCTAGCAAAGCCTCAACATTCCTGTACCTGTGTGTCGACGTTTTTAAATATTTGGTTTAACACGGTAGCCACAGTGCAGTTAATGCTGATTGATCCTAATGCTTTCTGCAGTAAGAGAAGAGAATCTGGATGAACTGAAAGTTCTGGTGGGTTCATATAAACATCAGGCAGAGTGGAGATTTGACCTGAATGCTACCTAAACTCTTTAAAGAAAATCAGACGGGAAAACAAACAGGAAACAAAATAAATCAAAAATTAAATTAAAACTACATCCTGACCTGCACTCTGTTCACTCTGGTGTGTTCAAGGAGTTCAGGATAAAGCTTACTGCCAGACTCGGACATTTTAAATTGTGTGTTAGTAATCGGGGCAAACTGAGGCTTAAAAACAAAACCAGCTTTTTTGTTTTAAAGCATAAACGCTGATAATAAAATGCATCTTTTCTGAATATTTAAACATTGGACTTTTTTACTCATTGCAAAGTCATGAAACCAAAAATTAATAATGCTGACACAAAAACTAGTACATTTTCTCCTATTGAGGATTAATGGATCCTTTAATTTTACTGTATTTATTCATATATAATACTAGAAATTAAACCCTATAAGTCATCCATAAAGTGTAGGGAGTAGTATTATACACGGGTTATTGATAATTAGGTTTTTAAGCTTAAAAAAAAAAAAGCGGTGACCGTATTTTACATGTATAAATACAGTAAATTTGTGACCAGTTGCCAAAAACCAGCTACTGGTGTGATTAAAACCAGACCAATTGCTGTAACATTAGTGGAAGTCTGTTTGGGATCACGGAGTCTGAACATTTTTTTRATGTATTGATACTCAGGTTCTGATTTGTTGAGTAAAGCATGAAGTTTGTTAGAAAAACATTTTTTTTAAACTCGTGTTTAAAGTGCCTGTGATATTCTTCAAATACAAAAAGTCAAAGAAAAAATCTTTATATTTAAGAAAGTTGGAACAATTCACACAATTTTGCCCATTTTGTCCAAAACTGGCAGATTTTCTTTTGAACTTGACTCAGTGAAGTGAAACAGGAAGTGACATCAAAGGGGAACTCTCTAACAAAGAAAACTCTGGTCTTTGTTTATTGAAACAATATTATTTGAACTCTGACTCTTCTTCATCTCTCTCTGACAGTGACTCAAAATAATCTTAAGAAACATCAGATTTTTCTCTAGTCTGGATTGTCAGCCATTTTTGCAAAGCTCTGTTCACATGCAGACATTCCTCTTTGACATCACTTCCTGTTACTTTATAAGCAAATATCTCAACAACTGTTCCTCTCAGCGATGTGAAATTTCTTTTGCAATATTTTATCAATGTCTTCTTTCTAAAATGTATTATGTACCACAAAAATCTGACATCACAGGCACTTTAAATTCAAACTTTCTGATCAGATAGAAACCTGAAAGTTTTATCACTAATATTTATTCTTGACGAGATCTAATTCGTCTCTTTTCTGTCTACCTAAATATCCGCTCAGATTCCACGTTTACCTCATCAGCCAGCAGTCACTGTAGGTCGATCACAACTCGTGCTTTTCAGTGAATTCTGCAGAGTGCTTTGTTTACATTGACTGTGGACCTGCATTTTAGAGTTGCATATTAAAATATCTGCTAAACTGAAGTAAACGTTCAAATGGAAACATTCACTACAGCTCAGCAGAAACTTTTTTGGTTTGATTCATATTTTGCAATGAGTACTTTTAAAAATAAATTTAAAAAAAGGTTTAGATTTTCCTACCTGGATTGAGATGCATCAGGGCATTTTAAAATTAAACAAATCCTGCTATTTTGATCCAGTTCAGAATATTTCAATCCACTTATTAACAAGAGTCTGACAGCAGCTTGAAGCTTATTTTAACCACCGAGGAAAAATAAACACTAATATGGAAATTAACACAATGCTTGGAATAAACTTGCTGTGGGTTTGGGTGAAACCGTCTCACCATAAGTTAGTTTTTTGTCATAAATCAGACTTAATCCTGATAAATTTGGTGAGAATTTTGCAACGAAATGGTCAAATTTATGAACTTCCTCACTCGTGTCAGAGCAACAAAACAAACTGGGAATAGTTTCATGTTTTGCTGGTGTCAGTAAAAAACATTAAAAGTTTTTTTTTTAATGATTTCTTAGCTTTTTGATAACTAAATATGTAGCTCTATTGATATAGTTCCATTTTGTTAAACTTATATAGAAATGTTAACATACAGATGCTCGTCACTGGGGATCTGTAGAATTGGGAACTTTATTATAATAAGTTGGTGGAACTTGCTGTCGCTGGCGCTCAACAAATATACTGTGAATGCAAGTAACAATAATCAATGTAATGATAATTAGAAGAATAATAATCATTGTCTGCACCATGCCTTGTAAACCTGAAGAAAATAAAACCTAAACAAAACAAAAGCTGGGTAACCCCCACCTCCACACATTCTGCTGAAGAAAAACAAACTAAACAAAAAGATTAAAAACAAGGAACATCAAGTGGAGACTTGCAGGATCTCTCCGGGAAGTCCCGAGTCCACATGCGCCACGCAAATCTCTGCCCGTGTTCTGAAGTCAGTGGAGGGGGAGAGGGGGGGGTCGGTGCAGAGGGCTGATGTTGAGCGCTCGGCGAGCCTCAGTGGAGAGGGTCCTAAACCTGTCCTCGACCACAGGTTGGTTTTGTTTCATCTCACACGGCGTATGTTTGATCAGTATTGGTTTTGCCAAGCCGCCCGCCCTGCCGTGATGCCTCCACGTCTGCAGGGGGCGCTGCAGAGGAGACCACCATCCTGCAGCTGAGCTGTGGTCTGCAGGGGGCGCTGCAGTGAGTCCATAAGTCCGGCTCTCAGAGTATTTCAAGTTGCTGTCGCTCCCTGGCTGTCAGTCAGGAGGATGCAGAGACAGCAGCCTCTGGGGGGCGGAGGGATGGGAGTGATCCAAGTGGAGGCAGAGTTTTTCTTTAATCTATGATGAAGGAGGTGCTGTTTCTGTGTGGTGTTCATGTATGTGGTGTGAACTCCAAAGATCTGTCCAGAAATGAGTCCCGCTCCTCTGTGGCGTTCGTGTTGGGTTGTAAAAGCAGAACAAGCAGCAGGTGAGGGGGTTCACTTTCTACTACAGAGGAGGGTCTCCTCAGCTAACAGGACTACACTGATGGAAGAGGGGGAGGAAGACATTTCTGGTTGGGTCCTTGGAGTGCGTGTGTGTGTTGGGCTGTGTGTGTGTGAGTGTGTGTGTGTCTGTGTGTGTGGCTAGTGCAGGTAATCGTCCACAGAGGCAAAGGCGCAGGAGCCGATGCCAGTTCTGGCCATGATGGCGAGGCACTGGGCAGCCTGACCCACTGCCTGGGCCAGGGGGGGCTGCTTAGGAAGGTTGTGAGTCTCTGGAGGGAAAAACRAAAACAGAAAAAAGGGACAAAATTGTCACAACATAACCTTGAAAATCAGCACCTGTAACCTGTTAACATATATTTTAACTGTAAAATAAAGACTGTAAAAATACTGTAGGCTGTTTAGTTTTTATCATTTTTAAAATATATTTTAACACAGACTGAGCCATTTTATTTACACACAAAGCATTCTGGGTAAATGATGACGTGGATAGGTCCTCGGTGCGAGGCNATACATTTGTGTTGATAAGCCTGAGTGGTCTGTTGACTGACTTTTTCCACAGTTATGTGCAGGTTACAACAAAAGATTGTCATAATGTCTTGTGATTATTTGACAGAAGTTTTACTTTAGGAAGTGTATTTAATATTTATAATGTAAATACAATAAAAATTAAACCCAAGATTTAGATCCGTATGGTAATTTCTGACTGGGCCTCGTGTCACTTTGTTCAACAAATTGGGCCCGGAGGTCACAAAAGTTAAAAACCACTGATTTAGAGCTCACATTAAATGTCTTAATCCTACAGAGTTTAAATTAAAATCCACTTTGTTAAAATTCTCCCATCTCAACTGGAGATAAGCCTCTAGAATAAAAAAAAAAAAAAAAACTCAGCAAAAACCTTCAAGTCAGTTAAAAGTCTTTATTAAACCTCGTTGGACTCAAACCAGTTGGACTCAAACCAGTTGGACTCTCAGCAGTGGTAGAGTGTGTTCAGTTTCTGGATATCCAGCTGGCTCAGGTATTTCCTTTGACCAATATTATATCCCCCATTGGTCAATATGGTTGGAGTTCCATCGACACTGAAGAAAGACCTGCAGAAAACACTTTAAAAACTGCACATAATTCTTACCTTTGTTAATGTAGAAAGTGTTACAACTTACGGTCCATAATGCATTATAGAGTTGTAATCATACGGCAGGTTCAGAGTGTTTCCAGCACTTATTTCAAAGTTTCCCTTCTTGCCTTTAAAAAAAGTAATAAAATCAAATCTTTAGAGAAGCAAGTATGAGTATAAAACCTACCCCACACTGCTGCATTTACCAGGCTTGACTTTTGACCAGTTGATAGAGATGTACTGGTCTCGGTCCATGCGGGTGTGTTCGTGGTACATCCCCAGAGCGTGAATGAGCTCGTGGCACAGGTTCCCCACAGAGCAGCTACCATCGAAGTACAGAGGCTGGGAGCCGCCGCTGCAGCCGACTAATGACGCACAGCTGAAGAAACAGATTAAGAAAATAAGAGCTCAAAACAGGATGTTTGAGTGCTTCGTTTTATTTATTAAAAAACCACGATTAGTTGTAACATTAAACTTTGATAAACATATTTTAACTGTAAAATACTGTAGGATGTTTAGTTTTGTAAATTAATTTTAAGGACTGAGCCATTTTATTTCCACACAAAGCATTCTGGGTAAATGATGACGTGGATAGGTCCTCGGTGCGAGGCTGCTAGCGAGCTATATCCACC
>NW_013952486.1:1922330-1923497 GCF_001266775.1 Austrofundulus limnaeus | reverse complement strand
AAATAAATAAATAAATAAATAAATTAAATTAAATTAATAATAAATAGTGATGAAATCTAAAAATAAAACCATTTATTTTCCAGGAACTGAAGGTCCGTGTCGAAGTTTTTCCTACAGACCCTGAACGCGTCCTCAGTCAGCACCGTGTCACGTGACGTGACGTCCTGTCATGTGACGCCACCACTTCCTTACAGAGCTGCGGAGTCTCTGCTGTATCATGTCGTCCTAACAGAGCTCCGCGGACAGAATCCAGCGCGGTAAAAACATGTTATTTCAGGACAAACCGGGCCGCCGTGGGTTTCTGAGGCTGGCTCTGTGGTTCGGAGCCTGTCTGGGCTGTTCGTTGGTTCGGTCCGGAGCGGAGGGGGACAGCAGCAGCAGCAGCAGCAGCCCGTGGTACCAGGACCTCTGCAGGTAACAAACACACCTCCTGACAGGAAAACACCGCAGTTAAAAACAGTCTGAACCGGCTCGGTTTTTATTTTTTATTTTTTTTAAATAAACGAGGCGTTTAGCTTGATGCTAGCTGAAACATGCTAATTAAATTTCATGACTCGCGCGCGTTCAGTCGCTTATCTCGACCTAAAACCACCTCGCAGTCACTGCCACCTCTTTGTTTCGGTACAATTCAACTMTTGTTGTTGAGCTGCGGTCCAACAGAACCTTCAAACCGAGCCGAGGCAGATAACATCAACACGCAGTTGTGTTTTTAAGTGTCTGTCAGCTGACATAAAGGAAGGTGAGCTCTGAAAGGTCAAAGGTTCACTCTTATTTTACAACTGCAGCCGTTTAAATGTGTTAAACTGACTAAACACACTTTATGTTTCACTTGCAAGTTGCTGTTTTTAATTTTAAACTGTTTTTGATGAGTATATTTGATGAACACCTGTTAAAGCTTTTGCTTTTGCTGCTTTGTTTTAGTCCAATGCTTTTTGTTTGTTTTATTCAAACTAACTTTATTTAAAAAGCGGTTGTAAACAGAAGCGGAAGTGAAAGCTGTGAAATAATTAAAACAGGCTTTCTTCCATTCCAGAGCTGTGTGTGTGTGTGTGTGTGTGTGTGTGTGTGTGTGTGTGTGTGTGTGTGCGTTCAGTTGAATCCATTTTGATCAAGTCTTAAAACAAGATTGTTTTAAATAGGGTTGGGCAATATTGGCAAAAAAAATCA
>NW_013952486.1:1919683-1921330 GCF_001266775.1 Austrofundulus limnaeus | reverse complement strand
CAGTTAGGTTTCACTTTGACCCGAAAGCCTGCAGGAGTCATGGGCAGGGTGTGAGGGGAGTGGGGAGGGGGTGCGCTCTGCAATGAGGAAGTTCGGCTTAAAGACACGTCCCAGAGGGGTTTCTGGTCCCAAAAGGTGTTTCTGGTCCCCACCTGTCGTTTTGCTCCTCAGCATGGCTTCATAAAAACACTGCAGGATTTCTCAAACATGCATGAATGAGTCAGAGCAAGGCTTTGGACTTCCTGTTGGACTTCCTGTTTCACTTCAAAGTGAAACAGGAAGTGACATAAAGGGGAACCCTTTAACAAAGACCAGAGAGTTTTCTTTGTTAAAGGGTTCCCCTTTGATGTAAACAGGAAGTGACATCAAAGGGGAACCCCATTAACAAAGACCAGATTTTTCTTTGTTAAAGGGTTCCCCTTTGATGTCACTTCCTGTTTCACTTCAAAGTGAAACAGGAAGTGACATCAAAGAGGAACTATTTAACAAAGACCAGAGAGTTTTCTTTGTTAAAGGGTTCCCCTTTGATGTAAACAGGAAGTGACATCAAAAGGGAACCCTTTAACAAACAGGAAGTGACATCAAAGGGGAACCCTTTAACAAAGACCAGAGAGTTTTCTTTGTTAAAGGGTTCACCTTTGATGTAAACAGGAAGTGACATCAAAGGGGAACCCTTTAACAAAAACCAGAGAGTTTTCTTTGTTAAAGTGTTCCCCTTTGATGTCACTTCCTGTTTCACTTTGAAATGAAACAGGAAGTGAATCAAAGGGGAACCCTTTAACAAAGAAAACTCTCTGGTCTTTGTTTATTAAAACAATATTATTTGAACTTTAACTCAAAATAATCTTAAACATCAGATTCTTCTCTACACTTTATTAGTTGCTGTAGCAACGCTCTGTTCACATACAGACATTCCCTGTTTGACATCACTTCCTGTTACTTCACATGCAAATATCTCAACAACTGTTCATCTCAGCAACATGAAATTTGCAATATTTTATCAATATCCTCTTCCTAAAAATGCATTCATATGTATTACAAAAATTTGACGTTGCAGGTACTTTAATCGTAGTAATCGTCTAGTGCCAAAAAATAATCGATTGTCTTTCTGGCGATTAGTTGCACACAATACGATTATACCCAACTCTAATTTTAAAAAGGCAAAGGAAAAGTTAATGAAATGAAAACAAACTGAAGTTGACTGTTGTGTTTTTAGCCGTGTATGATTTATAGCTCTGCCTCTGCAGCTGCTGTGTAAATATTGACTCAGAAGGCAGACAGTTATGAAAATCAGTTAAATAACCTGAGGTAAACAACCACAGAAAAAGCTGCACATAAACAGAAATGTTCACAGTTCTTTTTATCAACTTTCAGATGTGAGTTTAAGAACATTAAACACATATGATGTGGTTTAGACAGGCAATATTTTTTACTTTAGGAAAATATCTTTACTGCACTGAAAGAAATCCTTAATTATCAACTAAACCCAAAATTAGTCTGATTTCATGCAGCAATGTGTAAGGCTGATTTAATCTGACATTTCAGGAGTTAAGCTTCTAATTATCATGAAGACTGGGCCTCATGCAAGAACATGTTCGTATTCTTCTCCTAAATTTCTCTTACTTTTGTTCGTACAAAGGGTTCGTA
>NW_013952486.1:1910952-1918941 GCF_001266775.1 Austrofundulus limnaeus | reverse complement strand
CACACACACACACACACACACACACACACACACACACACACACACACACCGGCTGCTGTGTTAGCTTCCTCCTAGCAGTTTCCTCTCTCGTCTTGGCAGTAAAAGGGGGATAATCAGGGGTAGACATAAGGAAATTTTTTTCAGGGTGTCCAGCGGACAACCTGTTGATAAAACATGGTTGTCCGCAAAACATTTTGGTTGTCCAAAAGAATGTCAAGAAAAATGTAATTTAACAAGTTTGTTCTGTAGACAAAGTTTATTATATATAACTGTTCTCAGTCAGCCAGGTTGACAGGATCTACGTGAATAAAACTTCCTCATTCTCTTCTTTGAAATAAAGTATTTAAGGCTCAGGGAGTAAAGCAAAAATGTTGCTAATAAACTCTAGAGTTTACCCAACATTCATAAACTTCTTTCTGCTCATAGGTCAAACGTTTTTACTTAAATAGGAGTATCCTGTGTACATGACCTTATTAAAAGTTACAGTTTTGTGTTCTGTTCGGCTTTATCAAGTTTTTTTCTCACTTTCTTTTTTACAAATGATGGACACCCGCGACAGAGAACTTTTATCAAGGTCTTTTTTTCTTGTTTGTCCACCAGACAACCAGGAGACAGGATCTGGTTGTCTGAAATGAAAATAGGTTGTCTCGGACAACATAAACAATGGTGATGTCTACCCCTGCTTCTTTCTGACTATGAGGGATGATTGAAACTTTTGCACTTTTAGAAAACTTGAGCTGCAAGAATCAAGTCACATTAAATCACGGGGTGGGGGTTAAAATATGCAGCACGATGGTGCAGTGGTTAACCCTAATGCCTCACAGCAACAAGGTTCTAGCACCGGCTTGGACCTGGGGTCTTTCTGTGTGGAGTTTGCATGTTCTCCTTCAGGCCGACCTTGAAAAAGAGATGTTTTCTCTGTGGGATTCTCCTGATTGAAATATATATATATATATATATGAGACATTTCTGATTTTGTCAGAAGAAAAATCACATTTTTTCATCAGGTTTTACCCACTTAATGTTTCTTTTGTTCCGTTCTGTCTAAAGATAAAAGCTGATTTGTTTGGTTTTAATGCTGGGGTGACTCTCAGTTCTGTTGCTGACATGTGGAGGTTTTATTTCCAACGAAATGATCGAAGCGATGTTTTATTGATTGGTCTTTTCAGAGCTTCATCTGAGATCTGATCTCTGCTGATCAGGCAGTCTTCCTCGTCTTCCTCCTCTGGTGTGTCAGCAACATCTTCCTCGCTTTCTTAAAACTCTGTCTCCCAGCTTCTCCACACAGTGTCCCCCGAGTCCTTTCACAAAAACAAACTGGTCTGTTTACTGGAACTCATCCAGGTTAAACAGATTAACTATTAACAGTCTTAAATACTCCACAATGATTGTTTCAACTTCCTGTTAACTCTTAAAGTTTAGTTAGTAAAGATCCAATAAGTTAGACAAACATTTTGTGCTGTTACCTGTAAAAAATAATGAATTCAGTGAAATATATTCTTGCTAATATGTCAAACAGTTGTTCATCTTGTTGTTTTTCGTAGTTTGATCAGGATATCTTTGGGCTCCAAAGTGTTTTTGGACCAAATTAAACTAAAATCATGAAAAGATAAAAGCAGTAAAATACATCCATGATAGAAATAATTGCTCAGACTTGTTGAAAAACAGACGTAACATCTAAATTTCCAAAATGCTACATCATTTGTAATAAAACTTTTTTTGTCTCAATTCCTTTTTAAAATTTTAAAGAAACATGCTCTTCTTGTTTTTAATAATTCAATTTTATTTTACTGGCAAGGAATTGCTCTCATGTCAAAAAGGTTCATTATTCATTCATATTTAGTTCTCGTTTACATTTCCAAACATTTGGTTTGAAAACCACTAATTTAAAGGGATCCACGATTAGTTGTAACATTAAACTTMATTTGATAAACATTTATTTTAACTGTAAAATAAAGACTGTAAAAATACTGTAGGCTGTTTAATTTATAATTTTTAAAAATATATTTTTACACAGACGGAGCCATTTTATTTGCACACAAAGCATTCTGGGTAAATCAACTAGGTCATTGGTGCGAAAGTGTGAAAGCTGCGCACTCCTTTATTCATGAAGCCCCAGGTCACAATTTTTTTTTAAATTTATCTAATTCATTTTATTTGCAACAATTACAGTATATACGCAACAAAAAAAGATGCAATCAAAATAAAATGAAAGGCAGCAGAAGAAGAATAAGTCTTATAATATCTGCCCCTTTTTTATACCCAAAAATGTTCAAAATAAAAGTAAATTACAACAAAAATCCAAACAACTGAAAACACACAAAAATCTAAAAACAAAGCTAAATTTAAAACTACAATTAGCATGAATTCACTTATATATAAGCAGTTTATATTTACAGATTCAGTTAGGCCCACAGTTTCATTCCTGACCTGCTGAGAGTTTTTTATTTTTATTTTTTAACTTTCCACGTCTTAAATCCAGTCTTTTTTTATTTTCCTGTGAAATATTGGGATGATTAATGAAGCCTCTGTACTGACCATGTAGTTAAAATAAACAGTTTCTGTCTCAGGAGGTTGAAAGGTTTAAAGCATCACTCAGACAAACTGTCAGCTCTGACGACTTAAAGGGAAGAACAGCTTGAAAACAAAACTGTATTTATGTGTGCTGGAAACATTTCGAAGTCTAGATTAGATATATTTTACGTAGGGATGCAACGATACCAGATTTTTGAAAACCGAGTACAAGTACTTACATTAAAGTACTTGCCGATACCAAGTACCGATACAAGTACTAACAAATATTTTTAAAAATCCTTCTAATTGACTTAAAATGTTTATTTTCATTAGGCACTTCAAACATAAACAAAGTACATTACTATTGGTTTAAAACCATTTTACTGTCATATAACCATACCAAGACAGCATGTACAAAAAAATAAACAAATAAATCTAACCAAATATAGTTTTTTTTACATTTGAACTCTTTCTGAATCTTAAACAACTTTGCCACATCTTTCACCTAAATGTAAATTAAATTAACAGTACAAAATTAAAACAATCACTGAGCAAATGATAGTACATATCTGTAAAGTATGTCCAAACTTGTACAAAAATATACTGTTTATATATTTTACTTTTTAACAAACAGCCTCACCGCATCTTTCACCTAAATGCGAATTAAATTAACTGTACAAAAATAAAATAATGGCTTGGCAAATAATGGTACATATCTGTAAAGTACAGCGGGTAAAATAAGTATTGAACACGTCAACAATTTTCTCAGTAAATATATTACTAGAGGTGCTAATGACATGAAATTTTCACCAGATGTCGGTAACAACCCAAGTGATCCATACATACAAAGAAATCAAACCATAAATGTCCAGAAATGAAGTTATTTGTAATAATGTGGAATGGCACAGGGAAAAAGTATTGAACACATGAAGAAAGGGAGGTGTAAAAAGGCATGGAAAGCCAAGACACCAGCTGAACTCTCTCAGTAATTAGAAAGCAAGCCTGCCCCTTGTCAGTGCAAGTTAATATCAGCTGGTTCAGTCCCAAATGATGGCCAGGTATCACACAAGAACCATCTGATGATGGGTAAAAGTAAAGAGCTCTCTCAAGACCTTCACAACCTTATTGTTGCAAAGCATAATGATGGCATCGGTTACAGAAGAATGTCTAAACTTCTGAAGGTTCCAGTGAGCACTGTTGGGGCCATAATTCAGAAGTGGAAAGAACATTATTTCACCATAAACCGACCACGACCAGGTGCTCCTCACAAGATTTCTGACAGAGGAGTGAAAAGAATTATCAGAAGAGTTGTCCAAGAGCCAAGGACCACTTGTGGAGAGCTTCAGAAAGACCTGGAATTAGCAGGTACGATTGTTTCAAAGAAAACAATAAGTAATGCACTGAACCACCATGGCCTGTATGCACGCTCACCACGCAAGACTCCACTGCTGAAGAAACAGCATGTTGAAGCTCCTTTAAAGTTTGCTGCACAACATTTAAACAAGCCTGTGTAATACTGGGAGAATATAGTCTGGTCAGATGAGACCAACATTGAACTGTTTGGATGCCAGAATACACATCATGTTTGGAGGTCAAATGGCACTGCACATCAGCCCAAAAACACCATACCAACAGTGAAGTTTGGAGGTGGGAACATCATGGTGTGGGGCTGTTTTTCAGCATATGGTACTGGCAAACTTCAAATAATTGAAGGAAGGATGAGTGGAAAAATGTACAGAGACATTCTTGATAAAAATCTGCTTCCATCTACCAGGATGATGAAGATGAAACGTGGCTGGACATTTCAGCAAGACAATGAGCCCAAACACAAAGCCAAGGAAACTCTCAGTTGGTTTCAGAGAAAGAAACTAAAGCTGCTGGAATGGCCCAGCCAATCACCTGACCTGAATCCAACAGAAAATCTATGGAAAGAACTAAAGATCAGAGTTCATAGAAGAGGTCCACGAAACCTTCAAGATTTGAAGACTGTTTGTGTGGAAGAATGGGCCAAAATCACACCTGAGCAATGCATGCCACTAGTTTCTCCATACAGGAGGCGTCTTGAAGCTGTCATTGACAACAAAGGCTTTTGTACAAAGTATTAGATAAATTTCAGTAAGTGTGTTCAATACTTTTTCCCTGTGCCATTCCACATTATTACAAATAACTTCATTTCTGGACATTTATGGTTTGATTTCTTTGTATGTATGGATCACTTGGGTTGTTACCYACATCTGGTGAAAATTTCATGTCATTAGRACCTCTAGTAATATATTTACTGAGAKAAATGGTGACGTGTTCAATACTTATTTCACCCGCTGTATGTCCAAACTTGTCCAAAAAAACTAGTAGTTTACTGGTTTTAGAGCACAAACAGAGTGAAATGAAGCTGGCATCGGGTCCTGTAGTATTGGAGCACTTTTATAAGTACAAGTAAACGCACATTGTATCGGACCGATACCCAATACTGATATTGGTATCGGTGCATCCCTGATTGTATGTATGCAGCTATAAATTAGATTTCACAGTTTTTAAACTAAATGCATGGAAAGAGCATTAACAAGTATTTTTTCCTACTGAGTGTGATGGTTCCATTACTGTCAACATGCTCGAGTCTGAAGACTTTAAGGATGTTAGCAGCGTGTGCTGATTCTGTTTTTCTTTGTTCAGGTGACTTGGCGCTGCAGAAGCTCACTGCTTCTGTTCTCGACTATAACAGCACGAAAAAATGTCCCGGAAGCAGCAACAACATTCAGTCCAGCATCAGCTTCCAGTGTGGGAAGACCATGGTAAGACCCCGCTGAACATGCTCAGACGATGACTCGACCATTTCTGTTCATGGTTAGAAATTAGTGAAACTGCTTTTGTACATAATTTATTCCATTGGTTGCTGCAGCAGCTGCTTATATGCTAACTAGCTATGTGTTAGCATTTTTATAAAATGACCAAATATAAACTTCTACTTTTTAAAAAGCTGCAGACTAATGAACACCCACTGCCTCAGACCTGAGTTTGGTGTGTTTTTGTCAATGATTTCTAAACTGAGGTGGAGTCAGAACAGAGAAAAGTAAGAAAAACCAGAAAACATTCAGTCTGTTCAAACCAACCTTGTTATTGTTATTTATTTACAAGCATTGAATCAAGTAGTCAGGCCTACAAACTTGTATTTGTTTTGCATATCAGACATTCCTTTAAAGTAAACCGGTCTGGTTGGTTTTTCTAAAACTCGCCCTGATCACACGTGTCAGAGGAAGAGGTGAACGTAAACAAACGGGCTCAGACGCAGCAGCAGGAAAACAGAATCTGTCACGGTTTTATAATTATCTGTATTTGTTATATTCACTTGTTACAACTTCACTAAAGTCCTGTAGTGATGATCAACTGGTCCAAAACTTCAGTGGAAGCAGTGCGTGGTGTGAACACAGGCTTTGACTGGACAGTTTTTCCACTCTGACRACAAAATCTATATTTATCTTCCTGTTTTTTACAGATAATTTCCACCAGTATGTATCAGTGCAAAGGGTAGTAAATGTTTGTAAACTTCTTATGAAGTTTGGCAGATTTGAGTACATTTTCAAAGCTTTTATTTTGTTATATTTGGACCTGTTGCACCTCATTGGTGATGCTTTTAAGTGCTGCAAAATTACAAATTAAATCATCTGCTTGATCACAGTGTAGCTGCTAGCTGAACAACTCTGCTTTTTTGTTTCTCAGATTATGTCTGTCAGGTTTAAATCTAGTTTTTTTATTATTATGAGAGTTTCACAGACAATAACCTAAAGGTTGATATGATTCATTTGTTTCTATGAATAGAAATAATGCAGAACTTCCTCCATGAGCTCGTGCGTTTCTGATCACTCCAGGATGAGTGTGTGTTTTTCTGTGGTTTCATGATGAGCCGCCTGTTGGTTTGACATTAACGTGTCATTTCCTGTCGAGTACTGACAAGAAGCTTTTATCAGAAAACAAGAACAAGAAAGTCTGAAGCATGGAAATTGTAAACGATCTGTTACACAGTATCTGAGCTCAGCTGAACTTGTTTCATTTTCAGAGAAAATAAAATCAGTTGCTGATTGTTTTTATTGTTGAAAAGATTAGCAAAAGTAAATAAATACTTTTTTAAAGGGATCCCCGATTAGTTGTAACATTAGACTTTATTTAATAAACATATATTTTAACTATAAAATAAAGACTGTAAAAATACNAAAAAGTGGACAACAACCTGGAAAAAAGCTATTTAAACAAATTTGTTTTAAACTTAAATATAAGCACTATAACACTGAAGAGGTATGAAAAGTTGTTAGAAGAAAAAATCTTTACTTATAACTCAATGACCAATTTGAAAGTATTTTTTGTTTGCTTTCATCCATTAGTTACTTTTCACTTGAATTTCCACAAAACTATTAAAAACACTATTTCTGAACAGCTGTTTAACCCTAAATTGCTTTTTCTCCAAGTAAATAAATTATCTTTTAATAAGGAAAAAAACACTGTTAAAAATTCCTCTAAGTTATGCATAATTTAATAAATCACTGTTTCAACTTTTAACTATACTTGTTTGAACCAACAGGCTGTTATTCGTGCAGCAACACCATTAATGTGCGTTTGTCAACTACTTGTGTTAAAAGTTTTAATCTTTTCTAACATCTTACCTGCCTGGTCCTGCTCTCCGTACCAAGTGTTCCAGGTGCCCACAAGCTCACATGGGTATTCAGGACTGGTGTGAATGGAGGGCAACACACTTTGACTGGAAACACAAACATGTAAACATTAAAAAGACCTGCAGTAAAACTGAACGATCTGATTGATAAATGAATGGGAATTTCTTACCAGAGTTCATTGTAAGCATCGAGGCACTCTGGCTTGACATTGTGAACTGTGGGAAAATAAAATYAAATAAAACTAATAAGACAGCTTTTTAAACATGATAAGATTACTAAAAATATTTTACAGTTTGTCTCAACCACAGCAAGTCACAAACATTACATACACTGTATTTTGTACAGATTGTTGTCCTCTTTCTTGGCGAGCAGATGAGAGTGAGCGTCTTTTCTGGGGTCAACTTTTCTAACAAAAAGAGATTTGAGCCCAGAGAGGCTCCTGTGGAGACATTTTGAAAAAGAAGTTGGATACAACCAGCATTTCACCTGCTACTTTCAATTAAAAATAATAATAATAAAACATAAAAAAATCCCTACAAAGTTTGCCTTAAATGCACAGTGTGTAGGATTTTGTCAATTCTTTTGGCTGAAATTGAGATAATCACTAATGACAATAATAAAAAACATGTCTAATCATTGCAGACATCCCTACAAAGTTTGCCTTAAATGCACAGTGTGTAGGATTTTGTCAATTCTTTTAGCTGAAATTGAGATAATCACTAATAACAATAATAAAAAACATGTCTAATCATTGCAGACAAAGACCTTGTTTTATTATTTTTACCTTATAAAAAGCTGTTCATATCTCCATGGT
>NW_013952486.1:1904298-1909924 GCF_001266775.1 Austrofundulus limnaeus | reverse complement strand
AAAAAAAAAAAAAAAAAATTGTGAAACTCTAACCTGACGGTTCCGGTGACCGTCCCGTTCGGATGAAGTCCGGTTTTGGTCCTGTGGAGGCCTCGGCCCAGTGTTTGAAGGACTCTGCTCGCCATGTTTTCCCTGAAAGCAGCGGATGGTTTGTGGGTGGCTGCAGTCCTGACAGAGCAGCTGACCCAGAAAACCCTCAACTGTCATAACATGGTGACATTATGGAAGGAAGCGACAGATTTTTATTAATAATAGTGATGTCCATTATTATTTTAATAATTTTAAAACACTGAATCTATTTAAGTTGATTTTCTTCAAGCGTGCATATTTTAATAATTCAACAAAAAGACTTGTATTTGGTTTAATAGTAAATGAAACTGCACATATAGCCATGTCAAATTAAAGACATTAATAACAATGTTTATTTGTTAAATTTAAATATGGCTTTGTACAATTCTTGTTCTGTTTTGTAATAAAATGGCATCATGTTTGAATTTGTTRTCATTATTTTATTGGAAACTACTCAGAATAACCAGAGTAAATTACATGCAGGCTTTCCTACGCAAAAACTGGCTTATAAACAGATTTTTAATGATTGAAACAAAAACATTACACAACAGCTTTAAAGCAAATCGTGGCAGGTTGTTTATCATGAAGAGGGAGTTTGTTCTGGTGAGGATTCGGCTTCAGTAGAGGCAGCTGTGATGTTGAGCTCCTGCAGTTTTTCTAACAACGACGTCTCCTCTTCAAGTGGGAGATCAGACAGAGGTTCCATATACACAGTTCCTTCGACCCTCTTCCCCGTCAGTGGATCCACCACCCGACCCACTTTATACACGATTTCAGCCAGTTCATGCTTTACGTGTTTGGATCTGGGCTCAGGCAGAGCTTTGAGGAGGACGATGTCTCCCTCTGTGCACTGTCGCAGAGCATCGTGGGCGAAGTATGTCTTCCTCTTGTTGTAATACTACAAAAAAGAAAAGAATGCGAGTGGAAATAAATARAAACAATCAGAAAATAGCTGTAAARAAGCTGTATTTATTTACATTTTCACTGATGCAGAAATAACACATCCTAAAAGAAAAAAATTGTATAGGTCTACTGGACGGGTTCTTCTCTAATGAAACGTTAGAGATGTAAAAAATGGCAGGTTGGCGTTCCTGGATTGCGATGTCTCGGTTTCGGATGGAGGACGGTTGGAAACTGGCGTATATCGTAAGCCCACCCACACAGACCAATATTTGCGTTTTGACTCCCACCACCCACTGGAACACAAGTTAGGAGTGATCAGGACTCTGTACCACAGNCCAGACAATAAAAACAAAACAACATCCAACAGTAATAGAAATAAAAAAAGAAAATAATAAAAATAAAATAAAACATTTTGCAATTAATAATAAAAATACATAAACGCCCAACCCCACTCTCCAAAACACATAATTAAAAAGTTATTAGTCATTTTTACTCACACCTGTGTTTGTCCCTTTAATCAGGTGAATGAAGCCTTCGCTCCTCAGTACCTGGCCGTCGCTAAGGCTCTTGGTCTGGATCCAGAAAAAAGCAACGTTGACGGCGGAGCTATTGCTCTTGGACATCCCCTCGGTGCCTCTGGAGCACGTATCACTGCTCACCTGGTGCATGAGCTCAGGTGAGTGAGCCATTAACTACTCTTGCGTTTGCAAAAGTAAGGTTACGCAGCTTTAACGTGCACTCTGAGGCGTTTCTGACAACCGGCTTTGTTTCTCACAGACGACGAGGAGGGAAGTACGCCATCGGGTCCGCCTGCATCGGTGGAGGTCAGGGCATCGCCATCATCATTGAAAACTGCTGAGCAAACGAAGCTGATGGCTGCAGAAGGGTTTCCTGAATGTCCTGCAACACAAACCGTCCACTGATGTGAAATCAAATAAAAACTGGTCTAAGCTCAAATTATCACAAAACAGCTGTCCAGTGTCTCTGTGGCAAAAGAAAAAAAAAAAAACTGATCTAACTGTTGCCCTGCACTTGGTATGTGATTTCTGTGATTTTTGCAACAAAACACTTACATCTACAGTTGCCTTGGCAGCTCATTGAAGGTAAAGAACTGACTTTAAATTGCRGTTCTGTGCTCACTGCGTAACGTTTGTGAAACCAGATTTTTATGTGCCTAAAATACAGTGAAGKGTGTCTGATTTAGGCTAACACGCAATAAACCGTATGCCTTTGAATGCTCATGTTCACTCCATTTTAAAGGTTTAACATTGCCAGAGCCAAGATGATTGCATGAACTGATTTTTTACATTTGTGGAAAAGGATCCAAAATAAAGCGATCAAGAATGGAAGAGTCGTGCTTTGATGTTTTTATTATTACACTCTGTCATTTATTTATTTGTATGATATTTAGTCATTTCTAAACAAATTTTATTGTGAGTTAATATTATTGTTAGGTTAATCTATATTCTGTAAAGGATTTTATTTATTATCACTAGTGGTCAAAGAAATTGTTACATTCTGTTAGTCTGTTTATATTGTTAGCATTAACCATTTGACAGATTTTTCTAAAATTCTCTAGCACACAAAGTAATTATTGCATGTAGATATAACAAACTTTCAGTCAGCCCAGTTAAAGATGACTGTCACAACCACAATTGACAGAAAACACAAAAAATATATAAATCAGTCAATTTAACAAATACCTCGTTAAAAATGTATTTTTTAAATTCAAATGTCCTCTTGAACAATTTTTTCTGCTAATTAAAATGCAAATTATTAAACATTTTTAATAAAGCAGCATAAATAAAATAAGTATGCTAAAAACAAGAAATGGTTAGTAATTATAATACAAACACTTAATGGTACATAAACCTAATGTTAATTAAAAAATGTCTTTAAAAAATAAAATATATCAGAAACGTGCAGAGGTGTCAAAAATATTCACATTCATTACTTAAGTAGAAGTATAGATACTAGGGTTTAAAAATACTTTTTTGGAAGTAGAAGTATCAACTCGAGCTTAAGTCTAAAAGTACTGGTTTTAAAACTACTTAAAGTACAAAAGTAATGAACAATATAAAAAAGGCCATTAAAGATAAAATCTTATGCTGTGCCACAGGGTTTATAGCCCCCCCCCCAGAATTAACTGACTAGACTTAGCCCGGTAAGGGAAACTAAAATTGAGCGGAACTGCATAGGAATGCAAAGGGCCAGGCTAGACTACTTGTTTCAGCCACGGTCATCTTCATACTAGGCTACATCTTCTACCTCAGTGGTTCCCAACMTTTTTAGACTTGTTTACCCCAAGCCATTTTGTAATACCACTAGTTCCCCTTCAGTCAAACGTAAGAATGATTCTCCAAAACTATAATGTACAACAACTGTTAAATGAAAATTGTTTATTTAACCCCCTAGAACATTTAATTCTCAGGCATTTTATTCTTTTCAAAGAAAGATTAAAGATAAAGATAAAGATAAAAATGTTGCCTTGAAAGTGAATAAGTAATTAAATAAGTAAGCCAGGTAATGGAAGGTGCAGAAAACAGCAATGTCCAAAATACATCAGAAACTCACCCAAATGAGCAAATTCTGTGAGATTCTGCTTTTTATACTGAATTCCATTTTGAGTCAAATCAATAATTTCCGCATTGTTATTTTTACTTTTTTTTTTTTGTGCACCTGAATTTCGTACCCCCTGTAATATGCTCGCATGACCCAAGGGGTTCTTGTACCCCTGGTTGGGAATCTGTTTGTCCAGCTGGAGTGTGATTTGATTTGTGTCACACAGGTGTGATGGAGTGAGTCAGAATGTTATATATTTACACTTATTGACCACAATCAAAATCACTCTATCCATGGGCTCCATTCATCTGGATAGATTTATATTTTTTATTATTTTTTCTGAATAATGAAAAGATGGAATAAAAACAAGTCAAAGTTAAATAGAAATGAAATACTTTTTGCCTTTTTAAAAAGTAAGGAGTAGAAAGTACAGATAATTGAATTAAAATGTAAGAAGYAGAAGTAAAAAGTAGGCTGAAAAATAATTACTCCACTAAAGTATAAATAGCCAAAATTACTACTTAAGTAAAGTAACAAAGTATTTGTACTTAGTTACGTGACACCTCTGGTAACGTCACGTGTCTTTAGCAAAATAGCAAAACTACAATGGACTGCAAAGTCCATCACGCTTTTCAAGGTGTACGTAAAGACGTAAACGTCATCGTCCAGCGTCCTTATATACGTAACATCCCCGGATGTCGGTCTTTTTTTCATAGCAAAGGTAAGAGCCTTGCCTTCCTAAAGTCGGTGAAGTAAAAATCTGCTGTCATCCGTCGATCATAATAAAAACTGCAACCTCCAAGTGTACCGGATTGAAAGTTTATGCTTAGATTATGCGTCAGATAGCGTTATTACTGTGATATATCTATTATATATGTTTAAAAATGAGCCGGAGCGCTTCGATGCTTGTAGGCCGCCGGCTAGCCTACGTTTTGTACTTACAGTCAGCCACACGCTGATAATGGAAACGTGTCTTTGTCCATTTATTCTCTTTCTGTTGGCTATACCGTGAAGTTATCATATGTCCTGTTTTTTTTTTTTCTTACAACATTATAATTCACAGAATTGTTGACTTTTAAGCGGCTGTGCTAATGTGTTGCTAACAGGTTGCTAACGTACTTTTCATGCTGCCTGTGAATCTGTAGCTCATATATAAACCTCTGAAATCAGTACAATTTGTATTTTTAGTACGACGATTTTAATGCACTATTAAAGTTTGAAACTAAAGTTTAAWTAATAACCTACACTGTAGCTGGTCTATAAATATTATAGCAAATATATTTATGAACACCTGTTTGTTTTTGTCAGATGGCAGAGGGAGACAAAAAAAAGTCTGCCAAGAACAGGCACGGGAGCCGGAACCCRCTTCTGGCCCGGGGCATTGGCCGCTACTCCCGGTCTGCCATGTACGCCCGCAGGGCCATGTACAAGAGGAAAACCAAGACCACAGAGACCAAGGTATGGCCCAGTCCATAACGTGGAGCATGTACTAATTCAAATGCATGATGCACTACTGTTTAATATCTGACCCTGAATTGTTGTCTGTTTTAGATAGAGAAAAAGATCAAGACTAGACCACAGGCTACTGTTGTCAAGCCAGTAGGAGGTGAAAAGAATGGAGGCACCCGTGTTGTCAAGCTGCGGAAGATGGTGAGTGACTTTTACCGTGCACTAATTTCACATGACCCCTGGTGTATATTTATCCTCAACTTCAGCTCTTCTGAAGATTTTCCTTTAATTTTAGCTCCTTTCATACCAAAATTTGTATTTTAATGTGCATTGTGTCTTAAAMGCATCTAGTAAAACAGGTCAGGTGGACATAAAAGTGTTGGGCCTCAAAAAGAAACTACAGCACATAAACATCTGAAAAGTTTTAAGTATTCAGCAAAGTAAAATCTGAGAGATGCACCGTGCTTTAGTTGATTATTTACCAAGTTTTTTTGAGATTACTGCTCTTTGTGAATCTCTTGATGCTAAAATACTGTTTTTGTCAAACTAACTGCAGAAATAAAAAAAGAACAATAGGCCTCATGCAAGAACTGTTCGTACGCACAGATTTGTTCTTAAGTTGTGCGTACGAGTGATTGAGGAG
>NW_013952486.1:1891289-1902957 GCF_001266775.1 Austrofundulus limnaeus | reverse complement strand
ATTCTAGACAGTTTATCAGCTAAAAAAAGTTAATTTTGGGGTAAGTTACTCTTTAAATATGGAGTTACCAACTAGGAGGTAAAAGAGTAGACAATTGATGAATGTAGTGAAGATATGCAGAAGGTTATTGTGGACAAGAGGAGGCTTAGAATAAAGTGAGATCAAGGGCATGCCATCATCTAGTTACTGCTGAAGGGAGCATCTAAAAGATGCATTTTCAGCTGTCTCAAGCAGAAATCACCACAAGTTTAATGTTTGTCATACAGAAACTAAGCTTTTAAAGGGATCCACCATTAATTGCAACATTACCGGTAGACATTATTTGATAAACATGTACTTAAACTGTAAAACAAAGATCTCAAAAATACACCAAAGCTTTTTATATTAGAGCTACATATGCTAACAATGTTAGCTCTGCACTAACTTCAAAGCTAACAGGCTTGTTTTTCAGTTTAGTAAATGTTTCTCAAATGTCTAATGTTACAAGTAATCATGAATCCCTTTAAGAAAATACTTCCCTTTAAATGTTTCAGATAAATGCTGAGTTCAACATAGTGTAAGTTTGTTGTGAGGTGTGCGGTCAACTGCTACGGCTTCATTCCTCCGTATGTCTGCAGTCTGTTTTCACTCCTCCAATCTGGAGCATTTTGAGATGATTGTTTCAGTGTAACTTGAAAACGAATGAATTTATGCTTTTCTCCTCRTAGCCCCGCTACTATCCTACAGAGGATGTTCCTCGTAAACTGAAGAGCCACGGCAAGAAGCCCTTCAGCCAGCACAAGAGGCGGCTGCGTGCCTCCATCACACCTGGAACTGTCCTCATCCTGCTGACTGGACGTCACCGTGGAAAGGTAAGAGTTACAGTCTGAATGTGGAGGAGAAGAAATGACTGACTCAAAGCTGAAATTGAAATTAGGTTTCACTGTGCTTTGATTCAGTTAAAGGGTTTAAAGCAGGACAAAAAGAGCCATGTTGTAGGGTTTAGATTCACAGCATCTTTTCGGATACACAAGTAATGACTTCATTGTGGGTGATTTTTAAGGACAAAGCTTTTTTTGTGCATGTAATTCAAAACCAGTTTAGTGACTGAAATCATGGCTCATTGAATTCTGCAAAGATATGACATTAAACAGCTGCAAAGTCTGATCCCTTTTTAGCAGAATTATGCATGTTTTCAAAGGCTTTCAGTCCTTTAAATGTCAAATGTAATTCAATTCACTGCACGCATAATTTGTATGTGCAAAACCRAATTCAGAGCTTGTGGTTTGTACTTATCCTGCAAAGTAGATAGTTTTATTTTTGGAAAAATTGGGAAGAACAGCTACTTGTTTTGTAGTGAAAGCACAGTTAGATAAAATTAGATGAAAATAGAAGCCCAGGATGCTCTTTAAAATCTGATTCAAAAAACCTTAGCTGTGTATAATTTTCCATTCTGGCACTTCTCAGTGTCGTACAGTTTTTGCAAACAAAGCAGGGCTRCATAAAATGTTTTTACTACACAACTGTAATGTAGCTCCTCGGTGCAGCAGACATTGTTTCTCTCTCCCACTCACATTCTGGATGAGTTAGTTTTAGAAGGAAATGTTCCCRCACACACTTTGGAGATGACAGCTGACCTGAAAAGAGCATTTTGACTAAAACTTAACAAGCGGAGAGCTCTTCCTATAAATGTGACAGTGCATGTCCAGTAGATCAGGCTTCTTAGTTTGATGCTACCTCCATGGCATGAGAAGATTTCTGCATGCATCACTTGTCAAAGCTGACAGTCTGTGTACGTCCTGATGCTGTAATTTCTATTCATTCACGCAGAATGCTGTTTTTAAAAGATTTTAATTGTTTTTTCAGCGTGTGGTGTTCCTGAAGCAGCTCTCAACTGGACTCCTGTTGGTCACCGGTGAGGATTCCTTTTATTCTTAGTAACTTTAACTGGAAAATCGTCTGTAATCACACTGATGTATTTTTTAAATGATGCTGTTTATCTTTCAGGACCTTTTGCCGTGAACAGAGTCCCCCTGCGCAGGGCCCACCAGAAATTTGTCATTGCTACMAACACCAAAATCGACATCTCTGGTGTAAAAATTCCCAAAACCGTGAACGACACTTACTTCAAGAAGAAGAAGCTGAAGAAGCCCCGTCACCAGGAGGGGGAGATCTTTGATACAGAGAAAGAGGTAACCTGAATGTCAGAATAAAGCATTTATGACGCAGTATAAAGTGGGCTGCTGGTTTAATGACGGGGTTTATTTTCTGTACCTGCAGAAGTACCAGGTGACAGAGCAGAGGAAGGAGGACCAGAAGTCTGTTGATTCTCAGCTCCTGCCACTCATTAAGAAAGAACCTCACCTGAAAGSATACCTGCGCTCCACCTTCTACCTGACGAACGGTGTCTACCCACACAAGCTGGTTTTCTAAATGTTAATAAAGAGTAACAACATCTAAAGCCATCAAGAGTATTTTTTTTTCTTTAACACTTTCCAATACTTTCAACACAGCTTTTTAAACACGGGTCACAATCTGCACATTGTTTACCTGCTCCAACACTAGATTTAATTACCTCATCAAGTTCTGTAGAAACCTGGTAATCTATGAATTGAAACCAGATGTGTTGAAGCAGAGGAACTTCTAAAACAGGATAAAAGCCCTCAAAGAGTAAGATTGTCTTAAAGACTAGTTGTATTCCTCTTAGCTGTGATAGTCATCTGATTATACTCATTACCCTCTGCTTTGTCTACTTTCCCTGCCTGTAGGCTCAATTTGTTTTGTTAGAAATCCTGCATGGTGGACCTTTTAGTCAGCACTCCAGTCCTGCAGCAGCAACACTAGGTTTTCTCCAGAAACTCCCATTTCTTCCATAGTTCAAAAATTAGCRTTTCACATTAAATGACTGGTAAATTAGGAGAATGAGACCATATGTGACCCATCACGTCAAAGGAAGGATTAAGTCCAAAAGTGGGATGTGGAGAARTGTACAGATAACGGTTTTGATTTAAACGTGTGCAAAAATTGCTTTGTCAAATTATAATTAATGCCTCAATGTATAATATATAAAACTGGAAAAAAAAATTTTTGAAGCATTTTTTGAGCAGTAGCAACAAAAAGGGAGGAAATTAAGATTCAGCAATGTATTATTGTAACCAACAAGACAAATTAAGTCATGTCTCTGGATAAGCTTATATCAGAATGATCCAGGTATCAAAATGTAGCTTTTAAAGCCGAGAATCTGAAAATAATTAGGTCATTTTGACCAAATTTGACTTGATCCTCATTTTGATATGATGGGTCATACATGTATCCTCATGTGGCCCTGTGATGGATGTTTGAACATCTAGAGTGAACTCCACATAAAACATGAGCAAATAGTATTATTGCAGCATCTTCAGTTCTAATGAATTCCCTCACTACCCTGAAGAATATAAATTTTGCACTTTAGTGTTAATTGAAGTTGTTGACCTCGGTATATTTATGCTTGAGGGTAATGATGTAATTTAATGCCAAACATTCACTCGCAGTGTAACCAAGTTACCTCAAGTAACACTTAAAATTATTTAAAAACAGCTTTGAATGAAATAATTGTCTGATAAAAGCCAGCTCGGCAAAATGACCACAGTAGACATTGAACATCGACAGCTTAACAGCTACGCTTTAATAAAAAACTGACGAGTCTAATGTAACAAGACAAAAATAAATACAAGTGTTTCATCTCTTTAACATGGCCATTGTTTCAAATCCTCAAAAACAAAGTCGAATGCAGCACAGAAAAAAAGGCAGAGGCCCCTTGCCAAGGAATGATAAGTGCCTTTAGTGGAGTCCATCAGTACTGTATGGTCAGCTGGGATTGGAGGAGAAGAAAAAACTTCCTTCAGCCAGACTTGAACAGCAGAATAGCCACCTGACCCAAGTAGAAGTAAATAAAATGCTTGGTCTCGTGGGTTACGTAGCTGCCGAAGTTCCTCCCAACAATGCAGTGCCATGTTGGGTTATATTTCTTATCAAACTCCTGTGAGACAAAAAAMACATTTTTATTAACAAACATTAAATCTAACAAACAGCTAAGAATAACATTTTAAATCCTGAAAACTACACTGTAATTGAAAAACAATTGAGTTGTTGATTATGTGACAGCTAGATCACAAGACTAAATGGAGGTAATATACCTGCACTACAGCCCCCTCTGCACCCCTACTTCCAGTTGCATCGCACTTGTTTTTAAAGTGAGATGCACATTGTTGTATTTAGAGAGAAAGGCATCTGGAACTTAACCATTGTCCATCTTTGCTAAAGACAGTCCCCAAAACTCATTCATGCTAGTATATTTTAAAAATGTAAAAATATCTAGATATTTATCCAAGTACTTTAAACTAGCTTTATAGTGATTCGATATTGATTTGTGTGGATGTCCATTTGATGTGTGATATCAYCAAGTCTGTCATACGATTACAATTCAGCTCACATGATCGACACACTGATCTACATCATGCATATGATGACCATAGGATCAGTGTTTTCATTGTGCCTTTGTCTAGTCTTGTTTGTCTTGTTTTCTTCGTGTTTCCCTCTTCAGCACATGAAGAAGTGAACTCTTGCATCTCTTAGGTGGAGCCCCTTCAAATTTATCAAGAGGAGTGTCTTCGGTTTTTTTCGACGCCCACGTTTGGCAACAGTTTTAAAATGGTCTCCAAACAATATTATCGTTTATCACAATAACTTCTGARACAATTCATCGTCCAGCAAAAATTGTTATTGTGACAGGCTTAGTCATGATGTAATTGAATCAAACATTTAACAATATGACGATGCACATGATATATCGGTATCGGCCAATATTGGTCATTATTTAGAATATCGGTATGATATGAGTGTGTGTGTGTGTGTGTATATGTATATATGGGTATATGTATATATGTATGCATGTCATCCATTTATTTATCCATTTATTTTTCAGGTGAGCGGACAGATATYGGRTGTGYGGCCTTGTGTTTTCTTGGTGTATATTTAATATATTTGTAATCTCTATTTCAATCTTTCTAATTACATTTTCTCTTTGTTTTTCCCTCTTTTTCTATTTTCTATTTACTTAAAAAAATCACTGATGATGAAGAAATTAAGAAACTAATATTAAGTTATTTTTTCTACTGTAGTGATAAAAAAAAATTATCGGTATCAGTCCGATATTGATTTCCCACTTTTTAGTTTTGCGTTTCTGTTTTGGGAGGGGAGATGGTTGGTTGAGAGGCATCTGTTTGATCATGATAGTGATATTGACGCTGCGCAGCCAGGAATAACTGAAGTAGGGAGTCATGTCAGGTCTGGTCGTTTATTTATAGTATCAAAAAAAGACAAGTGTGTTTGTGCGTATATGTGTAACAATTTGTGTGTTTAATATYSGTAAATATCAGTTATCGAACATAACRGCAATAATTACATGGATATCGGCTGAAATTTTCATATCGGTGCATCCCTAACTGCTACGCCACTACTTCAAACTGCGTCTACACATTTGTGCGTGATGGTTATGGAACATCACTGTGGTGAAGTGCTGAAACTGACAGTCATATCACTACAACAAAATGAATAGATAATAATAGATGGGGCTGAGTTGTCCTTGTGAGCATGTTTTTTTCCCCAGCAGGGAGGGTTTTACCTTCTTGATGTATGCAGCAATGTCTTTTTCGATGTTGTACTTCTCCAGGGCCTGCGTGGCACACTCCACGGCGTCCTGCTGCATGTCCTCTGACATGTCAGCATTTTTGATCACTGGCTTTCTGTCAGACATGTTGGCCCTGAGTAATCAAAACACGGAATTCATCACTCATGCACAATGAGACTGATCATCCTAACCATCATCATCATGAACTGACTTACTGTRGAAATGGTCAAACGGTCGCTGGTTTGCGACATTATTACATAAAAGCGCATACATAATGTTTGAACTAGCCTTTTCTAGCCCTGTTACATAACTTCCATCACAGGCTGCACGGCTGCTCTGCGTAGTTTCTATGGATACGCAAGACATTTATGATTATCGCCTCTTTTTTTTTTTTTTTTTTTTCCCCAAGACACCAACAAGAGTCCTGTGAGAGCAGGCTGCAAAACCTCATCATGTGACTACTGAATACAATACACAGCACACAGATGGAAATAAAATAAAATACTTTACTTGTTTTAGCGTGCTCCAAAATTAATATATTTTAAAATCTATAATAGAGTAAATAGAATGGCAGGAAAATATGTTTGTTTAAAACAACTTTCCAGACGAGCTGTTGCTCAGCAGGATAACTGCTCATTCATCGCAACACAAGAGAGACACAGAGAAAGAGAAACCAACGTTTACTACGTTTTAACGTTTAATACGGATAGGGTAAATCAATATTTAAATAATCAAATACGATTTTTCCTGCAAGAAAAAAAAGACAGTTTACCTTCAAATGTGGCGTATCTTATGGGAGTAGTTTAAATGGAATAAGTGCTCCTGGAGCGACAACTCCCGCGAAGTGGTTAACACAAAAGTAATGTGGGTGTGTAACCGTAGGAGCCTRCTGCCTCGACGTGCTCCTATTGGTCAGTACTGACGCACAGCGCGCGGCTATTGGCCATGTTGAGCCTGTCTTTCTGGTGTTTTTGCTAGCATTTTATTTCAATCCATGATGCATTGCGACACAGTGTTGCCGGAGGAACCTAGCTACAGCGTCATTTAGCATATAGCATACAAGCGATTTATTTTAGTACCGTTTCGGATGCCACCAAGTACAGAATTTATGTTTTTCACTCTGTGTATTTTTCTTGGCATTTTGTGTAAACAAAAACTTTGTTATATTAAAAGAACTGTAACACTGTACATCTTATATACAAAAGCAAAGACCAAAGTATTGTTTTTTTATGTGCAACACATTAATCGATACTCATATTTTAAGTTTGTTTTAGTCTAAAATGCCCTTATTCTAAATTATTTTTGGTCTATAAATTAGGGAATCATTAAAGCAATACCTAATGTTCTAGGTATTGCTGTAAAAGTATTTCCAAAGACAACATACACATCTTCTATTGATCTATATTTACAGTAAAGTAAAATCTTAGTTAAAACCAATATAGTTTAAACATATTTATATATACTATTTATTATGGCACAAGATGTTTGGCTGAGGTGTTGACAGGTGAATGAATCTGAAAGTAGGTGGGAAACAATAAGTACTTTTTTCTACCATTTTATTTCACTCACACTTATTGTTTGTAGTTGACACGGACCAAATCCCACGTTTCTTTTCTTAAAATTTATTCTCATTTACATACAATTATTCAAACACAAAACTTAAGTACTTCATCAAAATCTAGTATTCAAGTCTTACACCTTATTTCACTTTATCTACTTACAAATGCCCCCTAAAAAGCAGTGAACAGATATCCTGGTTTAAAACTGCTTCTTTGTGTTGTAATAATGACTTTTTTAAAGAAGAAAAACATGTCCACTGGGTTGTTTGCGACACTTATTAAAAAGCTGCAAATATTTTAACATTGTCGATCCGTGCACCCAAACTGAATAACTATCACAAAATAATAATAATATTACTGTACATCAAACAAACAAAAAACTTTTATAGAGCTATGGCAAGTTAAGAAGCACCATCATCATCATAAAAACAAGGATATGACATATCCTCAGCATTCAGGATACACAGAAAATGTAACAGAGGTCATCCCAATTTAAAAAATGGCTTCTTTGTGTTTACAATCCCCTTTTGGTATACTAAAAACAAAATATGCAAGTGAGGTAAAATAAATTACTGTTGGCATGAGTTACACAGTTTAAAAACAAGCTGAAGTTAGTGTACAAGGATGCATGACTATGAACTTTGGAAATAAAACATTGTCCAGAGTGTGATGGATGGAAAAGGTGTAACAAATAAAAACTAAAACAAAACTTCAAACTGRACAGTTTTCTTCTCAGTGTTATGAATGAATGGCAAAAAACTAACACACATTTTTTTAAACTTTTATCTATTTTGTAGGACAGCTGCTGATTTTCTTTACTCGCTGCGATCCTTGGGCTCTCTGTATTTGTACTGGATGTAGTCGAAGATGTCTTTCTCACTATCCACCAGCAGAGGCTCCCCTGCCACTCCTACAACAGATTTGATTTAAAAAAAAAATACATTAATGCTAAAAGAATGAGCCAGCAGCTGCTGTCTGATTAATGCAGAGCTCACTAAGTTTTAGCAAACTCTGTGGTTGTCTGGGATTTACCAGTGACACCGAGTGGTCTGATGGTGTACTCATTAAGAGTGAAGCCCTTCTCCAGAGCATGAGTCCTCATGTTTTTATTAAAGATGTCACTTCCAGTAAAATACAGGACTCCACAGTAGTACTGGTCCTTGGGAATTAACCTTTTGAAAATGGAGAAAAATGTTTACACTGTAAGTAAAAAAAACAGATAAAAATATAAACAAAAGAAAAAAACATATTGTTTTTGCCGAATATAGAAATGCAAATAATTTGAAACAGTGAAGGAAATGCCATTTCTGATTTATTTCAACCTTATATCTATACGCCTGTGAAGATGTTCTTCCTCCTCTTCATCCTCATCACTTTGCTGCAGCTGGCAGACTCCCTTGAAAAACAAGAACCGGGACTCTAAGAAGAGTCATGTGCTACAGAGGATGTGTATAGTTACTACAGTAACTGCATTACCAAACACAACAGCAGCAGTCGGCTCAGTAATGAATGGAAACATGCAGAGGTCTCACCATGAACTTGGTGTCTCCTTTGGACAGAGTGTCGGTCACGAACCCAATGGATTCCAAATGCTCAACCACAGCATGAAGGAGTTTGGGCTGGAAAACAAAAACAGAGCTAAATGAGTTGTAAAGAGCTGAGGCATTAAGTACCACCATGTTATTTATTTTAGGATAAATAAGTAACAGAAATGTAAGCCTGACCTGCTTTTCTGTTTGAGAGGTGTACTCTGGGTGTGTCAGCAAAATATCAATATCACCACTCGATGCTGCACCTGGAAATTATTAATGGGATTAAAAGAAGATGAGCCACTATCGTAAATTWAAAATGAACAATCGTTAACTGGTAAGGATTACCTCTCCTGTAGCTTCCACAAATTGTTCCAATATATTCTGTATCAATTTTTTCCAGCTCCTCAAGAATAAGAGCCTACACAAAATAAATAAATAATTTAAAAAATACGTGTGTAAAGGAACTTGTCATAAAAGCATTACAAGATAGGTTTAAAGGTGGAATTACCTCCATCTTTTCCATTTCAGCTCTTGGGATTCTTTTCTCAAATTCCTCAAAGTATCTAAATCCAACCAAGGAAATTATTAAGTTTTATTATTTCTTTACTGTGAAATAACTTCAAATATAAAAAAAATGTACGAGTTTTAAGCAAACTTACTTGAGTCCAATCTTTTGATGGTGGTTTAACTTGTGCTCAATCTTTTTCAAATCTGAAAAAAAAAAAAAAAAACCAAAAACTACTTAAAAATTTCCTCCCCGAGTTTAATACAAAAACTATTTTTTTTCACAGCTTTAATTTAACATGCAACAATTTGAATCTCAGTATCAACGTCACTTTGATTTGTATTGTATATATKATGAGTTAGACACAATACAAACCATCCAGAGTTTTTACTCCTTCATCAAAGAATTTCCTGGCAGCGGCAGGGCTAAAGACAAAAACACAACACACATATAATGTAAGGGGCAAAAAGYTAAATACTTTGAACAAATAAGAGTCTCAAGGTCTCATATTGAACTGGGATATCCAATCAAAATGGTTCTCAGAGGAATTTTATAAACGYACACATTAGCCCTTTAACTGTAAATGTATAAGGTTAATAACRTACCCAATTCCAGTAACTCTTGTAAGAAAGTTGATTGAAGAGCTAGTATCGTCATTTCGAATCTAGAGGGAAATATTAAGGTAGTACACATTTGTCAGTAAGTTAAGTTTCAATCTGCACAGATTCGTACAGGGATGGTTTTATAGAGGGGCTGAAAGGCTGCAGCACCCCCTACTGTCAGAGATCTGCAGCTGCAAAACAAAAACCCTGCATGTAGCTAAATGTAAATATTAAAACTCACCTTCTCAAGTTTTCTTAGTTTGCCAGTTTGAAGGAACTCRTCGATTTTTTCTGCTATCTTAGCTCCAACTCCATCCTGTGAAGATGTGAAACATGAGAGAGCTGCGTTTGCTGAAGTGCTCCAAGAAGTGGCTGWTGATGAACATTTATTAGCAATGTAAGTAAATGTACAACTGCATAAACATAAAAACATCAGGGGTGAGACAAACACAAGTTTGTGAATAAACAAGTTCAGTATGGTATAAAGCAAGAAATCAAAGTACTTTTTCAAGTTTACATTTTAAAACATCAAAATTTCCCATAAACCATTCCCATAAACCAATGTTTGATGGTCAATTTCACAAAAGTATTCATGTAAATGTCCACATAGACATACTATAAGTATCAAACAGGAACTCATCAAGACATWTTGAACGATAATGATCAGTACAACAACCCTCCCCGATTAAAACAAACAGGGTTGACATCTTTGTTTTTGTCTCTCAGAGATGATGCAGTTGGATGTCTTCTGGTTTCTAGTGAATATCAAGAGAGGCTGGTCACAAAAGCAGCAACAAATACAGAAAATGAATTTAATGAACAAACCAGTTTCTTGGCCTCTTCTCCACTCTTAATCTTTTGGGGGTACTTGGAAATAGTAGACGCTGCTTTCCTATTTACAGAAAAGGAAAAAAAATGCTTTGTAACATTAAAAAAAAGGTATATCAGTGAAAAACACGTGCTTTGATCTCACCTGTATGCATTGTACTTGTGTATTGCTCTGTTGACATTTTTTTCATAGTTTGCCAGCTCTAGAAGTAGAAGAATCKTTAACATTTGTGTGACTTCACACACTAAGTGTTTTAAACCAGACTCAGAGCAGGTAAGGTAAGGCATTTAAATGACCAACCAGTAAAACAAACTGTAGTACAGAATAACCAAATGCTTAAATATAAAATAAAGAAACAGCATGACTAAATGTCTCATACATAAATTGGATTTGCAAAGCTGATTGAAAGCTGTGTAATTTTAAACAACATGATTATGAGGGTAATAGTCAGGCTAACTGCTAGCTTAGCTTTACGTACCGACAAGAAAGTCCGTTATTCCCTCATTTAGGGATTCTTGTGGAGCTTTTCTCTTGCTCATTGTGATTCGATACAACGCYTAGGTAACTCCTCGATGTTCTTCGGAAGTCAAACTACTTCATTTACAAGCGTAACTTTGCTATTTTGTATTTTCAGCTAGCATCTGGCTAGCACTGTAGCTAACGCTAACTCACGCTAAACAATGACGGACCACGTAAGAGGTTGCGCATGCGTACTACCTCCCCGTCAATAATTGTAGGCATTTTAAAAAATACAACTGATTTCCCATTTTTGGCGCATAACAGGGTTTAACAGTCAGTTATTTAAAATACACAACACACATAAAACATTATGACAAAATTAGTTACTATTTTGAGATTCATCTTTTTAACTTTACAGACATTTTATTGAGTACACAAAACAACTGCAAATGCATGTGCTTTAAATAAATAATTATTTTAGCAGCTACTGCCTTTCAGTAACCTTAGCTGCTCACCACAATAAAAAGAAAAAAAA
>NW_013952486.1:1887718-1891165 GCF_001266775.1 Austrofundulus limnaeus | reverse complement strand
GTGAAATATATTTATGTTTGTGGTTGTAATGTGACAAAATATGGAAAAGTTCAAGGGGTATGAATACTTTTGCAAACCACTGTATAAGGTGAACAATTATAAAGCACATATTAACACAATATAAGATACTTCTCAGGCTGCTATAAATAAAGTATATATATAAAAAAACTCACTACTGAGGAACTTGACCCTTGACTGCACTGGGCACCGGCTTGTCTCTGAGGTTTGTCAGTGACCGGGACCGGCGAAGAACAGTTTGTCCTGCACTCCTGGCATTATGTCGTATGAAGTCTATTTTCTGACCTTGCACCTGTAACCATATTAAAAAAAAAACATAAATTGTTGTGGATGCAAACCAGTCGTAGCTGTTCCTTTCTCATATTACAGATCTGAGAACATGTCAATTAGATAAATCACCATCAAGTCCTGGTCTGGTGTAGACCTGCAGGACGCTGGACGCTGTGCAGTTGCAGGTGAAGGTCTTGAAGGTGCAGCAGAACCACCATTAGAGTGYGCCTTTAGAAAATTTTGACACTGTGGCCTAACAGTTGGACTAGAAACCTAAAAWAAATGAAACACACTGATTGAAACATGTTCAGATTTCAAAAACTTATATCAATCACAGACATTGTCCTTGCCTCTAGCTGGGCCACAACCCTGGATGGGGTGTTTTGGTATTTTGAGGAAGTCCATAAAGCTTTAACTGGAACAGGACGGTTCTGGACCCTTTGAGCTTCCTGCTCTTTACAGCRTCTCTGAATTTCCCTGAGGCGACGTATATTTTCTTTGCTGAAATCTTGCACTGTTTGCTCTAAGGGGGTCAAGAAACACAAGTTGTCAAAGTTACAATTTAATACTGTGTTATGTTCAAACAAATTTCTTATTTTTTTATTGTTTTATATCTCAGATACTCTAAACAATAACAGATGTTTAACCCCTCACATTTACAAAGTCTGAAAAGTACATAAAATAATAGTAAAAACAACTGAGCCTTTTAGGATATTTCATTTTCACAGGGAAAACTGTTTTTGAAAAAAAAAAAAAAAACAGAGAAAGAAATCGTCCTTACTCTGTTTGGGAACGGGAGTCACAGAGACACCATCCAGTTTCAGCAGCTCTCCCACAATCCCTTTCCRTCCCCGTTCTAAAATATGAGTGGCATTAGCGCTGATGCGGGGGCGATGCGGTTCGTGAGCACTGTAGCAGTCCGGATACAACACAGGATCTGGAGCAAGTGGACCCAAGACGAGGGCCAAAGTCCCATCACGGTTTCCCTCTAAACGACCACGAGCTGAAGAAAGTGGGAAAACTAACTTGTAGTTCATGGAAAAGTTTACAACAAGTAAGGGATAAGTTCAAGTTAATTAAAAATATATCATTTATCAATGTGAATGAAGAAATAATTGGTTTAATGTTGCTGTWGCTCACTAAATTAGACAACCATTTAAAGTTTTCACAATCAAAGCTGGGAAACTATTTGAAATATAACTTTAAAATAAAAGTGATTGTTAGGTAAAAAAAAAACAAAAAAACTTGCTCCTAACCTGAAGATGGTCGTTTGTAGTATTGAGGAAACAGAGAAGGATCGGGGGGAATTGGCCCGGAAATTGCAGAAGGTCCCTCACACATCTAAAAAAAAAAAAAAAAAAAAAAAAAAAAAAAAAAAAAAAAAAGACAACAAAAAAGTTTCAGTAATGTTGCCAGCTATTAAGAAATATTTTAAGTCAAAGTACATATAGACTTATTAAATGTAGAATATTGTGAAGTGTGAGAACATGCTCTGTTTATGACAAACGAGATCACTTTTTTCTTTCATGTTTACATTTATTGCACCTTCCAAACCAAACATGCTTTATGTCTCTTGTGAAAATCTTTATAGGCCTGTAAAAGGATTATAAAAACAAATCACATCCTGACAATAAAACATACTAAACGATGATTTCAGCTCTTGTTTTGATTTCAAGTCATACTCCATAATCACTAACATAAGGACTTATAAGACGTGAATGCAGCTATGAATAATTGCTACACTGCTGTTTTTTTTTTAATTAGCTAAACGCTAACCACAGGTTGCTGTGAATTTAAAACGAGCTAATTTATTCAATTTTTCACAAAGCGTTTTTGCTCTAAAACGAAACATAAATGAGAAAACAGTGACACGAAGCAATTTTAAAACCGTTCAACTGTCCAAGTTGATTTGTTTACCATTTAAAATCGTCTCGTTTATCTGGAGGATTTTCTTACCACACGCTGATGACGCCCAAGCATCAAGGCTTGTTGTAGGATTGGTCACCATGGCTACAGAGCATGCGCAGTGCTCTCACGAGCGGGTTWGCCTTTCAAGCACTGCAAAGACCTTATTTTCATCCCATCCACTCCCACCTCCCAGYAAAACTAAAGCTTAAACTGTTTCCACTTCTTACTGCCTGCCAATCTTGGTTAAGAGAAAATAAAAACATTATCTGTCCTGTTAATACCTCATTATTACYTAGCATCAATTATGACCCAGTCCTACTTGTAGGATACTAGATCAAAATTATAGCATATTATAACCATTAGATTTTATACCATAATTATGAGATACTAAGTCATAATTTTGAGATTATAAGTCGTAATTTTAAGAGACGTAGTCATAATTATGAGATGCTATAATTTTGAGACTGCATTTTAAATTTAGTATTTTTAGTGTTGCAGTAATGAGCTGTCATATAAAATATGTAATTGATTTTAATTTTAAAAAATGCTAGAATTGGAAATCTAATAATTTTAATGTTTACCATGCTAAGTACAAATAGTTGTTTTGGTGTTTGTTTGTCACTTGCACTGAGGCCCCGCCCCCGGAAGCCCTGAGTGCGCATGCTCAGTGGGGTCTCTCCTTCAAAAAGCTCCCCGTGAAGAGCTCTGCGAAAAGTCTGCACGCTCCGGTTTTTCGGAAAGGAAAGGTAAGAAAATATTAATATCAGCGAACATTTACTCTCAGAAAGTTGTCGTCACGCTTGTTTATCTGCCTCGTGTTCAGTATTTAACAGTCGCTTGTCTGGGAATTGGGGAAATGAGTCACAGAAAGGAGTGGGAGAACCGGAGGAAACGTCCCTGCCTATTAGTTTAGGCCTGCAGTGTTAGAAATAACAAGATGAAAAGAAATTCACTTCAAACAACCGCACACTTGCAAAACGTATGCTTTTAAATTAAGATACCCTTATTTAGAATAATTTTTGCCATATAAAATAAAATAAAAAAGCATTTATCTGACTTGTTTTGAGTTCTWGTGTGTTGCACTGCACGTTGCAAACGTCTGTAGAAACAATTGAAACCAGATTTGGACGCATCCGGCAGTAAACACATAGAGCAACGTCATGCCCTGAATATATTCTCACATGGTGTGTGTGTGTGTGTGTGTGTGTGTGTGTGTGTGTGTGTGTGTGTGTGTGTGTGTGTGTGTGTGTG
>NW_013952486.1:1883712-1885445 GCF_001266775.1 Austrofundulus limnaeus | reverse complement strand
ATGCCTATTTATGCCACTTCTTTTTATTTCTGTCGTTTTTTGTCTCTATCCAGAGTTCTGAAACCAGACCTGCTAGTTAACAGCCAGAATACCTTTTTAATAACACAAGATAATGCTACAGTTGTGATAGTATAATACCGGTGCTGAATGCACTCATAATGTCCTGATGCATCTCAGTAATCCAGGTAAAAAATCAAAAAGAAAAAAAAAATTGTGTAGGTCTTCATTAGAGAAGAACCCGTCCAGAAGACCTACACATTTTTTTCTTTCTTTTTGCACTCATAATGTTGTCGCTGCACACAAACAWCCCACTGCAGCTAAACAAATCCTAAATACCACACAACAAATTGCACTTTACATGTGAGCTGTAATGTGTTTGAGGTGTAACTAAACTGCACTTGACCTTATCTCACATGCCCACGTTTCTTTCTTTACGCGACACACACTGCTTTGTTTTAACGTTATCTGGAGGTTAGGCCGGTGTTGAATAACTGCCTCTTTACACACTTGATACTGTTTTTGTTCTAGTATCRTATCATCAGAATGAGGTACTTAATGTTTTTGTTTCAGATAGCTCAGTTATTTAATGAGTTGTTTTTTTTTTTTTAAAAACATTACTTGTTTACATTTTTGGTATTTTTAAGCATTTCTGACATCCACAAGGAAAACATTTAGCTGACTTTTTGATTATTATTTTAAAAATATACTTCTAAATAATTATACTGTACCAGACTTGTCACCTTAGTACAGATGACAGTGTTTGGTTTTCAACAACTCCTGTTTTGTGTTAGTGTCTTTTCGACCTTTGAGCCCGGTCCAGGCCAGTCCTCTGGTTTCAGCTTATCAAAGCAACGCAGTGAGTGGCAGGAGCACGTTTGCTTGTAAGCAGCGTGGAGGCACAATACAGACAAACACATTTGTTTTTATACGGGTTTTAATAGGCTGAACCTGGAGGACACATGTTCTGCCAGGGGGCACATGTTGTAGTGTCAGGTTTTTTACCCGAGTTAATTTTAGAGCCCAGAAGGGGAGACGAGGACTGAGAGGGGATGGGTGGAAAGTGGACCACGTGGGGAGTTGAGAAGAAGAATAAGCGACCAGCGGAGTGCAGGTCTGCTGGCATGTATTGAACATGCTGAGTGAGAAATAAAGAGAAAACACAGAAATAATGGAAAACTCAGTCCTAGAGTTATAGCATGCTGCCTGGGTGTTTGTGAGGGTGTGATCCTCCACTGACCTGTCCACATTACTGGGGCAGCAGCGCCCTTGAGCAAGTGTCGTTTCGTGATCTGACGCTGCCGGAGCAGTACAGGACGTCATCATACCAATACTTTTTCTTCCATTCCTATTTTCCCTTCCATCGTCTGAAGAGACATGGAGGCGAGCGTGGGGGTTGTGGCGCTGCAGGAGAAGACAGGACAAGGCGTGCTGGCAGAAAACAAAGATGTCTGTGTGACATGTCAGCACCATGCACCCAAGGGACATGGTGAGTCGCGGGCATGCATGTAGAGAGCTAAATCAGTGATCATCTGGGTCCCTGGATTGTATTTGTCCACCTCAGTCCCAAACCTTAAGATGCATGTKGGCTGGTCTGCACCAGTGGTTCCCAACCTGGGGGATTGTTTGGGTATATTCAAGGATTCAAGGAAGTTTTATTGTCATTCGCAACACACACACACATGTGGTGGAACGAAATTCTGTACCCATCTATATCTATATCTATATCTATATCT
>NW_013952486.1:1881527-1883462 GCF_001266775.1 Austrofundulus limnaeus | reverse complement strand
CACCAAAATAAGTCCATTTGAAGAAATAAACTCTGTATAACCCAGTTTTTCTTTTTTTCTTTTTTTTATAACTATTCTCAGCTTGGTTTGGAAGTAAAGAAGTGGGGCTATGAGTAAAATAGGTTGGGAACCGCTGATCTGCACACTGAATGCATTTACTGAAGGGCAAAGTCTAGTTCCACTGCAGAAAAGATGCGATAATTGAGATTAATGTGCAGAGAAGCAGAGCAGGAGGCGAAGGATAGAAGGAGAACAGGTTAAACATTAAACCTGCTTTTAGTTTGTAACTGAAGGAACATCTACACAGAACATGTCTTCCTATTGCTCAGAAGGCTCACAGGGCAACTCGGGACCCTGATAACTGCAACATCACGTTGCAGTGCAGCAGTGGTAGATGCTGACTAAAGAGTCAGGATTACTGCTTATATTAGCTTTGCTGCTTTAGTCTTTGCACACAATTCTTCTTATATTTCTGTCTGGTCCGAAGCGTTGCATAATGATATATTTTGGTTGGCGTACGATTGTGAGCGACAACAAGTTATATCAGGCTGCACCGTTTCTGCACGCCTCAACTGGGGAAACGGTTCCATTAGCTTAACAAGTGCTGCTGCTTGATTGCTGGAGAATCAATACATCTGTGTGCTGGATGCATCTGTCACCCTGCTGGTAGTGATTTGTTGTTGGCTGTTGGCAACAAATGCTTTGTACCTGCAGGGCCTCTTAGCATGTGTGGATGTTTGTGCTCTGGGAGATGAACTACTCTGCTTTTATAATATGTAGAGAGTCATGGATTCAGAACTTGTTCCAGTTTTTCTCGTGTGAAATTTTGATTAAAAGGATTTTTCAGTTTGCGCTGCTTAAAAAGGCACTGTCCTGTGTAAATCTTCTAGTTGAATTTAAAAAAATGGACTTTTCAGAAGCAAAATACAGATATGATTAACTGCAGGTGAAGGGGAAAAAAGAGAGAGTTTCRTGGAAGATGAGTTACTTTAGGAAGAGTGAGTCATCCACAAAGTTTGAAGTTTGAACTAAAAATATGAACGGTTGGGTTTAGCCACACGTTTTTTTCAAAAGCACTCGCTCACAGTTTCCCTTTATGACTAATTTGTTGGACYGTTCAGCTCATGTAAACACAAACATCATGTATCATTCAGAAAAAAAAACTTGATGTGAACGTCTGTTTCCTCAGGAACAATGGCCGTCCCTCCAACATACTCAGACCTAGGAAAATCTGCTAAAGACATCTTCAACAAGGGCTTCGGTGAGTTAAACTTTATGCGTACTTATGTGTTTTCTATAAATCTGTCATGTCACGCAGGCTGTTTGAATATATCATTAACCTTATGCCCTAAAAGTTCATTTTTGTTGCGACGTTTAGAGTCACTCCGTGGAGCAGCAGGATGTTTTYCAGCTTTTCTTTGTAGTTTTGTTTAATTTCCTGCTTGCCTTTTCTCCCCCAGGCTATGGAGTTCTGAAGCTGGACATCAAGACCAAGTCTCAGAATGGTGTTGTGAGTACGATTCACGAGTCTTCAGTTTAGTTATCAGTGTCTGTGTGGTTGTAAACCTGTGTAATGAGTGCTGGCAGTCAGATTATTTTCCTTGCTATAAACTTTAGAACAGTATTTAAAGAAAWCCACAACATTCCTATTGCTTCTATTTTCTGCAGTGCTTTTGTCTAATTTAATGAGCACGGTCAAAGTCAGTATTTTGCAATAGGGACGTCCCGATCAGATACTCAGTATCGGTGGCAGATATGGCCATTTTTTGAAAATCGGGTAGAATCAGATTTAGTCATGTGATCGGGCCGATCCAGTTTTCGCGACAGTTTTCAGCATCATCATGCTTTACAACTGCTGTTAAGAAGTCAAGATGAACACAAGTATGCAACCATGTCCACAGTGTGGGAACACTTTTCAATGGAAAACAATGATGC
>NW_013952486.1:1879276-1880833 GCF_001266775.1 Austrofundulus limnaeus | reverse complement strand
ATTTTAAATAGTATCAAAATTATGGGCTCATTTAATTTTTCACTTTAATTTGTAGGAAGCGGCAAAAATTGAGGTGGCGCCACGAAGGAACCTGTAAAACAATTTTTGCTTTAATAATTACATGCAGATTGACAAATCATTTTTAACAGTGTCATTTTATGTTCCGAAAGCTGCATGGCATGCTGTTCCTTTTGGTTCTGAGTAGACCTATCACTAAATCATAAAAAGTGAAATGCCTCTCTACATTCGCTGTTGGTGGTTATCAATATTGCACCTGTTTATTGGGTAAAGTTACTAATATTAGTTTTAAACATGCAGTTGAGGGTCATCATTATTTGGCACAATGATGTGTTACAATTAAAAATAAATCAAGAAAAAACAATATAAAAATAAAAGGCACCCCTGAAGTCATTAGATATGATAAATTGTGTCACATTAATTAATCTTATCTCAGCTAAAGCAGTGAGTTTAAAACAGGATGATGGAACTAGTTTAATGAAGAATCTGTCTCTGAAATAATTATTAAATCAAGTCTTTATTTACGTAGGGAAAAGTATGTTTAACAACCTGGTAAAATACACCAGAGTGCAGGAAACGGGATCTATTTTATTCAAAATTTTCTGGGGGAGGAACCACAGACCCCCCCACCCAACTTTTAAAATGGTTCTGACGCCCATGTTGATGTCAGAACCAAAACWGTTTGATGTGAACTCGCTAGGCAGTTTATTGTGCAACACCGAGGACACGGACGTAAAAAACTGATCTCTGCGCAGACATCCGGTTTGAATCCATGTGGACCTCTGCAGAGTGAAGTATGCAAGAGTATGTGACGGCCTTTAGTGAGTTTAGTTTGATTTATATATATATATTTTTTTAATTTGGTGTGGTTGTGGTGTCCAGGTTTTTAAAGTCAAAAAAATTTTCTTGGAGAATGCGGGCATCGATCCCGCTACCTCTCGCATGCTAAGCGAGCGCTCTACCATTTGAGCTAATTCCCCTGTAAGTCAAGAGCAGGTGCTGTGACCCTCACCCTGTCCCCCCACCTCCCCAGACGCACTGACCACAGAGATAAAGTTTCCAGTCAAGTGCCAGGGACGTTTCCTCACCCTCTGTTTATCTGTCTGACATATACTGAAGCTGCTGCACACTCAGCCCTGAAATCTGCAATGCCACAACATTAACCTGCGGTTGCAGGCCTATGACTGCAGCTCAACATAACGCAGGAGATTAAAGATTAAGCATGATCAGATCCTTCAAATCAGGACTTTTAAATTCTGGTTATTGGAATGTAAAATASCTGAGAGGGGTCTCTGCAGTCATTAAGTAGGAGTTTCTAACATTGTGAGAGGAGTTGACCCAAGACATGGTTGGTCGGATTAACGGTGGGGTTTAAAGGGATCTGATTAGTTGTAACATTAGACTTTATTTGATAAACTTTTATTTTAACTGTAAAATAAAGACTGTAAAAATACTGTAGGATGTTTAGTTCTGTAAATTTTTAAAAAATTATCTTAAACACGAACGGAGCCATTTTATTTACGCACAAAGCATTCTGGG
>NW_013952486.1:1877445-1878674 GCF_001266775.1 Austrofundulus limnaeus | reverse complement strand
CCTCAGCGCGTCGAACGCTCAGATCATTCAAATCGTTCAAATCGCGCTGCTCTAATCGCGCTTGCCGACACTGATTGAAGCCCGTCCACCATAGACTTTGCATGTAAACCTGAGGCTCCTGATGCTGAAATCATGTTTGGTGTGAACACACCATAATTCTGATCACTATCCCGGCCCCTGCTGATGAAAAACATCCCCACGTCATGATGCTGACCCCACCGTGCTTCACTGTGAGGACGTGAGTTGTTTAGTTTACACGCTGTCGTCCACATTCACATCATCAACTCTGTAAAGCTCATCATGACTAATAAGACAAAAGTGTATTTTGATGTTAACTAAATCAATCATTATGTAGTCAATTCATTATTACTGTTCAAAACATTTAGGGAATATCTCCTTTCCTATGTTCTAATTATTTGCTGAAACAATTAATTACCTGATTTTAAACTGTTAATAATATAAACAGATAAAGTAAAGAAGAACCTGAAATAAAGGACTAAATGATTGGAAAAAAAAATCCAAAGAATAATTTCTTCATTTGCTAAATTTTTAAAAGCTTTTGATGCCTTTAAATGTAGGGATGTTGACATTTTATCAGCAGCTGCTGCCATTTTCTTCCCAAACTGCTGTGATCAGATTTTGCAAGGCTGCTCAGTGCGTTTGCTTGTAATTTCCTCCTGCTTCGTTATTTCTACGAATTTCAACAAATCGGGCTGCCGTCAGGTAGTTAGCTACAGCCTCGTCTTCGAGTTTTTAATTTTTGTTGATGCGTTTTGAAAAGACAATTTTTTGAAAAGAGGATCAAAGTAAATCACCCGAGTTTTTCTAGTGACCCCTTAAAGAGATAAGCTGCCATGAAGAACATTATTTTATCTGCCCTTCTTCCAAATTTGATAATGACTCGAAACGTCGAAGTATGTTTTTTTTTTTATCTGGAACATCGCTTGTTGCAAAGTGTTTTGACGCTCGTCTTCATCACTTGACACATTTAACACGCTGTCATTGGTTGAGGAGCTTTGTTTACAAAACACATGTCCACATGGTTTTTAAATTGTTTAAATTTCCTTACTTTCTAAGACACATTAAGTTGATTTGATGCTACAGTTTGCCTTGTAATGTTATTTTATACCTTTTCTGCTACTTTTGAATTAGCTATTATTAAGTTTTATTAGTGCCCTGTGATGGACTTGCGACCTGTCCAGGGTGTACCCCGCCCCTCGCACTGTGAC
>NW_013952486.1:1873472-1875847 GCF_001266775.1 Austrofundulus limnaeus | reverse complement strand
CCATCCATCCATCCATCCATCCATCCATCCATCCATCCATTCATCCATCCATCCATCCATCCATCTAAATCACCTGTAAGATAGTCAAACCTGTCCCATAGTTTTGTAATACAGTTTATTGTGACTGAGCCAAAGTGCAACAAACTAAGATTCAAAGTTTTATTTATTTTGCTATCTCAATTTTATCTTTGTTGCACGTCACATTGCATAATGTTTTTCTGTTTGTGCTGCGTCACTGTTGGCCTGAACAGTGTTTGGAAAAGCACTTCAGACTTTCCGGAAGAATGATGTTATACATTTTCATCTCTTGCTATTCTTGGACAGGAATGCTTGAACAGGACTCATCCTGATCCGGCACATCCCAACTTCACCTGAAACATTTCTTCAATGTAATCTGGGAATTTTCAGACTTTCAGACGTAGCCTAATATGTCTGAACGCAAACAAAATAAGGTGCTGCATCCAAACTTCAGGACAGAGCTCACAGAAATGTAAACAGAAGTTGTAATGAGAGGCCTTTTCATTTTGTTTAGCTTTATTGTGAGGTCACGCAACGTGGAAATGACGCAAACATCCTTAATAATGCAAAGTGTTTATCTTAAACAGAATTTTGCAGAAACTCAAACACGCATTTTGGTTCATTTGGCTCTTTTTAACTGATGCTCAGGTCATGATAATGATTTTAATTATGTTATTTCACTCAACAAACAGACCTGTTCAAGTRTTATCAGCCAATATTTATTTCAATTAGACTTTCCCATAAAGTGCCGTTAGCTGCCTACAGTTTGTGTCACAAACAATTAGTTTATTTAACTGCCAACGTAACTGAATGTTTCCGTTTTGGGGAAACGTTTGGCAGAATTGGCGTTATTTTGGTGTTGTATAGAAGTTAAGAAAAATAAGTTTCTGTAAACAAATCATGGAGATGGACAAAATGTTTATCTCTAGTTGTGTCTTGACATAAAATTGTAGTTAAAAACAGATTTTGTCACCTGCTATTTGAAGTAAAATAGATAAATCTTGTTTTTCTCAGCTTGAGTCACTCCTTTCAGTACGCACTCTTCAGTTTTAATCTTACTGTGTCTCTAAAAGAGCCTGTACAGCTAAATGCCATCCTGATCGCTCAAAAATCCAGTTAAACCCAGTCACCAAACCTTAGTGTCAGATTAGCCACATCCTCTTTTTGTAAGCCGTCAATAAACTCAAACATGCAGATTCAGCCCACAAATTGTCTGTTAAAGCAGCCACCCATTTGCCAGGTATACAAATATGTTGAAACTTGTTCAATTATCAAGAAAAAGTACCTTTTTTCTGTACTCCTGATTCATTCCTCTGAAAACCAAAACGTTAAAAACTCTCACGTCAAGTGCTTCCCTTGAACCGGGACAAGACGTGGGAGCAGTAAAACCCTCAAGCAAATTGGAATGACGCCCTGCAAACCTTACTTCCTAAAAGGCTGTGCTTGATGTGGTTTTCACAGTTAGCACAGACAATGAGCGAGAATTACTCCAGTTCAACCAAACCGCCGTGGTTCTGAGAAAAGATGGAGCTGGTACTGGCTGAGGAGGGATAAAGATGAAGAACAAAAGGGGCTCTGTGGTTGTAAATAATGAGTTCTGGAGCCTGCTGGGTCTCCACACAGATACAGAGTCGCCCACAGCTCATCGCAGATTTTATTAGACTATTAATTTAGGACTAAACCAAGACAGAGCTCTATATATATCTTGTTTGAAATTTCTGAATTTCATTGTATTTTTATTTAGTTATTTTTTGCACATCTTCAATAGTAATGTACTGTATTTTTGTAGCTTTCCAGCACAGGCATGGAACAGCATTTTGAGTCATTTTTAAGAGTTTCATGTGGATGAGAACATTCCCTGAAACAGTGTTGAACATTCTCTAATGAAACGTTTCGTCTCTCCTCCAAGACACTTCTTCAGTCTGAGAGTTTCAGGCTAAATTCAGGCTTTTAAGCCCTGCCTCCATGTGACTGATACTCACATCACATGGCTATCGTTGACACCTAATTAACACTTATTGCTTCATTAGAGAAGAACCCGTCCAGAAGACCTACACAATTTTTTTCTTTTTGATTTTTTACCTGGATTACTGAGATGCATCAGGACAGTGTTGAATATTTGTTTTGAAATTGGTCAACAGAGGTCTAAAATAGTTAAGTAAAAGTAAAATATCTTAACAGAAAATAACCTTAGTAAAAATAAATTTCACTGATAAGAAAAGTCATAAAACTGCTCACAAAAATTGGTAAAGTAAAAGTACACTTTTAACACGTCCTCCAAAAAATAAATTTAAATTGGTTCCACTAAACCTAGTAGAGTAAATATGTAGCAAAATACATACATACATACATACTAT
>NW_013952486.1:1866675-1872117 GCF_001266775.1 Austrofundulus limnaeus | reverse complement strand
TGAATTTTTATTTTATTTTTTTTTATTAATTTTAGTAAAAAGTAGACTCTAAATTTCAATCTATTTTTCTAATTTTAGTTCTGCTGGGTACCTGCCAGTGTTCGGCTGTAAAGCAAACATTATTAGAGCAAATGAAATAAAACAACTCTCAGAGTCCATCACTGTAAGCCAATACTCCAGGAAGCCCCGCCCAGGATGCTGCATCGTCATCATCATCATCATCGGTCCAGTAAGCCTCTCCCCTGCTGAGGTCACATCATCCCTCCTCTCAGGTCCGGGCTCTGGTGGGGTGGGTGGCCCGAGGAGATGTGATAAAAACTGGGGCAAATCCAGAGTGAGCTGCACAGCTGACACAAGCTCTGCTCCTGCAGAGACACCGAGAGCTTTCAGAAGAGTCAACATCTGGTGGTAAGAGCTGCTGCTTTCTTCATTATACTCAGTCTGTTCTCTGCTGTCTTCTTTGAAAAAGATTATTATCATAAAAAAGTCAATTTGAGCTGTTAGATGGTGGAAGAGGGGTGTTATGGCATTTAAAGAMGGGGTGTAAAATAAGATGTCAGTGTTAAAATCAGCTGTAAATAATAAGTAATTYTCATTATAATTATACGTATAGACAAAAAATAAGCGAGAAAGAGGTACTTCAGCATACTTGTGTCTATTGATTCATTGTAACACAATTATATGAAAACATAACTAGATTTCTGCTTTAATAGCCTTAATAAATCAGTTTTAAAGCCAGAGAATAATAAGAGGTAGATCTGACAATTAACGAGGCAGCTATGCTTTAAAATAAACTAATAACCAAACAAAAGCTAACATTTGTTTTTATATTGTCACACGCCAGCATCCTAAAGAGATTTTTAACCTCCTCCTGACTCAACCTGCTAAACCTGGGAGGGTTAATTCCTGCCCAGCTGCTGACGTTACAGTCCTGTGCACTTTTAATTAGCCCTTAGTGAGAATGAAGCTGTTTAGCATCTTGTGGCTCCATCATTAGAGGTGAGTGTGTCTGTGTGTCACTTTGTGCACAGGATTCCTCACGTTTGGAGCTTAAAGAGCTGATCAGCCTGCGTGTTGAGAGAAAGTACGAAACATTCAGATCTCAGCAGCTGATTTTAAACAGCATCTTCATCTATGAGCTGAACACTGGCTCTAAATCACATAARTGCCTCCATCTGTCTCACGCCTGGGAGATGGGATGACTCACAACGACTCATTCTCTTTCTGCTGACYGCTGGGATTTGATTTGTTCCTCTTCCTTTTCATCCCTCTGTTCGTTCCATCTTTTCATCCCTTTTTCCCAGTAWCGTTCTCCCCTCTCACGGTTTACACCCGTGTCTGCTCCTCCGTGTCCGTTTCTCTCGTGAGTTTGTGTTTCTGTCTGATAAGSAGCTCACAGAAGGCAGCCTGAGAGGCAACAAAGCAGCTCTCTGTTCTCTGCGGGACTTTGCAGAAACCGGATCCCAGCCGGGTTGTTGAAGCCTGACTGAAACCCCCCCAAGCAAAGCATGTATAAAAGCCTAATAGCTTAGTTATTAACATGATATTAAATGTTGCAACATGAACAACTTAAATTRCAGCTGAAAGTGTTGAACGAAAGCTGCACAAAAAATGTTTGTAAAGATTTTGTTTWCATGGAAACCAGCAATTAGAGATAAAAATCTGAACTGAGTCCAAAGAAAATKAAAATGTAAATACAGTTTTTGCAGCGAGGACAAACAAACCACCCCCTTTATTTCCTTCCTTTCCTTTAGTAAACATTATTGTTTAGATTATTTTTATGGTTTAAATTCTGCACAAAGTTACAAAGAATAAGTTACTTTTACAGAAAACTCTAACTTTCTGAAACRTTTTGCAGTTTAGACACTTTTTCCTTCCATTTCTTTTTGACATCTTACTGCTGGTTTAACATATTCTGTATTACAGATTAGGCAGCTGACTCACCGTTTGTACTCGCTTGAGCTCTGAATAACTAAAATTCTTGGAAAATGTCTGCATCTTGTAGAAATGTGCAGTCTTTTGTCGACTGTCTTCAAAAGTTTGGATCTTTACAAGATTTTCTTTACAGTGGCATGATCTGTTGTTGCCACAAAGTCAGCAGCGTTCTACTAAATATGATGCTTAAATGACAGGAAAAAGGATCAAACTGTGCCTTAAAGGGGTCCCAGATTAGTTGTAACATTAGACTTTATATGATACACATATACTTTAGCTGTAAAATAAAGACTGTCAAAATACTGTAAGCTGTTCAGTTTTATAATTTTTAAACTAGAAGTTTAAAAATATAYTACACGGATGGGGCCATTTTATTTACATGCAAAGCATTCTGGGTAAATGATGACATCAACTAGGTCATCGGTGTGAGGCTGCTAGCGAGCTATATCCACCCTGAAGGTTAATCTTGGACAATATCTGATGATCGACTCTTTKAAATGAAACCAGAGAGCGTTGACAGAGAGGAGAAGGTAGAAATGACTCAGCCTGTAACTGAAAATATGGATGGAGGACCTCAGTTTAGCTTAATTGTCACGCTAGCGCCGAGCTAATACATATAAGGCAGTATAGCATGGGCGCTAGCGCGAAGGCTAACAGGCTAATCTGAGGTTCTTCTTCCATGAAGCAGCTCTGTTGTCCTCCATCTATATTTTCAGTTACAGGCTGAGTCATTTCTACCTTCTCCTCTCTGTCAACGCTCTCTGGTTTCATTTAAGAGTCGATCGTCAGATATTGTCCAAGATTAACCTTCAGGGTGGATATAGCTCGCTAGCAGCCTCGCACCGATGACCTAGTTGATGTCATCASTTACCCAGAATGCTTTGCGTGTAAATAAAATGGCTCTGTCCGTGTTAAAATATATTTAAAAAATTTACAAAACTAAACAGCCTACAGTACTTTTAGTCTTTATTTTACAGTTAAAATAAATGTTTATCAAATAAAGTTTAATGTTACAACTAATCGTGGATCCMTTTAAAACTGATTTGTGCAAGAGTGCATGTGAATTAAGAAAAGTGGTAACAGAGAAATGACAGTTCGAGTCAGGGAATCAGAGCAGACTTGACTTTTATTATAAGGGATTGTTAAAGAGAACCAGAGTGGAAAAAATTATTTTAGCAGATTTATTCAAAAATAAAATTACAAGCACAATATGGCTCATTTCAACAGGAAAACACATAAAAAATGCTTCAAAGAGAATTTCAAGCTTTCAGCTTTGCAGCCAAAAACAACTGCATTCCTGCTCCAATAAACCATTCACACTTTGGTGTTTTGGTCTCATCACAGAAACAAAAACCAATGTCTCACGTCCAACAATTAGCCCAACGTCACATGTGAACAGTTTGATAAAATAAGATGTCAAAAACTGAAGAGCGCTGAGAAAATGTTGCGTGTCCTGTTTTAGACGTGTGTATTTGTCTTATACGCTCTGTTGTGTTTGTTTGTCCAGCGTAAGTGCTCCATCTTCAAACCCTGCTATTATGACTCACAGTCTGCTTCTCCTGAGATGTTTTCAGATCTGACCCACTAACGAGACGAGCCACGCCGCCTTTAAGCTCGTGGACGTTTCAGCTGCTAACCTACCAGTTTCACGTGTTTCTCTTGGATCAGCTTTTGTGCATCTTGTGACAATTCTAGCTTTTTTTTCCCTTTGGCTTCGTCCTTGATGTCACTGAAGCTCAAATGCTGAATTTTGCTACTGTTGCACAAAACCAAAGATTCTGAGTTGATCCCTTTTAGGAGTTTAGACTTTGTATCCTTTAAACGTACCTGGATGTACTTTTCTGTCCTTTTTTTATCTGCACACATGCAGTGAATGTTGTGAAACAGAGCCGTGTTCACGACACCCTAAAGTGGCCCCTCTTCAACAGGGTGGGAAACACATATGTTCTTCTCTGATGTTTTTCGTTTCGCATGCATGCCTCGATATGAACGCATGCTTCCTACAACGAGCCGGCAGTATTTTAGCAGGAAACATATGTTTTTAGCTGACAGGGCTGCAGAGAAAGGGTGACTGAATGGAGCAGGGCAGCTGCACAAAGGAAACAAAGGAGGAAACTGGTGTGTTTTTTTTGTCTATTGGCCAGTGAGGCTCAGTTGTTGCATGTGTGTGTGTGTGTTTGTGTGAGACAGCAGGAGTGCCAGGCCTCTAATGAACCTGTATTTTTATGGTGAGTTTGTGTTTTATACATCAAACTCAGAGCAAAGTTGTTATCTTAAAAAATGATCTGTAAATTTTTGTGTAGGAGTGTTGATTAGTTCCACGTTCCTGAGTGTGTGACTTCCACTGTGGGTTTTTTTTAAACCACACATATATATTAAAACACGATTTAATGAGCTCAGTCAGCCGCAGGAGGTGAGTCACCAGAGAACCAGACAACACGAGCAAAAAGTGGCTTTCAGACGGTTTGAATGTCAGTCAGTGGAAGAAGTTCCCTTTGAAACAACTCAGACATTTTTCACATAAACAGAAGTTTTACTTCCAGTTTTAAAATTGTCTGCAGCTTTCTCATTTTCACTTCCCCGCCGCCGCCGCCTTCCCCTTCTCATCTCCTCTCGTGAGTCATGTTTGCTCACACTTTATTGAGCAGATTTGTAAAGTAACTACGTACAAATACTTCTTTACTGTACTTAAGTAGAATTTTTGGGTATCTGTACTTTACTTGAGTAATTATTTTTCAGCCTACTTTTTACTTCTACTTCTTACATTTTCACACAATTATCTGTACTTTATACTCCTTACATTTTTAAAAAGGTAAGAAGTAGAAAGTTGTTTTGCTTGTTTTCATTCCAGCTTGTTATTGTGAAAAATAATTACTATCCATATAAACTGTGCCTCCTAGACAGGGAATTTAACAATTTAATTCATATTCAATTCAATTGAAATTCAAAAATACTTTATTGATCCCAGAGGGAAATTAGGTGTTGTTGTAACTCATTTAACTAAAAACTTATTGTAAATGCTGATGGCTGTGGGCAGGAGAGATCTTCTGTAGCRGTCTGTATTACAGCGAAGTTGAAGAAGCYTCCGACTGAAGACACTTTGACTTTCTATGACAGTCTGATGAAGAGGATGGTCAGGGTTGTCCACAATGTTCTTGATTTCATGTAAAATCCTTCTTTGCACCATCATCTCCAGAGGTTCCACAGTCGTCCCCAGAACAGAACCAGCCTTCTTTATCAGGTTGTTTAGCCTTTTTAGGTCCTTTTTAGGTAATTGTGGTTGAATKARAAGTATAAATATATAAAACTCTGATACCGTAGTAGTTTGTACACAAACAAATCATGTCACACTCCAGCAGGACATAATCATTAAAATAAAAGGACTGTACTTAAGAAGTATTTGTATTTCATGAATTATATTATTGTATTTGTCCCGCAGCCCTGGGATAGATTTTCATTTAGGGGAAAAGGTTTGTGCAGCCTTAATATATGTATATAAACTGAAAC
>NW_013952486.1:1855531-1866089 GCF_001266775.1 Austrofundulus limnaeus | reverse complement strand
AATCAGTACTTTAACTTTTAATACTTAAGTACAAAAATATCAGATACTTTAATACTTTCACTCAAGTAATATTCCTAAAGGAGATATTAATTTTAACCAAGGTATTTTTTTGGTAAGATACTTGTACTTTTATTCAAGTATCACTTTGTGGTACTTTATACAACACTGTCATTGAGAGGCAGCAGATTCTCTTCATCTTCCTCCTTCCTGCAGGACGAGAAGCTTTTAGAGGAAAAAGACTTACATCAAGTTTCTTTACCAGATTGTGTTGTTTGTTCTTTGCTCTCTATTTAATGTTTGAAGCTGTTAAGGAAAAAAAAAACAACATTTCCTGATTATTTCCCACTGGGAAATACATTTACACAGTATGGTATCTGTTGCAAATACAAAAGAGGGGCCCCTGCAGGAGGAATGTAAACAAATGAAGGAAATTCACTCGCACAAAACGTTCAGACTCACACAGGTTGTTACAACTTCCTGTCTGACTCAAAGAGCGAGCTCGACCTGAAGAAAGTGGACTTCAGCTTCCAGCAGCGTTTCCTCTCAGGTGGAGTCGTTCTGTGACAGACTGCTGATGGAGGAAGGAAGCTGGGAGAAGGTGACCGATGTTGATCGGGTTCCTGGGATTGTCTTTATGGTTTAGATTTACAACAAAGTGAAACGTGAGACTGTTCAAATTTAGTCAGCCCAGCGTGACTAAACTTTATGTAACAGAAATGATGCTTCAGGTGATGAAGCAGCAATCAGGGACATCACTAAGGAGGGGCCAAGGTCGGCAACAACCACCCCTGAAAAACTCGGTGGCCCCCACCCAATGGCCCCCAACTTTGGCCAGAAAGTTTTATCTTCTTTTGCTTTTTAATTTCCCTTAGCTGTTTAGGATTGGTAAAACCCCCCAAAACAAAAAAACAAATATTGTTTTTGAGGAATTAGTTAAAAAATATTTAAAAAATATGTAAAACCTATAAAGACACCAGATTTAAAACTAATGTCCTCCACATTAAATTACATGTGCGCATTTTCTTTTTTATAAATATAAATTTAGAAGAGGACAAGCTTCAATAAATTAAGTGATGGTTCTTTTATTAAAAAGTAACATCAACTAATAAATAATTAAAACAAAGTAGACCTATTTATATCAGCTGTATTTATCAAATAACTAGAAATCTTCTGATATTACTTTACGGGTTTTGGTTTAGTGCCACACCAGGATTTTCATTTAATTTGCTGATAACTGAAGCCAGAATCCACTGAACTTTACTGGAATATTACAGCCGTTTCTAAATATGAAAATGTTAATCTTGAGTTATGTGTTTCTGTTTGTGTTTGCAGAAAACTGAAGAACATTTGAAGAGCCATGACACGTTCACATCAACTATTAGTCCTCCTTTCTGCTCTCTGCTGCTRTCTAGCGGACAACGTAAGTATTTCAGGAATTTTTGTAACAAGTTCTGCTCATTTAAAGGCTTTTCCTTGTTCAGCTTCAGGTTCTTTAGGTGTTGAATGTGTTTAAATCAGAGAGTTTTCAATAATCTGATGAAACAGACATTATAAACAGTTTTATTGCCGAAGTAATGTTTAGGCAAAGCTTTTATTTTAATTAGCTCCCATGGCTTTTCATTCAAAACTAACTTTTTGAGAATGAAAACCAAAACATACATTTAAATATTTGGGTCTCAGAATTGGGATTAAAAACGTCAGAATTCTGACTAATCTCAAAATTTTGATATTTTTCTTTGAATTCAGAGTAATTCTGAGATTAAAGTCGCAATTTTCAGAGAAATCATTTGTTTTGCTCAAATGTTTAACTTGTGATTGAAAATCAGCTGTAGGTCAACACTTTTCCCTCATCCAACATGCATTTTCTTTGTTGCGCGCCTGTTTTTGACTGTTCCTGTGTGCTGCAGGTGGAACTGCTCCGCTCCAAGCGAGGGACTCGTTTTTACAGAGGTGAGCCCGACAGGCAGCCAGCTAGACGGACGCTTTTGATTATTCATGTGAAGAAGTCTTCACCTTCATTTGACGCATCCTGTGAGCCTCATCCTGCTTCTCTTTTTGCCTGTTAATGACACCATCATCATCATCATCTGTTAATTCTAAATCATGCGTTTAGACTCCTTTTAGTTTGCCTCGTTCCTATAATCTGACTGTAATCTGTTTGATTCTGTGTATGTGTGTTCTGTCAGTGCTGTGTGTGGACAGTGAGACGTCGGCGGTGCGTAGTTTTGGTGAAACATGGCTGCGATGGAAGGGACAGCGTGTGGAATATTGTCATTGTGCTTCGAGAGGAAAGGAGCTTTGTCACATCGTGCCCGTCATCAGTGAGTGTTAAAGGGAACATATCTCGCAAAATATTTTTTTAAAGCTGTTAAATACATTTTGTTGTGGACTTGGAGGCAGAAAAGTTGAATTTAGTCTCTCCTGGTGCTGCAAAGATGTCTTGATATTCTGTTTAGGTCATATTTTTCAGCCTGTTTAGTTTTCTGTATTTTCTGTGATGTTTTCCGAACTCTTACGTCAAATATTCTGCAGCGAAATTCCCAAATAAGGTCTGGACTTACCGATTACTATTTCCTCGTCTTCATTCTCCTGTGGTTCTGGGTCAGACTCTGGCTCCAACATGTAAGGCTGGACGGAGTCTTCTGTTGTTGACGTCTTTCAGTTCAACTGCAAATGAAATGTTTCTGCATCGCTAGAAAACATAAACCCCTCTCTCACACCGGAGTGGACCGGTCTAGAAGCAGGAGGGAGGCGGGGCTTGAAATGTTTAAAAGGAACAGTAACAAATGCAGCTGGTTTGAGACACTCCAGAAAAGTGGTGAAAGAGTGGCTGGTAAAGTTGAAATAAGGAGGAATTCAAACCAAAGTGTTGTAGTTCCACTTTATAAAGATCCCGGCTGAATGATTTTAATGTGAAAAGGAAGGATTTAAAAGCAGGATTCGTCTACTTTGAAAGATGAAACATAACTTTTTTTCTTTAGAATGAGCTCAGAATGCTTGGCCGATCATTTTCTGTGTCCGCCCTCGTTGACCCTTTTTATTCCAAGCTCTTTTTACCTCTACCTTGCTRCTAAAACCTCAGGTGCTTATTTTGTTTGCGGCGTTGCCTCGGCCGTGTGCTTGGGCCCCTGTTATTTCAGCGCATCCGAACGAAGAGCGGCCGGGTTCCTCGGAGGGTGTAGTTTAGTCTGAGATTATTTGAAATACCTCCTGCCAAACCAGCCTCTGTGTGCACTTTCATTGATGGAATCTGTGAAGCGTGATTAACTCACCCTCAGACAAATTGCAGCCATATTTTACAGTCTCTCAAAACTGCTCTGGACCTGTGGAAATGAGGATGAGGGCRGAAGCTGTTATTATTCCTTTGTATAAGGCAAATAAATGTGGAAACACCGTTTTTTGCTCAAGAAAGAAAAAAAAACCCACAGTGGGGAGACGTTTGCTTGTAGAATGGAGCCAGAACAAACCATGTTCACGCAGATGCTTGCGTACGACTCAAACCCACAGTTTTGATTCTCTCTAACGGGTCGTGACCAATAAGTTGTGTTTTTGTCGCTCGAGCCGGTTGCTGATGACGTCTGCCTGACTAACAAATCTGTCTGCCGTTCCCAGACTGCTACGTGTCTCAGTGCTACAACGGAGGAACCTGCAAGGAGGCCCTGTACTCGTCAGAATACGTCTGYCAGTGTCCCCCCGGCTTCAGCGGAGCTCACTGTGAGATCAGTAAGTACTCAGCAGGTTTTGATTGTTGAATAAAACCTCTAAAACTCTCCTTTTGTGAGGTTCAAAGTGACAAACGTCCAGTAAAGAAGCCACTATGAGACAGAATGGCAGCTTGTGACACCCGATAAGGCCTGACTTTGTGACTCCACAGCTGCTGTCATGACTTGTGGTCTGAGAGGAAAAAAATAAAAAGAATCATAAACCACGGAAAGACATTCTGGGATACGAATGTTTCTGTTTCTGTGGTTTTCGGGACACCCCACCCTGGGATAATTATCCAAAACTCAGCCGTCACAGCCAAGTGATTGTAGATGCAGCAGTTAATATGGTCATATTTTAAGTTTTGGCCTCTGTTTTTAAACCACTAATAGGAAAACTATGATATAAATGCAATTAAAACACAAGCTGTGATTTTGTGACTTGTATTAAAGTCTTTCCATGATTTGTTTGACGTGTTTTTAGAAGATTTTCCACTCTTCACTGTCCTAGAGTTAAACATCTATATCATATGTATATATGATTAAATCCAGTTTGTCTCTCTGACGTCAACAGACATGAATGAGAAGTGCATCGTGGGGCAGGGCGAAGGTTATCGCGGCACACGGAGCGTCAGCCAATCAGGAGCTGATTGCATCAACTGGAACTCCACGTCTCTGAGAGGAAGGAGGTTCACGGCTCGGAAAACAGACGCCAGCAGCCTTGGGCTGGGCAATCACAACTTCTGCAGGTGAACGAACCAGGCAGAACGTATGTGGAAAATAAAATGTTCAGAGCCACAGATCTGATGGCTTGTTTTATTTTAGACTTTTAAGGTAAAGGCAGTGACTTTTGATTTAATGATGATGAGATTCTGATTAGATTTGTTTCCCCTCAAAGACCACCCATTAAAGATTTGCCAATAGTCAGTTTGCAATGCTTTTTGTTGAAAAGCACAATTCAGTCAAACTCAGTTACACAAGGAGTTCAAACTTCAAAACTTGCTCCAATCCAAGGGCTAATTTCTGTCAATATTTACTGAAAAAATGTTACATAACAATTTTTAATAAAAATGCAAATGACTTTTTATGTTTTATTATTTTTATGTAGGATTTAGAACATATTTAAGGTAATGAATAAAGAAAAACTATTACATTTAGAAAGACTCATCGTTAACATTTGTTTCTTACGCTTTCATTTATGTATCTTAGAGACACATTTTATCACAATCCAGCAAATCWAGTTAAAAAAAACAAAACCTCAACAAATGTTCTAATTATTTGACTTGAATTAAATAATAATAATAATACAAGAAAATGTAATTAAATTATATTCTCTGTTGCTCTTTCCAAACCAAAATCAACGATTACTGACTTTTTTGATTACTTAATTTTCTTGGCTTGAAAGTTGGTCATCTGTCATGAGAAGAACATATGAAACCTTAAAACTCTTATACATTTAATGTGTTACTTTTGGGGCCAGATGAAATGCTAACAAGGGCCAGATTTGGCCCACAGGCCTTAAGTTTGATATGTGTTTTAATCAAAGTAAACTGAGATAAAAAAAAAAGGCAAGCAAGATGTGTGCACAACTGATCATAAAGACAAAAGGTGAAAAGATTAATGACCCCAAATTGTTTTCTGAAAGATTATGATGAAAAAAATTAACCAGCTATTTATAGGATGTAAATAACTATTTATTGATCCAATAAAGAGGGCCGACAATAAAAGCACCCCAAACCATGATATCACTTTTGTCATGTTTTACCAACAGTTTTTTTAATCCAAAGAGCTCACCATTAAACTGTAATGCTTTTCTGATAAAGAAACTTATTAAAGTCGTTTTTATTTAAAATGCATGCAGAAAACGTGTTTATTTGTTGAATATATATGGTTTGTTTGTTTTTTTTTTAGCTACAAACTGTCTCATTTTGCTCCTCAGAAACCCGGACCAGGACAACTCTCCTTGGTGTTACGTCTACAAAGGCACTGAGATCGTGTGGGACCACTGCTCCTTACCCAAATGTCCAGAAGGTAAAACAAAATAATAATAAAAAATCTGAACATGTAGGAAGTGGTTAGCGTGGGCATTAAAACTAAAACACTTGCATTTGTGTGTACTGTGTGTGTATTTTGAGCAGACAGGAACAAAGAGTGTGCGCTGGGCACAGGTCAGTTGTACAGAGGAACGAGATCCGTCACTAAAAGCGGCTCTCGCTGTCTGCCGTGGGATTCTCCAGCTGTCAAACGTAAAGTAAACAACGCCTGGAACTCCAACGCTGCGGAGCTGGGGCTCGGCAACCATAATTTCTGCAGGTAGCGACGCAGTCAAGTGTTGATTGTGCAAAATGTGCAACAATAAATGTTAAAGCTCAGTTTTGTTCGACAGAAATCCAGACGGCGATGCGGCTCCGTGGTGTCACACCTACAAAAACATGGTTCTGACCTGGGAGCTGTGCGACGTTCCAAAATGCTGTGAGTTATTTTATCAGTGAATCACACATAATGATGTGCAKAAAAGAAGAATAGAACTAACAAAACGTTTCTGTTTTTTAGCGAGGCGTCCATCGGTCATCACCACTCTGGGGCCTCGTGCTCCCCCCACCAGCAACGACAACAACAGAGGTACTGTGGGAAGTCTTGAAACACTACGAGACTCGCATCTTCACACAGCGCGGTCACTCATCATTTACCCTCTTCTACAGCAACGTGTGGCCAGCGTTTCGACAACACCCTGAATCGCCCGGCGTTCCGCATGTTCGGMGGCAAAGAGAGCGACATCACGGAGCAGCCGTGGCAGGCCGCCATCAACGTTTACCAGGCCCGTTACAGGAAACACTTCCACCGCTGCGGAGGAGTCCTCATCAACTCCTGCTGGGTCCTGTCTGCCGCACACTGCTTCGAAATCAGGTAGAAATGCACCTTATCCCACATGTGCAGACCCGGCTAAAACTGTCCGTAGTTTTCCACAAAAATAATGGAGGAAAAAAGATCATAACCTCTGTTAGACTTACCAATTAACCTAACAATCAGGTTTTTATCCAGGGAAAACCCATGCATGCATGGATAGAACATGCAAACTCTACTCAGAACTCCCCCGGGATTTGAACCGGAGACCTTCTTGTTAAGAGACAATGGCTCTACCAACTGAGCTGCTCTGGTATTTTCCATGAACAGCATTATGACTCAAAATGTGGCGGATGGTTTTGGATGGGTTCCTTAGCTGCTTTTTTTTTACCATTCAAACTGTCTTTCTGCTCAACCCGGGGTCGCATTTCTTCTTGCGCTCACAGGTTAGCTGCTGTCCAGTGAACCTTATACTTTGTAATAATATGTTCTTGATCTGTGATCAGAGGAACATGAAGCTGCTTGAAGATGGTCTTGTAGCCTTTATCTTCATCACAGCTAGCTATAATCCCCTCACCTTTATTTTCTCTGCTCCATGATGAGTGTGCACAAAACCATACCAAACGTCCAAGTGGCTGTTTGTTCCTTTTAAGCCTGATAGAGTGAACATGGCAGRGCTGCATGACCTGTCCAGTATGGATATGGGCAGGTTCTTCTCTTTGTGTGCTGAAGATATGGAGGGTCAGGCTGTGACTGAAGCAGAGTTTAGCTGGTGCACTCACTGGATGTTCAAGTTTAAGTTCAAATTCAAGTTTATTCATATAGCGCCAAGTCACAACATACGTTGTCTCAGGGCACTGTACATAAAAAGTATAATCTAAAGAAGAAACCAGCAGGCTGCGTTGAATCATTTCATCACAGTCTCTCATCCTGAGCAAACTGTGGAGAGGAAAAACTCCCTGCTAATCAGGAAGAAACCTCCAGCAGAACCAGGCTCAGGGCAGGCGGCCATCTGCCTCGACCGGCTGGTTGGAGGATAGGAAAGAGACACAGACAAACACAGAAGAATGTGTGCATTTCTGACTGAAATACAGGATTTTATGCCTCCATTTTTCAATTTGCTACTTGTTGGATTCATGTTAACGCGTGTTTAAAGACATAACTTAAAAAAAGTTTCTAAAAAAACTCTAATGACCCCCGTGTGGTATCTTTGCTCTACAGTAACAAAAAAATCTGTCCATCCTATATTATTCTATTAAATGATTTTATCTGATTATTCCATCACGTTTATTCTAAGGCATACACTTTTCCTAAAAACTGTAAGAGTACCAACAAGTTTATTTGCGTATTTTCCTGCACATTGATGTGAAAATGTTTACAGTATCACTTGTTTTTATGCAACAAACCAACAGAATCCTGTGATTTTTTTCTTTTTGTTTTAGCGACAAAGCAGAAAAATTAGAGGTGGTTCTGGGACGAACGTTTCGGAAGCAGAACTCAAGCAGCGAGCAGATTTTCAAAGTTGAGAAATACTGGATCCACGAGAAGTTCGACAATGAAACATTTGACAACGACATCGGTGAGGAAGCTCTTTTAATTTCATCTGTTCATCTGTGACAGCCTTTGTTAGAAACACTTTAAAGTTGATAATAAGATGTTTCGGTGTTTTTACAAAGCTTTGATGAAATGGAAAGCTTGTGTGGGAAGTGCAGGCTTATAAAAATCATAAAAATAAATCCTTCCCTCAGATTTTTAGTGCGTTACTCTGACTTTCCTTTGGTCACTTTTCCACTTGCAGCTATTCTGAAGCTGACGACAGACATTGGCATCTGTGCCGTGAACTCTCCAGAGGTTCGTCCAGTGTGTCTGCCTGACCGGGGGCTGGTGCTGCCCGACTGGACCGAGTGCGAGATCTCAGGATACGGGAAAGATGCAGAATGTAAGTCAAGTGAAGTTTAGCCTGAGCTGCCAGCAGAGGACAGTGTTACTAGCTCACAGGGTTTTAGAGATGCTGATGGTGAAAACTTTCTCCACAGTCTCTGCAGAGTTCTCTGAGCGTGTGAAAAGAGGATACGTCCGCCTCTGGCCCAAAGAGCGCTGYGTGCCAGAGGTCCTGTCAGGACGCACGGTTACCCCCAACATGCTGTGTGCAGGAGACACCCGAGGGCTCGATGATGCCTGCAAGGTGAGAATGACTGGTTTTTATTTAAAGTGCCTGTGACATGTATTAAAAAAAGACAAAGAAAACAGCTTTTTGTTTAGGAAACTTGCACGATATACATGCTTTTACCTATTTTGTCACGTAACTACATGTTCTTTTGCATATAGCTCAGCCAAAGTGAAACAGGAAGTGACATCAAAGGAGAACTCTTTGAGAAAGAGAACTAATGTATCAAAATTATTTGAACTCTGACTCATCTCTATTTCTCTTTGATAGAGACTCAAAAATAATGTAAAGAAGCATCAAAATCTTCACTACTGTYTGTGTTCGCTGTTGTAGCAGCGCTCTGTTTACATTCCCCTTTGACATCACTTCCTGTTACTGCAGATGCAAAAATGTCAACAACTGCTCACCTCATTGGCATGAAATTATTAATATTGTTTATTTTAAATTTGTAATTGATAATATCTTTCAAAAAGTGCATTTATATTTATTGCAAAAAATTTGATGTCATGGACACTTTAAGCTCCTCAGTTACTCAAAAGAAAACAATGCTTAATATAATTTTATYGATTTAATTTGCAGGGAGACTCTGGTGGCCCGTTAGTCTGCAGACACAACGACAGGATGACTCTGATGGGCGTGATCAGCTGGGGTGATGGGTGCGGGCACAAGGACAAACCAGGCGTCTACGTACGGGTCACACATTACATCGACTGGATCAACAGTAAAATCCAAGCCAACCCATTTTAAAGTCTGAAAAAACAACAACAAAGATGCTTCTGTTGAACAATCCTAAAACTCTGCAAGTGAACAGAGCAGTTTATCTTTGGAACAGACAAAGAAATCCACACCACTCGGACTGACCTGAAAGCTGATTTTCCCTTGGATCGAATAATCCAAACAGAAGGAAGTTTAAGGTCAGCGTAAAAAGATGAATCTCAGTCATGAGGTTTGGGGTTTAGTGTCACTCCGTGTCCTTGACGTTTCTGCTCGTTGTGTTGAATGAACAGAAATACAGGCAGGCTACTCCAAATATTTCTACAAAAACTACCACAGACGTCGACAGATCAGCAGAACTTTAACTCTAAGAGAGCCTTCTGTCGTCAGACACAATGATCCCGAGAAGATTTGTGTTTTTCTAACCAGAAACTTTTTGTTTTTTAAAGTTTGCTTTAAGATCAAAGCTTTGTTTTAATCCTGAGGGGTTCCAAACCTGCATCCAGACCACATAAATAATCTGCTGGTTCAGACGCTGCTTGTTGATTTTTTTTTTTAAAGGTGTAAAGGTACTCATTGCAAACTGTGAAGTGAAACATAAAAAAGGGCAACCGAACTATGGTACAGCTGATGTTCCAGATTGTGATTTTGAAAATGCAGGTACGCACTCAATGTAAACAAAGCACTTTTATCTGCATTTTTCTGACAAGTGTCACCTTATTTTTTTAAAAACTTATTTTAGGTTATTTTGGCTAATTTCTTAGGTATTAAAGACAGGTGGAAGCTGGTAGCCGTTCACAAAATTTGCTTGAAAATTTTTTATTTAAGGACACAATAACCATCGGTGTGAGAAAAAGAATTGTGTGGATTTTGTTTCTTTCTTCATGGATTTGCAATGAGTACCTTTAAGATCTCTACTTAGATAAAGGTAGAGAATAATGTAGAAGCAGGAAACAACAATTTTAAACTGTGTTTTTAAATAATTTAGAGAAAGACAAAAAAACGTATTTTGTAAATGAGTTTTCCAACTGGGCTGATCCCAGTGATTTTTTATATAGTTTCTTTTTATTATTAATTGAATTTTTAAAGATTACAAACTGCAAACTGACTGCAAACTTGAACTGTTTGAACT
>NW_013952486.1:1842722-1855268 GCF_001266775.1 Austrofundulus limnaeus | reverse complement strand
CCTTTGTTCTGTGACAAACTCAAGTGAAACATGAGTTTCAGATGTTTTTGTTTTATACTAATATTTATGCACATTTTTACAATTTTGTAGAATCTTTAACATTTTTCTACATTGTTTTTGTACCATAAATGAATAATTTATTATATCTGCTCTCATAACTACATCTGGACACATACTGGTTTTTTTCAATAAATATTATTTGGTTTAAAACAGTTTTCATATCTGTATTTACTTCTTAAACTTGGGACTTTTATAATTCTGATCTGTGACTTTGCTGTTGTGTTATTTTAACACTATTTTTTTATTGTTGGTTTAAAAGAGAAAATATATCAGTCCATCATGTCATTTGGAAAACTATTGATGTAAAACAAAGAAAAGAAATGTAAACTTACATGATCTACGTTGCAATAATAATCCCCAAAAAATACTGTTAAAATATTTTATATCCATTCACTGAATTCCAGTGGCCAATTTCTCAAGTTTAGAACTAATATTTAAAAATTTAGGAATCAAACTGTGAGACAGAAGGCACTTATTTTTCAGTGATATTATTCAGCAGAAGGGTGTGTGTGTGTGTGTGTGTGTGTGTGTATGTGTGTGTGTGTGTGTGTGTGTGTGTGGGGGGGACGACATCAAATAATGCAAAATTTTACACACCAGTAAAATATTTGCATGTTTAATCATATTTTTCCAAGAAAATAAAAGACACTACATCCTGCAGGACCACAGCTTCTGTTTTTCTTCATGCAGGATTTAGATTTATCACTGAAAGCGTTCCAGTCCGTGCATCTCACTTGTGTTGCAGGTTGTGTCCCCCCCACCCACCGCTGTAATAAAACTGGACCCCCTCTGAGTACCTCTGCAGTGACCCGTGTGGCCCTCAGAGTTAATTTTGACGCTGTGACAAACACAGCGCTGTGTTTCTGGTCGGCTCAGTCATGTTTCAGACCTGTAGTAGAGCTCATTATCTCAACCACTTCCTTTTCAGCTCATACCAAAGAGGGGGGCTGGTCTGCAAGACATTTGGTCAAAGTTCACAGGTTTGTGCTGTCAGGCGTTTAGAAAGTAAATTCAGCTCCTTCAAATTACAACAGTTTTTTGAGTAAGGATGTGATGATTTTCTATCCACTGATGCTGTTGGTTGAACTTTTACAATATGGTGCAGTATGAGGGCCAAATTTAATGCTCAACCAGCAGTTGCTACATCCTTAACAGGAGGCTATATCTAAGTCTAAGCCAGATATTGATCTGATTTGTAATAGGCCAGAACCAGTAACTGAGCAGCTGGCCCCGGTAACCGAGACCAGCGCTAGCAAACGAGGAGACTATTCATTTTCATCAGCACTGGAGAGGCTAGTGACTAGCATGGATAAGCTGGCATTAGCACTGGAGAGGCTAGTGACTAGCATGGATAAGCTGGCATTAGCACTGGAGAGGCTAGTGACTAGCATGGATGAGCTGGCATTAGCACTGGAGAGGCTAATGACTAGAATGGATAAGCTGGCATTAGCACTGGAGAGGCTAGTGACTAGCATGGATAAGCTGGCATTAGCACTGGAGAGGTTAGTGACTAGCATGGATAAGCTGGCATTAGCATTGGAGAGGCTAGTGACTAGCATGGATAAGCTGGCATTAGCATTGGAGAGGCTAGTGACTATCATGGATAAGTTGGCATTAGCATTGAAGAGGCTAGTGGCTAGCATGGATAAAATGGTGTTAAATGGAGAGTCGAAGAGAAAAACCAGAACTATCGAGGTGGGGCTTTTTACAGTTTTTGATGGGGTATTAAATTAGGTTTCTCTACACTGAAATATAATTTATAATGTCACATGCAGATATTTCTCATAATTCAGCTAAAAACGGGAAAAAAAMCCCTGCCGTCGACCAATAGACAAGTGCAAATGTAGCTGCTAACTCCTATGGTAAAAGCTGTCTGCTTCACAGTAAAATGTGACGTCATGTTGAACAGTAAACTCTAAGGAACACCTGTCAGTGCATGTCGCTTTGTTGGTTTGTATGTCAACAATTTTTATTGAGAACATTTTCTTTATTCAAAATGTTTGTGTCTGATAAACCAAGTGAACAGCATAGGCATGCTAGTTTCTAGCCTCTCCAATGCTCGTTCTCATTTGCCAGCACCGGCCTCTCAGTTACCGGTGCCAGCTGCTCAGTTACCGGTGCCAGTCTATCAATCAGATCAATAGCTGGCTTAAGAATAGATACAGCCTCCTGCTACAAGGATATAGCAACCGCTGGTTGCACAATAGTCTTAATGTTGGCCCTCATACTACGCCATATTACAAAAGCTGTCAGTCAGGCCCACCTCAAAGCACCAGAGTCAGTTGTAGGTATCTGAACAACAGCCTGTAGGACTGCCCTAGGCTTGGATCAGACGTAAACACTCAATCCACTGGAGGGAGCTGAATGAAACAGGCACGGGTACTGATTACCTGTCCAAATCTTAGCTTTGGGAAAACTCTCATCACCCTAACAAGGAAAACTTGCTGGAGTCCAAACTGATCACAATGCCTGTGGTTTTGAATTAGAGACCTGTTTGCACAACTCAGTGTCTTTTTAGAGAGAGCAATGGACCCACTTATGAGGCCCCTGCTCATCATCGCCATTCACCACACCACAACATGCCCTTTTACTTCTTTACATCTCACTTTTGCATTCAGTATCACAGTATATCAACACGCCTCTCTTGTATCGACTGTATCATTAGATGTGATCCCATTTATTCCCAAACTGGATGTGATGGAAACGTCCTTCTCTTCGTGTTACAATTTTGGATTAGCTAATAATTTCTCAAACATGAATCATTCTGATTAGTTCTCCTGAAAACAAGCCTGACTCATTTAAAAAAGTTGAAAAACTCCCACTTGATTAAAGGCCTAGAATTCTTTGAAGGACTGCATATCATCCGCCAAGCAGACTTTTAGTCTAAAAYCTCCTTTTATTAAGAAATGACAGGGTTGCAGCTATCATGGTCAAACCTTGAAAAATTCTGCAAGCATTTTGGATTAAAGTGACTAAATCAGTTGTAGGATTACTTACTGCAGGTTACAGTGGACAACAAGGCATGATTGTAAAACACAGGCAAACACATCATCACCATTGCTGAAAGGTAATAGTCAAACTTACTGATGACGTGTGACCATGAAAGCGGCTGCATTTTTGTATGAACTGCTGCTTCTGATGGTTTATGTTGTCATGACGCACCAGATTAAAACTTCTTAAATTCTGTGTTTTTATAGGTTGAAGTCACTGATGACAATCAAAACTTAAAAAGGAAACAGCGGTTTGCATGACAGACAGTTAGGGCCGTTACATTGTGGAGCCAGGTTCCTGCTGAGGTGGGCCGTCTGACAGCAGGTGAGGCCCGTCGGCCACAGGTAGGAAATGCAAATGAAGCCACAGAGAGAGAGAGAGAGAGAGAGAGAGAGAGAGAGAGAGAGAGAGAGAGAGAGAGATACGCTTCACATTCTCACTCCGTTTCAATCTTCAGAACCATTTGCATGCAAGGACCGAGACAAAAAACATTTCCTCATGACTTGAGCTGTGGGACTCGACCCCTCCACTTTATGACCATGGTAAAGTATTGATGTTGATTTAATTCTGATGCTTTGTTCTTGTAACATTGGGGAGAAAAAAGAAGGAAGTGCAGTCCTGTTGTGAAGCTTTTTACAGTCAGTTCAGAGGTTCCTGGGAACAGTGAAATTGCAGCAACTCTGTTAAAGTTCGTGAAGTAGAAAAAAGGGAGTATTTATATTTTTCACAGTTCGGTTTGAGCTCAAGCAGGTTTTAGTTTAAGGTTATCACACAGATTTTATATGTGAAGTTACATTTAGACATTTTTTATGGGAGACACACAACAAATAAAAATGAAAATATATCAGTTACAAGTAGTGTTGAAATTTGTGTTGCTTTTCCTTTCCAAAGCATCACTTCGTTGTGAAACGTTTTAGTTTCTTTTATGGTGACGATAACTGTAAGAGGGTTTGGTGCCACACCATCCTGGTCTAATGAAAAAGAAAAAGAAAATTCAGAAGAAATTTCTGTTTTCATCTTAAATTTTAGCAAAAGAAGAACATATTTTTGTCTGCTTTCAAAATGTCATGTTTTTACTCTCAGCTCCTTTAGGTGTCAGAAACGTTTTATGCAAACACTGATGTCAGACAGTGAAAAACAGCCTAAAATGTATTTTATGAAGAGACTTTTGTTGCACAAAAATGCATTACATTTTTTTAATGCATTACTCTTTTTTTTTGTTAAAATATGTTCAGTTTATTCTTATCCATCAATCAAGTCTTTCTTCTGTGACATAAAATCAAGCAACTTTATCATTTTTTCTTTTCTTTGACAGATTTAAAGTGTTTATCTGCTGATAGTAATTACTTTAAGAATGATTCATTGGGCTGATAGTGATCATATGAAGTGTGTGATAAGTAAGAAACAGTAAATCTCTTGTGTGAAAGGCAAAACATTTGCATCGGATTTCACTTCACGGCTTCACGACTTTTTCCTTTTTCCTGCTGCTGGCTGTGCGTGACGCCGCCGTTGATAAATTCCAGTYACTATCAGACAGAAGCTGCAGCAGGTAGAAGTGCAGCGAAACAAAAGGCTCGGAGCACAGTGCTGCCACTGTCAGTCAGACATGAGCTCAGTGAGGAAAAGGTCATAAATAGCAGAAGAGTGATGCAGTTCTCTTTTATCGTCATTCGACACTGAACAACCATTTTCCGACCTGTGTGTGGATCAGTGACACACAGAAAACAGTGGCTTCCTCTCTGCCTTTTTCACCTGTCTGTAATCATTTACTCTGCGGCCACCTGACACTGTGGGAAAAATCTCACTTCCTGATTTCATACAATGTGTGTGTAGGTCTCCTCCTCCTGGTGACCTCAGATTATCACACACACACACACACACACACACACACACACACACACACACACACACACGGGTCTCTCTGGACCTTTTTTACATTTAATTTCAAATTATCAGCAAATACAAAACCTAAAAGCGTCTAACATATTTAACAAGGAACATTTTAATGTTTTATAGACATCAGCTCTATCATAATAAACACAATGATATAACATCTATTAATATTCACTCCTGATGCTGCGCTGCTTGTTTGCATCCTGCAGAAACAGTTTTTGCATTTTATCGTCACGGTCTGTGCTTCTAAAAGTAGATTAAACAAAGTGGCTTGGCTGTAGGAGTTTCTGTAAAAAAAAAAACAGCGATTGTGTAGAAGTGGTGGAAGAGGTATTGGTGCATGGAGGACACAAACAGGATGTCAAGCTGATTTTACAGAACTGAAAACGAAGGTGTTGCTGTCAGTAAGTCCAGCAGCACAACATGTAAACATCTGACCTGACAGAGGGAAAATAAAATGCTGAAGGAGGGAATGTTTACCAAATTAGGACAAAATATGCTGAAAGCTAGAATCAAACTAAAGACATGATAATAAAATCTTAAATAAATGATAAATTTGTGAGAAAACAGACCAAAAAGTCACACCGAAATGACTAGCAACCGTCATTTTCCTCATGTTCAATCACATGTTGCTTAAATAATTGTTGGAAATGCAACGTTGTGCAGTTTTTTTTAGATCCATAAACAGATTTCATCTACTAAAACTTAAACTGAGACAGTATGAGTTGTGCAGCACGGCCTTTTATTTGTTAAGTCTAGGCACTTTTCAGTCTTTTCATATATAAATGTGTGTTTCTTTTAAAACCTATTGTTTTGTGGCCTTGCTCATGGCTCAGGCTGACAAATGCTGATGACTGACTCAAAGTAAATAGTTAACAGCACCAGACTCAGATATCTGGATTTGACTTTTCCTTGTTTTGTTTCTTATTTGTCTGTTTTTTAGAGCTTCTTTGGGAAAAAAAAGAACATGTAAGTAAAATCACAGAACTCTTTTTAATCTTGAAGATATGATTATTTTATTGTAGCTGTTGTTACAGGAGCAGTGGACCTCCAGCTCCTCCCAGAAGGGCAGGTGAGATCTGGATTCATGTAAAAAAAAAAATACATAAATAAAATTTAGAAACTGTTTGTTGTTTTTATTCATTCCCATCTGTCACGTGTTTCAGACAAAAACGTAGGCTTTGAATGGCCCCAGGACGAATTTGTGAGTGGGTCGAAAACATTTTGCTCTCATGTTTCTGTGAGGATCTCAATAACTCTGATGAATTTTGTTGARCAGGACGAGGAGGAGGAAGGTGACATGTATGAAGTGCCTCCCTGTGAGCGTCCACAAGTCAAAGTCCCGCCGAGACATGAGCACGACAACATTTACCTGGGTAAAAAAACTCTGCTGCCTTCAAGTCAGGAAGATAAATGTTGAAACTGAAACTAAAAGAGCCAAACAGTAGCTAAAAGAAGTAAAACACAAGCTAACAGTCAGAAGTAGCACATAGAAGTCAAAAGTTTAAACAGAAGCAAAATTCAACCAAAAAGGCCAGTCTGAAAGTAAAGAAACATTAGCCGAGTAGAAAAATAGCTAAAACTTAAAGTTGCAAAAAAAAAAAAAAGACAAGTGCAGCAATAGAGTAGCTAATGTGACAACTAAAACTAGTAAAATATTAGCTCAAAGCTAGTACAAAATGGTAACTAAAATTAAAATGGTAGCTAATGGCTAAGAGTAGCAAAAAACTAGCCTTAAGCTAATTCTAGCAAAACTGTAACTAAAAGCTAAAGGTAACAAAACGACAGCTAAAAATAGCAAAAGCTTGGCTAAAAGCTAAAGGTAGCAAAATAGTAGTGAAGAGAGACAACCTAAAATAATAAAATCGTAGCTAAAAGCAGAAAAAAGTTAGTTAAAAGCTAAGAGTGGCAAAATGTACAAGTGGGGTCTCTGCAGACAAGTGGGCGTGTCACAACAAAAGGCGATTCCAAAGCGACACACCTGATTCGACGGACTTTGTTAAAAGGACACACTGACTGGACAAGCGAAAAAGATGCATCACCGTACGGCACCCCCTGATTGGACAAGAACAAAAGGGGCTTTACTGTTCGGCACAACTTTTTCTGGAGAACCCTACTTGGGTSACATTTCTCCTGGTTAACCTTAGTGTTGTGGTCAGGGTCAGGCTGTATAGAGGTCAAGCAGGATACCGTCATGTAGGCCTCGTAGCCCACAGTGTTTAGGGTTTGGACACGCYYACTCTTGTGACACGCCCACTTTGACAACCCCTTCTCAAAATGCTAGCTACAAGTAGAAAAGGGCTAGAGAAAAGCTAAATGTAACAACAAAATGGCTGAAAAAAGGTTATCAAAAAGGGTAGCAGGTGGATAAAAGTTGCTGAACATCAGCAAAAAATTAAAAATTATATAAAAAACTGTTCCAAAGAGATTGTTTTTGAAGAAATGAAATAGCTCTATTCCAACCAATTATGAAAATATCTGTACATGTAGTTGAATATGTTGAAAAATGAAAATCAAAAAGTCACAGCACCCATCTCATGWATGAGCCGAACTTTTTTAATGTATGAATGGCTAAAATAGATCAACATCCACCAAATTATTATTATTTTCCCCTAAAATGTTGTTGTTTGTGCAGAGAGGACATCCAGCCCTGCAGTTCCACAGCGGCAGACTGCTCCTCCACCTCGGCCAAGCAAACCCACGGTATCAACAGCTGCTGAACTCTTTGTGTCTTTCTACAGCTGCTGTTTAAAGATTACTCATCTGTTTGGATTAATAACCTCACCTGTGCCCCACAGAAACCTTTGCCAGTGGAAGCCTTCAAAGAAAACACAAAAAAGCGTGAGCTGACATTGTTCTGCTCTTTGTCTTCTTAAATTTCTTCATGTCTTTGTTAGTTTGTTTTAATAAATCTGTATCTTTTCCTCGTGGCAGCGCCTGAAATCAACCGAACAAAGAAGCCTGGGAGGCAGATGAGGCCTCCTCCTGTAGCCCGTCCTGCTCCGGCTCACACATCTGATGAAGACGGTGCAGACATTCAGTTTATACTTTTATGAAGCTTAATGTTTCAATGAGGTGAAAGAGTAGCTACTCGTATTTCCATGAATATGTGAATTATGATATTAAAACAATAAAACAACAAAAAAATACAACTAACTTATCAGCTGCTGAACAAGCTGTGTTTCCTCATAAATCTTTGATTTGCTTGTTTCCACAAACAGAAGTTCCTTTGGAAAAATAAATAAATAAATAAATAAATAAATAAATAAATAAATAAAGCAGAAACTCAGAAGCTGAAGTTAAAAGAAAAACAATAAATTAAACCTGAAGCTGCACACAGGTGTTTCCAGGAACTCACTTCGGTTGGAAAAATATCTACATAAACACAACAAAACACTTTTTTTATAAACTAAAAACAGAAGATGAATTAGTTAATTAACTGAATTACAAAGCAGCACATTTAATTAAAGTGCACTTTAAGAAAAATTGATTTTGTTGTGTATTTTTGTTTCGTTATGTGGTGTTTTACTCTACTTTTGAATTTTATTATAAAAACTTAATCTTACAGAATGACATGAACTTTTTAACAGATAGAAGCTTTACAGTGTTCATTTTATTGGAGCTCATTTTGCAGAATGTTTAATTTCGAAATGATTCACATAATTTTAGGTAATTATCCTATTTTTTTAACTTTGATGTTTCGGCAAAAACAACAACAACAACAACAACAACAACAACAAATAAAAACAGTTGAGCTAATTTAATTATCTTTAATTATCGTTTGTGGAGCAAGTGCAGCAATGTAGTTTTGTACAGTATTTGCTGAACAAGGATTGTAAATAAAAGTAAGAATCTAAAGTTTAAATACTGATGAAGGAATTTTTTTTCACCACGTAATACTTGTTTTTACTTAAGTTGCTGTAAATGCAACACGTGATTGCGATTATTTAATAGTTAATTAAATGTTTGTAAATTCACATGCCTGGAGCTTAAATTTAAGGTTTTGTTACCTGATGAAGTGCTATTTTTTTCATTAACTGTCTCTAAAAGTGTCTTTTTGTGTTTCAGATGTTTATCTGGATCCAAATGAAGAACAGGTGAGTCTAACTTACTTGTTTTTGATGACAATAATTCATGTTGTGGAACTGTTCCACTAAGGCAGAAACACGTGAATAAAAGAAAAGGTGCACTGCGTGGTTTGGTTGTCAAATGATTTAATAAGGTTGCATATGCAAGAGAGATTTGAGTGGCCACTATGACAGAGATTAATCAATAGCTCAGAGTCAAGTCACCACTGAGTTAACAAGAGACAGGAAATGCAATTTATACTTCCGGCGTGGTCCATAAACAGCAAATAAGAGCATACCAAATACTAAAGTGATATTGAATGACCAATGAAAGTAATACAAGTTACACATGCAATATGAAATGAGCACAAGGTTGTAGACATCAGAGAATCATGAGAATAGATTATACAAATGTGGCAGTAATCAGAGAGAGATACAGAACAGAACATGTCAAAGTAATGTGAACTTAGCAGTTAGGCAGGATTATATAATATATTTCCACCACACTCCCTCCTCTTGATTAGTCACTAATCAGTTAAAATAGGGAAGAAACAATTATATAAAATAAGTAAACACAAACTGCCTCAACACCAATGTAAAAGGAACAAGTGCAATGTAAAACAGAGCAAACAGACTCAATAAGTCAATAATCAAAGAAAGACATGTCAAAATTTAAAGAACTTAAGTGGTCCAAAATTTAACAAAGTATCACAAGCTTAAGTCTCGCCCCCGGCCAATGTGACAACATTAGCCGCATATGTGCCATCGAGGTCTTATCTTGGATATGGGCGTTAATCTAACAACAACCAGTTGTCAATAACTGAAACCTTAAATAATGCAAATTAGGACATGGCAAGTTGAAGAAATGCTTAAAGCATTTACTTCTAGAATAATAGACTAAACAAAATGAAATACCAAATGATAAATGAAGACCACATAACCTCATAAACTTAAGAATAGTTGAAGAAATGTCATTAAAATGTTTAAAATTATGTTTCCACCCCAGTCAGGCAAACTTTATTCCACCCCAAACAATCCAAAATCATAAAAATAAGATTCAAACTCTGAACCCTACAATATTAGATCAAAGTCAATGCAAATTCTGTTAAAACAGATAACTAAGTAGCTAAAGGGAAGCAAAAAACATTAAATGAAAAATTCAAAATCRTTTTAATCAAAAACCACAGAGTTCATAATACATGAACTTGATTCATTAATTACTGGCTTTTCCTGTCTGTTGCTAACTGAGTGGTAACTTGACAGAGCTGACTGATTTCTCTCCATCCGGTTGTCACTCAATCATGCATATATGCAACATTATTAAATCGTTTGACGACCAAACCACGCAGTGCACCTTTTCTTTTACTCACGTGTTTCTGCCTTAGTGGAATAGTTCCACAACAGAATTGACGTCAACAAATTACGGTCTTTCCGAGGGCGAMGAGCTCAGGCCGAGCCGACAGACAGGACCAACAGAAGCTGGAGTCTTTCCTTTTTTTTCTTCCGTGTTTATTTTCATATAAAGGGATGAGTTCATGATTAAAATAAACTTGTAGCGCCAGAAAATGTTCTGATTGTTAAACCAGTGAGGCAGAATTATCAAAAAGATCACAGCTGACTTCACAGATTTTATCAGAAAGCTACACATCATGCTTTAAAGCCAGATGATTCTGATTGTTGTTTTAATAATCTGTAAATAAATAGCACTTCAGACTGAGACTTTTATGTTTTAAGTATAAGGAGGTACTTTCAGTGTTTTTTAAGAAGTGGTTTAGCACTAATTTGGTAAAAGGTGAAGGAGGATAATAATGTTTGTGTGTTTTTATTTTCTTTCAGGAAGATAATGAAGATAATGACGTGTATTTAGAGCCAGAGGCAGGTAGGTTGTATTACAGAAAGGGTGCTGTGATAAGATCTGATTATAAAAGGTGATTGTGTTTTTTCTCTCTGCTCTTCAGCTTGTTCACCTCCCCCACGGGGGCTGCTGCCATCTCCCAAAACTGGACCTCCTGCCCACAAACCAATGTAAGCTCACCTCAGTCTGAGTGCAAACAGCAGAACTTCTCCCCTCCTCTGATCCAAAGRACCGTTTTTACATTCCTGATGTTACACATTTGCATAGTGTTTTCTAATCAAACAACACGTGTCTGCTGGAGTTTTAGCAAAACTAAAATGTGATTGCAGTAATAATAAATCTGCAATGATTTACATAAAAAATGACATGCTGACAATCTGCAGGATGAAACCTCCAGTTCCAAGAGCTCAGACTGTAAGTGTTCTCACTTCTTGTTAAAAAATATAAAACAGAGGTTGATTTAGAAAATTACTAACTTCACACAAACCAAAATCGCCAGTTTAAATCATTTGTTTCTTTTTATTTCAGCATTCAGCATTTCCTTCCTTGAATGAGGTGAAAACAAGTGAGTTTTATTATGATTTTTGAAAGAATCAGACCAAGTTTTAGAAGGCTGAAGAATAAATGAGTAACATCTTGTAGCTCCGGATGAAGAGAGACGGGCCAGTTTTCCCACCAAACTCCCCCCACCACCAACTCCCGGAGCCAAGCCTCCTTTCCCTGTGACCAGGAAGGAGCCTAAACCCATGTAAGAGGCGGAGATGATAAAACATGTTCAAAGAGATGAAATCACATAAAACCTCTCCTGTTAGGCCTGAAAGTTCTTGCAGAAATAAAATTATTTTTATTCCAGGCCTCCTGTTCCTTCAATCACAGACACAAAATCTGTGGGTAAGCTTCAGTTTGTTACATTATTTTATTTATTTTTATACATTTTAAATTTTTGACATATACCCAAATACTGTATTACATTTGACGCTTAAATTCTAACTATATTTATTGCCAAACACTTACATAACTAATATATGTTCTGTCTGTTTTAAGGTGGTTTAAGAAAACTGTCTGGAAATGAGGTGAGCTTCAGTCTGATTTAAAATCAATTTGCTGTTAAAGAAGAACAAAGTTCAAAGAACCTAAATCTGGTTTAAAATGAATATGTTTATGGTAAAAAATGATCTTGTTTTCGTTTTTAAATACTTTTGTTTGTTTTTGTGCTTTATTTTACAATATTTTACAAGTGTGTGCTTAGATTGTTGATTCATACAAGATGGTAAAAAAATTAAAAAAATGACATTGGATGGATGGACAGATGGATGGATGAATAAATGGATGAATGATGATGAATGGATGGAGTGATAGATGCATAGATCGATAGATTGATGTATGGACGGATGTATGGATGCAATGACTGACATATGGATGGATGGATGGGATGATAGATGATGTATGGACAGATAGATGGATGGATGGATGGATTGAATGATGGACGAAGAGATGGATGGATGGGATGATGAATAGATGGATGAATGGGATGATGGATGAATAGATGGATGGAATGATGGATGGATTGGATGATAGATGGATGGATGGGATGATGGATGGATGGGATGATGGGTGTATGTATGTATGTATGTATGTATGTATGTATGTATGTATGTATGTATGTATGTATGTATGTAT
>NW_013952486.1:1840275-1842712 GCF_001266775.1 Austrofundulus limnaeus | reverse complement strand
GATGGGTGGATGTGTGTATGGATGAATAGATGATGATGGGATGATGGATGGATGGATGGATGGGTGGATGGATGGGTGGATGTGTGTATGGATGAATAGATGATGATGGGATGATGGATGGATGGATGGATGGGTGGATGGATGGGTGGATGTGTGTATGGATGAATAGATGATGATGGGATGATGGATGGATGGATGGATGGGTGGATGGATGGGTGGATGTGTGTATGGATGAATAGATGATGATGGGATGATGGATGGATGGATGGATGGGTGGATGGATGGGTGGATGTGTGTATGGATGAATAGATGATGATGGGATGATGGATGGATGGATGGATGGGTGGATGGATGGGTGGATGTGTGTATGGATGAATAGATGATGATGGGATGATGGATGGATGGATGGATGGGTGGATGGATGGGTGGATGTGTGTATGGATGAATAGATGATGATGGGATGATGGATGGATGGATGGATGGGTGGATGGATGGGTGGATGTGTGTATGGATGAATAGATGATGATGGGATGATGGATGGATGGATGGATGGGTGGATGGATGGGTGGATGTGTGTATGGATGAATAGATGATGATGGGATGATGGATGGATGGATGGATGGGTGGATGGATGGGTGGATGTGTGTATGGATGAATAGATGATGATGGGATGGATGGATAGATGGAACAAACCAAACATTGAGAAAAGTTAAAAATAAAATTACAGATGAGTTTGAGTTTTAAAGTAACAGAATCTGACCTCCTCTATCATCAGGAGGCTCCTGTCAGTGTTGTTGTTGTCATTTTGAACAGATGTTGTCACGTTTCAGGATAAAGAGTGGTTTGCAGGAGACTGCAACAGAAAAAAAGCTGAGGAGCTTCTACAGAAAGTCAGAAAGGTGAACACAAATGACTTCACTCTAATTAACTCTGGCTCAAATAATTAATAATAGTTGTTTACAACCATATGTTTTATTTGACAGCAAGAGTTTGTTGAGTTTGTTTTCTCTGCAATAAACCAACTTGTTTCTTCTGTATGCACCCTGTATGGTGTCCAAGTCTTATCTAATCTGCCTCTAATGTCTGTGGGTTGTAGGACGGTGCCTTCCTCATCAGATACAGCTCCAACCAGACCCCCCAGCAGCCGTACACCCTGGCCATGCTCTACCAGCAGAAGGTCTACAACATCCCCATCAGGTTCACTGGAGACACTCACAGCTACGCCCTCGGAAAGGAGGGAAAAATCAACGAAATTGTGAGGAGCAAAAACCAAACAAAGCAAAAAACAAAAGTGGAAAATCCTTGTTTAGTTTTTCTGTTTTTCTGTTATCTCAGGTTTTCGCCAGCCTCGACGAGATGATCTCTTACCACAGGCAGAACCAAATACTTCTGATTGACAGCAGGAGCCAGGCCAAGCACACAGCAAGCCTAACACAAGCTGTGCGGCCTTGAGGCAACCCTGACTCTCAACTAACTCAACACGTTCCTTTTTTTTTTAAAAGTCTGCGCGGTCGGTGAAACCTGGCACCAGAGGACAAAGAGATGTTGAAAGTGCTCCTCGACACACCAGCTGCGCGATACGACAGCACTAAAGCTCAGAGATCATCGAAACGATTGTTCTCGTAATATTCCTCTGGTGACACAAAAACTGAGGCTTCAGCAGCTGAAGGAATCGAGTCTTTCTGTCGATAAAAAACAGTAAATTTGTTGCTGCTCGTCTGCATCACTCTGCTTCATCAGCTGCAGATAAATGTCTAATTTTTGTTTAAACATCACTCACAGCAAAGTCGTAAAACAAAACAATGAACTACATTAAATGGGGCAGTTTGAAAGAGCGTGCTTCAGTGATTTTATAGATGTGTAGATCTGAAATGCAGGTCTGCAGTCGATGTATACAAAACACAAAATCACCATGTGGAGGCTTGAGTCACGTGACTGACCTACGTCTACCAGCCTTAGTTGGTTATCATTTATATTTTATTTATATTTTCCATAAAAATGGGTGACTACACCCTGTTTTATTAATGTTTTTATTGGTCTTCACGACATTTTTAACAACAACAACAACAACAACCTTTGTTTATTTGTTTATGTTGTTGTCTGTTTGAAACTTGTTTGTGTTTTTGGTGGGTTATTTTAAACATTTCCTGAGATGCACATTATTCCCATTTTAAACTCTGTTTTAATCTTCTGGTAGGTTGTGCAGCACAGAAAAAAACAAGGAGAAATTGCTGTTTGGATTGTAAAAAAACTGATTAAGATAAGATACTGTAAATAATCGATTCATGCCTGATGAAGTCATTTTAACTTAATTCTTCACAGCTGTGGAATATCTGTTTGAGATGTGTTCTCATCTGCACAGGTCACTTGGATGTGTGTGTGTGTGTGTGTGTGTGTGTGTGTGTGTGTGTGTGTGTGTGTGTGTGTGTGTGTGTGT
>NW_013952486.1:1838418-1839967 GCF_001266775.1 Austrofundulus limnaeus | reverse complement strand
GTGTGTGTGTGTGTGTGTGTGTGTGTGTGTGTGTGTGAGAGAGAGAGAGAGGGGCGTCTCTGCAGCTGCCTCCACCTGCTCCTGTCATGGTGAAACATCTCGTGGACGATGAATACATTTTGGACCTTGAACACCAGATGGCACAAAACAACAACAAATGTGTGATAAATGACCTTAAAATGTGTAAAAAAAAATCAACTTATTAACATTTAATTTAACGTTCTTGCTGCTATTAAAGTTGTCACTTGAAGTGAAGAAAACCGCATGAATAAAATGAACCCTTTAGGTGACACAGTGTGGTAGAAATGTGTCTGAAAAACTGTGAAGTGATTTGTGAACTGAACATTATTTGTGCTTTCTGATAATTTCACTGTCACATTGTGTAATTATGTACAGTAAAGTCCAACTTGGCTAAAAATGCAAATATGTCTGCAGCTCTACATGCAATATTTGCATTAAGTAGAGATGCAAATGAGGAAGGAATTACTTCCTTGTGCCTGTTTTTAAAAGGCAGGTGTGTGGGAGGCATCTGCACAAATTAAATGAGATTTAAAGATCATCAAAGATGCACAAACAGCAACTTCTAACTTCCTGTCGATGCGGCCATGGAAACCTAAATTTGCATGTATGATACCCCTCTTATCTCTTTATATTTTTGGGGGAATTAGACAAGGCAAAAACTGTTCTGTTTTTTAAATTAAATATTTAGAATCCACTAAATGTTAACGAAGCTGGAAGTTTTACAGGACGCTCAGGAAAACTTGAACAGTGCTGCTGCAAGGATACGACAAATATTTTCTTTAAACGTATGCTGCATWTAATTTTGTTTTCTGAATAATAACAATAATTTCACAGAGCTTTAATTACATCTGGGTTTGTCTAAAGAGGTCTATTTTTTATATGTTATGACTATATTTTTATCTGTCAAAAGGCATTGATTTTTGTGATCAAATCAATGTAAAAAGGTRGGTTTATCAGATGGCCTCTAGAACATATGGTTCAATTTTTGTCTGGTTTTTAAAAGTCACCTGCAGTCTTATAAGTTTTTGGCAATGTTATGGCAATATTTATTTAACAAAGACAGAAATATGTGGTCCAAGAATGAAGGTACTCCGTGAGATGATCAGCTGAGTTTTATTGCAACAACAGGAAACACAGAGAACAACCTGGCCTGTCTCTGTGCTTCTGCTTCTCTCTGTCACTGTCTCTCCACACTACTGTGTCCACTGTTGAAATCTGTTGATGCAGTTGAGAGGCCTCATAWATATGACTATATATATACGAAAAACTCTCTTTCATCCTCTGAGCTCGGGTCCTCTACCAGAGGCCTGGGAGCTTGAGGGTTCTGCGCAGTATCTTAGCTGTGCCTAGAACTGCACATTTCTGGACTGAGATGTCTGATGTTGTTCCTGGGATCTGTTTTAGCCACTGCTCCAGTTTGGGGGTGACTGCCCCGAGGGCCCCGATGACCACAGGCACTGTGGAAAAGGCTGCTCAAGTGCTGAGACCATAAGGGGGCGGAGCTTAGAGCACACGTGTATCAGCACGC
>NW_013952486.1:1818831-1838376 GCF_001266775.1 Austrofundulus limnaeus | reverse complement strand
GAGTTTGCAATGAAGGCTCTTAGAGTCCTATTGATGTTGTACATCTCTAAGCATTCAATGATCCAAGTGTGTGGCATATATATATAAAACAAACACCATTACATCATCTTAGCAAGATTTGATACAAGGTCAACGGAAAACACAAAGATAAACACAAGTGATATCTAAGAATGACTGTTGTTAGTAGATCTTGTTCTGACTTTAATCATTCTATCTGCAGATGAACAGCATGTCATGAAAACCTAGGTCATTAAAGGATGTCATGAATTACTAGCTTAAACATAAAAGTATTAGTTCCATTACAACTCCCCCATCTGATCATTAAATCACCAATTAAATGATCAATAAAACAAAAAAACTCTTTAATGTTTTTTCAAAAAAACATGTCAACATAAACCTAAGTATGTGTACTTTTCTGAAATGCCAAACACAGTAATTCAATTTTTATTCCTCCCACAGTAATTACTAACCCCAAAACATAATTATCACACAGAAGTATTTGGATCATGTTGAACACAAACAGGATTGTCTGTTTTTGATGTGTGGAAGGGTCAGATGTGGTGGTGGGGCTCTGGGACTTTTTGTAGATCTTGGTTTAGTTCCTGGGGCTGGAAGATGAGAGTTAGCTGGCTTTGGGTCTGGTCTTCGATCCCTCACTGAGATCAGATAGGGAACTTTCATCAGACTCACCAGTTTCTTCCAGTGGTGTGAATTTGTTTTGAAGAAACACTGCWTCATTTCTCTGACCGTTATCATCTGTTTTGATTACAGTCTATTGCTTTCTTCTCCTTGCTGGAGGAGGAAAAGCATTTCTCTGTAATTTTGGCCATTCAATGTCATCTAAGAGCTGAATCCTTCCTGAGAGATTTTTTGGTCTGGCACAAAGAGTGTTCCATACAGCTTTACACTCAGAAGCAGCTTCCATCTCCTCTCCATGTTGATCTCTCATCTCAGCCCTCTCACCCATTGCTCAGATTAAATCATTTGACGACCATACATGCAGACTTTCTGTGCATTTATTCCAACGTGTTTCTGCATTCTTGGTAAATCTTGCCACCACAGGCAAAAAAATACTTTGATAAAACACATCTTGATTCAAATATTTTACACAATATATGTTAAATAGACCTGTTGCTTTTTGCCACCTGCAACAGATTAAAAAAAATAAAAGAATGAGTTTTGTTTTTGAGGTGCAAAAATGTTGGCAAAGAAAATTGTGTTATTTTATTACCAGAAACTATTTCTGCGTCAACTTACAAAATGACTAATGATTAATTTTATTTATTTAATTAACCTTTACTTAACCAGGCAAAGCCCACTGAGCCTAACATTAATGAGTACCACACAAGCCACACAAACTGGGGGTCAAACCCAGGACCTTTTTTCGTGAGACCACAGAGCTAACCACCAAACCACTGTGCGGCCAAATTTTAAAAATTCTCGGCTGCAGATTCTAGTGACTTTATTTCCATATTTGCAAAAATAATTCTCCACCAGAGTTCACTCTTTGCACACCTTCAATAAAAAAGGGGAGAAAGTTTTGTTTTGGGGTGCACCTCATTAAAAAAACAAATGATTATTCTTATGAAGACAATGGGATCAAACCAAACTAAAGCTTTGTGTAAAAAAACATTTTRGCAGAACCAGGAAAAGATGAGTAATTTGTAGAAAATAAACAGCTGCAGCACTGATTTGTTGAAGTTGGTGAAATGAGGAGGAGGAGGGGGAAGGGGCTTCGGCGGAGGGATACACGCCTCACATCAAACACAATCAATTGTCGAGCTTTTCTGAAATTAAAACAAAAACACTTGTCTCTTAGACTAAACCGTGATTTATAACCAGTCGGTGTTGATCTTTAGGTCGGTTCTATTTCATCACGATTAAACGAGCCGAGCAGACGAAGCGCAGTGGAAATCGATCAGGACTAGTTTTCTTGGCGGAGGAGTGGAGTTTTTAAACTCAGCACCCGGCGTAGGGGGGCTTACTGAATGGGAGCAGTCACTGGTTTGGTCTGAAAACAACGAAAGCCTCTCGGGCTCCACAACACAGCCCATCACCAGGCTTCTGGGAGCGTTTGGAGCTCGAAAAGAAAAAGAAATCCGCCTCTTTCCTCTCTTCTTCTCCCCCCATCCCTGCTCCCTGTCGTCTCCTGACACAGAAACCATCCAGAAATGGCTCAGATATTACCGATACGATTCCAGGAGCATCTCCAGGTAAGCGCAGAAAAGAGAGGGGGGAAAACAGCCCTTGAAATTGTTTATTTTTTTTTCTTGGTGCTGCGGCTCGTTCGTGTGCCTCCGCGCACAAACAGCACATGTCGCATTTAAATGGAATCTGAAATGGGGCTGCAGGGTGGTGCTCTCAATATAGCTACAGGCCTAGTTTTTCTCCTGCTGGGCAGATGATGACTTGTAAAAATTGAACAGTCTGGTTGTGCACAGCTCCACTGCGGGCCGGTGTGTGGGTAACCCGTGGATTTCTTTTTATTTTTTGTCCAGCCCTTTGCGTCATTTCTCAGCCAAACTGCGGCGTTTGGACACTTTCTTTTTGCGGGGTTTGAGGGGCTGATCCGAGCTCAGCTGTTCGCGGTTGCATTGAGACCTGAAAGGAAAGCGCTCAAGCTTTGTTGTGTTGTTGTCACGTCCTGCAGCTGCATTTCTCCACTATTGTTGTCTTAAACCCCGCAGCTGTGCAGCGTATGCGCTGATTTTAGACATAATGCGTCCAACTAGATCATAAAATGATGTGTGGTGGTAAAATATAGACTCATTTAAAGGTACTCGTTGCAAACTATAACAATAAGAAACACAATAAGGCTATCCTGATGAACTGTGTGTAATAGGGCAGTTTAAAAGCGAGTAGTGTTCCAGAATTGATATAAAACATTGAAATGCAGGTATGCACTCAATGTAAATAAAAATCAATCTGCCAAAAAACAAAATAAAAACACTGGATTGAGTCACGTGGTTAGGCTGAACATGGCCAACAAATATGGTGCAATCAGACAATCCTAAACTCTAGGAGACAACGTTTAAGTGGATTTATAAAAGTAATCTGCAGCTAAAGATATGAGAGAACAAGTAATACAACTGTCTATAAAAATGCTGCCCTCCATTTACCACAGAACTGGGCGTGATGGACTCGACTTGTTTCAATTGCAGCTTATAAAACCGTAAGATTTGCGAACAGGTGCGCCAATATCAATGGAAACGACTGCTAATGCCACTCATAGTGGTTGGAAAGGACCATGTGTGGATTACTGAGATGGTCAAATTAAAAGGTAACAACTTTTCATGCCAGACGTTGGATTTTTCCTATTTGGGGATCAACGGATTGAGGCCTCTTCCTCCATAATGAGGGCGTTCCTTCACTGGAGGTTTTCCCGTTCATGTGCCACTGGAAAGAGACCTTGAGGCAGACCCAGAACCTGCAAGAGGGATTATATGTCCTCTTTGGTCTGGGAAACACCTCAGGATCCCCCAAGAGGACCAGAAGTCTGGAGTTTCTCTCCTGGATCTGTTGCCTCTGCAGCCTGACCAAGGACAAAGCACTAGGAGATGCTGTCAACCTTGGCGTACACTGTAGTTGATTTTTCTGACGTGGCAAGATATATCGTTTAAGCATCGTCATTGCAATGTACTTGTGCACTAGGGTTGGGTAATATCGGCAAAAAAAAAAAATCACTATTAATTGTGGTATTTAGCTGGTAATGATTAATTTGATGATTAATGCCCTGGAGTCCCTGGACAACCTTATGTCCTAGTTACATGACCAATTTAGTGGGAAAGATTTGCTCCTCGTAAAAATCTGTTCTAAATTGTGTCAAAATTATAGACATCAGGCTATACACCAAATTTTAAATTGTTTTGATAAATAAATTACTGAACTTTTTTTTAAATGTTCGTCATATTTGCAGTAGAGAGGAGCACCGAGCTGGCAGTATGCCTGGTGGCATTAATCGTATTACCTCAAATGCCAAAAAGTAATTAATGTTTTTCTGATGATTAATTGCACACGATACGATTATGCCCAACTCTTGTGTGCACAATAGTCACATTGCAGGTCCTGCGATGTAGGAGGCAATATGAATTCATATGTTATCTGGGGACTAAACCACAAATCATTGCACGAAACCGTCATGTTCTGGATTTTATTTTGACGAGCTGCTTTTGTCGTTGGAAAAAGAGCTAAAACTTTCCTTTTGTTGTGAAACTTCTGGGACAGTAACRGCAACGTTTTTTTGGAGAAGTGTTGTCGGTGAAATCTCGAGCTGTGGAGGAAGACGACAAGGATCATGACAAAAATRAGGAAGACGAGTAAATTCGTAGAGGAAAATGGGTAAAATACGGTTAGCATGAATGCTAATATTAAAGCAGGATGGAAACAGAAACCAAGATAGACACAGATGAAACATGTTGGGTGGTAAAACACAGGAAACGTACTCRGGTCCCAGCATAATAAAAACAAAAATAACTCTCAAATACAGACAAAAACATTTTTTTACACTAAAAAGAGGTAAGATCTGAGCAGGTTCATTATCAATAAGAGTGCAGCAGAACTAATGGTGTTATTCAAGTCATCTGTTGAAAATGTCTATTTTTTCACATCGCAGGATTAGAAAAATATCGCAATGTCAGTTTTTTAATATCGTGCAGGCCCACATGAAAATCAGAAATTGCAGTTTAGAGATAGCCTGGCCCTTGCCTTCCTACGCAGCTCCGCTCAATTCTAGTTTCCCTTCTCTGCTCCRTCTGGGATTTCTCCCATAGACAAGGATTTTGCTGGCAGATTTTTAGCCGAACCAATCAGAGAACAGAACGTCGATTTTCTGCGCAGTGTCAACTTGTAGTTTATTTTACCTGGGCCAATCAGCAAACAGAAGGTGGAGTTTTGGATGACATCGATGTTCTGCGCAGTGTCTGCTAGTTATTTTAGCATACGGCAGTGGAGGAAGTGAATGAAGCAGTCCGTGTTGATAATGGTGCGTTCACACCGAACGCGATTTCAGCTTCAAAATCGCAGCCAAAGCTGAAGTTTGAAGCTTGTGCACTTTGAGGTCAGACGCAGGTCAGCTGTTGAAGCGCTGCACGGCAAGAGCCTCCCCGCCCTCCCTCCTCTGTCGGGCTCTGTTTAATGTTGGACGAGGAAGTGGCTTTGCTTTATTTACAGAGAGCAAGAGCATGTCACGTTCATCAGATAATTAATTCATAATTAATTCACCAGATAATTCAGAGTAGAGGCTCACAGCTCGCTTTCAGGACTATTTTTCCAGTCTGATGAGTCGCTGCCACGCATTGGTGCAGATATCTCCTGTCAAGACACCGACTGCAGGCACTCGATTTCAGCTAAAGAGCTCCTCTCCATCTGTTTCAGGTTAGTGGACATCATTCAGTAAACTGTCCAGTCGGGAAATATGTCGCTATGTCACACAGTGGAGTCTCTCTGATTGGTTGACGCGGCGTGACGAGCTGCAAAAGTTCAGATTTTCTAACTTCAGCGATTTGCGCCTCAGCGCGTCGAACGCTCAGATCGTTCAAATCGCACTGCTCTAATCGCGCTTGAGGCGCCGCAGCACTTCCCGACRTTGCTTGAAGCGCGTCCACCATAGACTTTGCATGTAAACCTGATGCTCCTGATGCTGAAATCGCGTTCGGTGTGAACGCACCATTAGGCTTCCAAATTAAATTAAATTTGTCTGACAAAGCAGCAGCTCTCATTTACAGCCGTCTCGTTCGGCTCGGTGTATTTCTCCTCTCAGAAGGGTTGTTTACAGCGCTCGCGATTTCCGCTTAGCTTCTTGGCTTAGCCTCCTTCACAATGACACACACACACACTTCAGCAGAGGCCATGCCTCCAGCAAGAATTGCTTTTCAATAGCAGCGAGTCCAGACCCTCCGTCCGAAGCAAAGTGAAGGACAACGGTCTGGTTTTTACCAGGCTAGTTTAGAGAGTACCTTTTAATTGTTCTTGTTTCCTGATATTACAATTGTTACATTAGTTTAACGTGACTCCAAGCTGTTTTATTTTTGTTTCACGTAGCATTTGTTCAGCTTCGTTGTGCTCTTCATCAGTCCCCACCCTTAAGCCTTTGGACCACAAAATGCCCCTCTACACACTGTGATAATAAAAAAAGTAACAAACAGCCTCTTGTATTGGTCGTCTGCGGGGGAACCGTCCCTACCACGTTCCCCCTTTGMCCCCCCCCCCCGGTTTCTCTGGACTTTAAATGGCAGCGCCCCAGTGCTCGGTGCCTTGTAGCCAAAAGAGAAACTTTCTGTGATGCACTTCCTCCTCCTCCACTGTTGTTATGGTAACAGCCTGGCAGTGAAAAGGCCTTTCAGTAGATGGGGCGTAAAAAAAGAGAGAGAGTCTCCACCCCTCTCTCTTCTTACTCCCTTCCTCTGGCCTGTGTAGCCCCAACCAAAGATCCTTCATCCATTTGGGGGGAAAAACTGCACCGGCCACCAGAGAGCTGCCGAGCCCACCGATGGAGCGCGGCCAGACGTCATCGTCTGGGTCATTAGTTCAAATTTTTCTCAGGGGCACATGCCTTTCCCCTTAAGTATACCTTGCCTTGAGACGGCGGTAATCAGCCGTCCGCTTTATGTTTCACTTCTACCATGAAATCACAACTCTGCCCAGTCATATCCCCCTGTGAACTTAGGTGGCTCCAGCAGAGTGAAAAATGCTTGGAATTTGAAAACACGAGACTTTGGGCCTCAAGTTGTTTAGTGTTTTTTTTTTTCTTGGCCTGGTATTTACAGTTGTGTCTACTGCCTCAGTTCTGGGAGGAGTAATTTTGCGTAGATCCATCTCCTTGATGAGACACCGGCTCTTTGAACAGATTTAATATCTTTATTATTAAATTGGTTCTGGAATTAAGGGAACATACAACTGGAATAAAGGAAACAAACACCAAGGTTTTTTTTTAAGATAAGATTTGCATGTGTGAGAAGTCATGTCAGCATGTCTAAAATAGACCTTTTAAGTTTCGTGACAAGATAAACAGTCTACTGAATAACAAAAATGGTGAAGTGAGAGTCGTTTGGCAGCAGCCTACGTACTGTAGCAGCAAAAAAAAGTAAAAGTGTAGTAAAAGTAAAAGTGCAAAAATGACCTTCAGCTCCAAAGCCACCAAACGTTGTCCCGTTGGGTTGCATTTGTGTTTCATCCTGCAGCTCTGTGTCCAGTTCTGAAGCTATCCAATGAAACGATGCCACCATGTCAAATCGGTGGATGTTTGATAGACGGCTAAGATAAAACGGCCCTAATTTCTCTGAAACTCTGGATTTGTTTTGATCTCACTGACTCTTTAATTTGGAGAAAAACCTGAAACTGACGAGTGAAAAAACAACCTGAAGCATGCCGAAGGCATCTGCAGAGTCAGATGATCAGCACCTGCAAAATTATCTCCTCCTGCCCTCATTTACAGCCTTCATCCATCTAAGTCAAAAGAAAAGAACGATAAAGCTCACTGAAATAACATGACAAAGGACAGATATACTTTTAATTTGTGGTTCAACTGGAATGTTTTATAAATCAACCTAATGATCTGGCCTTGACAAAAAGAACAATGTCTTTAACTTATTATTTTTCTGCACAAGTTTTTGAGGCAACTGTTGCAACTCATAGTAACTAACTGTAACTCATAGGTACTATGGTCCAACTGTTGCCAACTCCTCAGTAAGAAAAGTCACTATTGGCTGTCCTTAAAGCTGTTAGATGACATTTCATTTGCATATTTGGACATTTGCCAATAATTAAGGTTGTAAAAAAGATGTACATCAATGTTAAAGAGAAAAAAACCAAGTTAAAATACTAAATACGTTTAGAACTGCAAAAGAACTCAAAGAAATAACTGACTTTAATGCTTTGTTTAGATCCACATTTTGTTTGTGCTTTTATAGTCTTGAGATTTTACGACAGATTTAAGACGCTGTCTTCCCTTTGTTTCATTTATTACTGATTTCTATTCATTAGTAGATTTTTTTAATTCCCTTTTGTCTGTTTCGAGTTATGTCAGTRATCATTCTGGGTTGTCTTTGTTAACACAAAGGCCCCAGCAAATTTGCTTGTGTGCATGTGCAACTTTTCCAACGTCTCTTGCCATAAAATGGAAAAATGCAGCACTTTTCTCGAGGTGCTGATGCATCACATCCACCCAGTCAATGACTCACCAAATCCCGTCCATGCTGCATCATCATCAGTGAAGCTCCACTTTATTATGATAATTCTATTTTTGTGAAGTTAATCTGGGTTCTTAAGGGAAGATGAGTTGCAGAGCATCTGTGCGGTATCGATCCAGGTGCTTTGTGGGATCGTGGGTTAGAGCTACGTGTGATTTTTGTCTGGATTCTTCTCCTAAAACGTCTGGTGAGTCAGTCGCCCCTCCCTGAACTGCAAGATGCCAAAGGGCCTGTGTTACTGGAAGAACTCTGAACAGACCTAGCTGTAGCTCTCATTCTCTTCTCATAAGAGGTGCATAAATCACTCTGGCTTTTCTACACGGGTTTTCTTTGCTCAGTCCAACTCCTTTGTTTGTTTTTAGCACGATGCTGGGCTGTGGCTTCACTCTCACTATCTTCTCCCCCCAACATCTTTATTGTCCCCTCCCTCGCCTCTCCACCCATAGATACAGTATCTGTGAGGAGATACAGCATGTGGCTACAATCTCCCCACCCGTCTAAAGACACCTTTGTCTTGGGCACCCTCCAGGAAACTAGTTAGACATGAAGGAATTAAGAGTTGAAATAAAACGGTCTTCTTTGGCATCTGAGTCTGAATTATCAAATGTTTTGACGTATTACGATTTGAAAAATGTGCCAGCATGGTGAGGACAATTTCTTTGAAATTAAATTTTAATTTAACTAATCCCACATTTGAAAGGATTAGCAGAAACGAGCATGTTCGAAGGCTTCATGCAGGTCAGCAGAAAAGAGCATGAAGCAGCAAGTCTTTCCTGCAGACGTACTCGCTCATTAGCTGTAAAAGCTTTGGGTAAAAAAGGACAACCATTATCTGCTAACGTTTTGATGAGTAAATATTGTGGTAGTTCTGATAGTAAGCCGTTTGTAAAACCTTCAAAAGAAGCAAATGTTATGGAGGATTACTTCTCTTTACTCCTCTGGGAAAAAAAATAAACACTGGAGCGCACATAAAATTAATTTAAACAACAGAAAAATAGTTTTAAATGTAATTATTAAACTGTTGACTTGTTACTTTGCTGCACTGATTTTAAAAGGCTTCAGTTAAGGGATGCTAGATGGAGAATCATTTGTGTTCAAACCAAAAAAGAAGCTAAAAAGCTGAGCAAAGTTGACAAAAACAGAGTGGCTGTTTTCAATTTGCACATGTTAAGTAATGATCCATYTTTAAGAAAATGTTTTTAGTATCTAAAATGTTACATCATATAGTTTTCAGTTCCTTTTTATGTTCATGTCCCTGTTTAAAGATAATTAGCAAATATATGTTTTTGCTTGAAACCATATTTTTTGTCACTCATTTAATCCCTGACTACAAACCATTTTACTCTTCCTGTTTTGCAGAAACTTTTATATATTTTTGTCCTGTTTCTCCAGCCAGCTGAGAGATAGTTTGTTCTTTGTGATGAGCGTAGAGGATTCCTTTCTGCTTGCTTCAGACTGCATAATGCAGTCAGTGGAGAATGCTTTTGTTTTGTTTTTTTGGCCCTTTCCCTCAGTTCAGTTACTTGGACAATATACTTTATAGTTTCTCTTTTCTACAGCTGTTAACCAAGCTGAAACATTYATTTTTTGGATTTCACACATTTTGATAAGAGATGAAAGTTATGATGCCAGTGCAAGTAAAGAATGTAGTTCCCAAATTAATTTTGATGATTTTAAGAAGCTATAATAAGACAAACAAAGTTCTACAGAGTAAACCTCTTGTTGTCTGAGTACTACACTTGTTTCTGAGCTCTGTGTGAATTCTGCCTGGAAAACACTCTTTAGGAACACCCCAGGAAAAACTAGAGCAGACAGACAGGCTGCATTTTAACAAAAACTGTTTTGATCTGCCTCTTGTTGCTTTTTCTCCTGCAAGATGAATGTTAGCCACTGACATATTTGTTTTCCCTGGAAATTTTTTTTGTCTCGTAGTTTAAAGTTCTTCACTAACTCGGTTTGCTATTTTTAAAAATGGAAACATTTTCAGCGCTAATATAACTGATTATATAAAAGAATCAATGCTAACATGTTTAGGAACTTCCATTGTTTGCTGTTGGCTCACCTAAAACCCTTTAATGTTGGTGAAGGTCATTTCTGTAGCCACTAACTCAAAGTCTAAATTCAGAAAATGATCTAATAATGGATATACAGTAACGTACTACAAAGTTGCATGGATCCTTTAGGTGTTTACCTGTGCGTAATTTAAAAGAAAGCTCCTACAACAACCTTTATGTGTTTTATGTTTTACTTCATGCTAAGTTAACTTATCCAAGTTTTTCACTATTCATTTATTTTAACCTTCTGTCATAAACGCATCATCCTCAAATTATTAAACCTTTTCTTGGAGTTCCTCCCCTCTGTATCCATTTCAACACTGAAGTCCTTGGTGCCCTGGTTTTATGATCTTAATTGGTTTTATTGGCTGCACCTGTGCAGGTGTTGAACAGTAGTACGCCTTTTGTGGCATGCAAGGTTGTATATATGATTGTAGACAAGTTGTGGCAATAATTATTGTTAACTTAGTCTGTTATCAAAATATCACCTGAACCACAGGATGGATTTTAATGAGATTTTCAGGTTATTGTTGTGTCCACGTCTACAACTGTAGTCAGTCCAAGTCAAGATGGCCACCTCAGCTTATTAACCTTAGTCAAAACAAAACAGCTCTAACTTGGTCAGTTTTACAGACATTGAGCTAAAATTGGATGAGGTAGTAGCTCAGTCATTCACAACACACACTTTTCCAGTATCCAGCGTGTTTACTGCCAGTTTCCCAGAATCCGTTGTCTCAGACTCTCACTTTACATGAAACCTCTACGGCATATTAGATTGATTTCTCATGGTTTTGTTTCCAGTTGCAGAACCTGGGTGTGAACCCAGCCAACATTGGCTTCAGCTATCTGACCATGGAGTCCGACAAGTTCATCTGCATCAGGGAGAAGGTGGGCGAGCAGAACCAGGTTGTGATTGTGGACCTGTCGGACCCCAACAACCCAATAAGGAGGCCAATCTCTGCTGACAGCGCCATAATGAACCCCACAAGCAAAGTGATTGCATTAAAAGGTAAGATGGTATCAAACATCTGGCTGGGAAGAATAGTTTACCTTTTACTTTAGTAGCTAAAAGCTGTAGTTATTGAATTATTTCAAGAACATGTCTTCAAGTCTTCAAAACATTTCTCTTGTTAAACAGTAAGCCATTGGCCAAACGTTTTAAGGAAGTACCACAGTCGTGCAGTGATGAATGTATCCTCAGTGCTGTAAATTTGAAAAGCGCACTTGCATTTCCTTCCTTAATGTACCAAATGAGTTTGTGTAATTGATTGTCTGCCCTTAAAGCACAGATGCCAGCACTGAGCTGAATGATTTGCCTAAAATGCTTTTTTTTCTCCTTCCCCCTTCCTTTGAGGATAAAACGTCACTCTTTGCCCCCTTCCTTGTGGTCTATCTTTGTCTTTTCTTTCTTACCTGATTGACACTTTCCTTTTTCCCTCCCTTGCTTTCTGTCATTTCTCAGACGGTGAGTTTTTGCTTTCTGTCTGTCCGCCCGTCTGGCACTCTGTTGTGATGATACAGTAGCCATGTCTCTCTCATAAAAGACCCCCACATATTCCTCACTGGTGTGCAGAGCTATTTCGACCACTTATCCAGCTCAGGATACCTCTGCTCTGACCTGACGTGCTGGCATATAACTTTCTTTTATGAGAACAACACATGTTGGCATGATTTGTTGTAAGCTGGTACTTTTTATATTGCGTGTACATCATCAAATGTTACACAGTGGATAAAGCTGGGGTGCTGCGTGGGCCTATTTGTGTAAGTAGCCACATCAACATTGTTTGTTAGGGAAACCAGTAAGGTGTCATAAAGCGTGTTTGTGCAACAACTCTGCTATTCACCTGAGTCATGCATTACCTCACCTGTTTGTTCTGTTGTGAGTTTATTGGTTGTTAATGGTCCAATATGACACTAGCAGTTTATTTTAGGACCACAAAAATATTCTTATGACTCAGCCATTGCAAGCAACGATGGCTTTTATCAAAGCTGCCATCTGCTCTCCAAAGCCGGAGGTCAGTTAAATCCAGTTACAAGTGTCAGCAGGGTTCTTGTGGACTCTGTGGTGCATATAAACTACATTTTCTTTTTATGCAACTAGATTTATTTTGTTTGAGATATTTCTTATAGAGAGCTAAGAAAAAAAAAGTCATCACATTATTATTACTTTTTTGTCTGACTACCTTTTTTTTTTTACTTTCCCCTCAGCTGCCAAGACGCTGCAGATATTCAACATTGAGATGAAGAGTAAGATGAAGGCTCACACGATGACAGAGGAGGTCATGTTCTGGAAGTGGATATCCGTTAACACAGTTGCTTTGGTGACGGATACCGCCGTTTACCACTGGAGCATGGAGGGGGATTCCCAGCCGGCCAAAGTATTCGATCGGCACGCCAGTCTGGCAGGATGTCAAGTTATTAACTACAGAACTGACGATCAACAGAAGTGGTTACTGCTGATTGGGATTTCTGCACAGGTAGAACATGCTGACTCAGGCCTTTTTGGCCTTTTTTTTTCTTTTCTGCTCTGCAGCGTTGTTGAAATTAAATTTTATGGCAATTTTCCCCATCAAACTGCTCATACTAAGCTTTAAAATGAACAACTTTAAAATGCAAAGAGGCACACTTTTTGATGTTAAAAGTTACTTCAAACGTTGATGATTTTTAAAAAAAATCTTGTTTTGGAGTTTTAACTAGAAAGCTACGGAACCCGCGAGGGGACATGGGGGTATTTTTTTTCTTTTGCGTTCCCACGTAAAACTTTAGCGTTACCTCGCAAAACTTTTTGCGTTATTGCATTCTCTAGCAAAATTGTTTTGCGTTCCCACACAGAAGTTTGTTTTATATATGAACTGAATTAAATCAGACTTTTATTTTGAAATATCCGGTTACTAAAACAGGATGTGTCGCCACAAGTTTACAAAATTGGCATTGATGTTGCGTGGCTGCACTGTGTTGAAATATCGGCATATGACTTACTTCCATGCGTTGCTGTATGATGTATTCATTCTGAAGCTGAATTAAAGTAGTAGGCTAACTCGCTAATGGTGAGCATGTGAATGTGTTAATAAACCAGCAGGCACAACAGTGATAAACGACTTTTGCGAGGGAACGCAATACTATTGTGTGGGAACGCAAAAGGAAAAAAAAACTCCCATGTCCTCTCACGGACTCCATAGAAAGCACAGCCTCACATTATTGGTTACCAGTTTTATTGATCATCGTGGTTGGTGCAGCCACTCTGCTTTAATTATAAACCATGAAGCAGACAATATCAGGTGTGAGTGGTGACTGAGTGTTCTGTGTGTTCACTGAGTAATAATTCACTCTGGGGAAAAAAGGAGAAAAAATAGTGAATTGTATTTTTCCATATAAGTGGAGAATGACCCATTTCCACACAAATGGGTCATAATCACAGGCTGTATATAAAAGATGGATGTGGCCACTGATGTGTCCTTTCACTGCATTGTGTACTAATTTACCACCCTTTAATGATCATTTCTGCTAAATGGGCTGTTTGTAGATGCAAATATTTTCATTACTGTAAGGTCCTTATCAAATCTTTAGAATTGCACAATTTATTCTGCAAGGACTGAAGAGTCTTTGTGTCATTGTCAGATGTAGCTTAAACATCTCCTTGTGCTGCGCTTCCTTGTATTTTACGGTCACAACACAACAAGTGAAGCAAAGCAAGTCTTCAGGGTTTTCATAAATAATAAAAAGAGCAAAGACAACTTTTTAATCCCTGCAGCTGTGTCTGGATCAGGATCTTTGCTGATCATTTTATTGGTTTGGTTTATCACAACTAATGAAAAAGACCTCAGGAGTGCTGCTTGTTGTTCTGCAGACTTTTAATAAAACGTTGCTACACTTTTTCTAATAATCTTGTTTTGCTTCTATGCACTGTCAAGTTCTGCTTTTACATAAAATACACACAGAAAGCTCTGCTAAGTAATGAAATGTGAAGATACTACCATTTTATATAGTACTTATGATTATTGTACAAGCTTTTGCCATGTATGTTAGTTACAGATAGTAGGGTTGGGCAATATTGGGGAAAACATTAATCACGATTTATTGTGGCATTTAGTTGATGACATTTAATCTGACAATTAACCCCATGGAGTTCCTGGATACCAGTATGTCCCCATGAGCGATTTAAATTGCTCTAGTGGAAAGCTACACTCTCAGATTCTGTTTCAGTTTGTGTCAAAAGTACAGACTTCAAGCTATACAACAGTTTTTAAATTGTGTTGATGGACCAAGTAAAACCACAGTGATGATAAATAATTCATGGCCTATTTTTTTTTTTAATGTTCATCATATTTGAAGCGTGTTGCAGCGAGAGGCAGTGAAAGACATGCAGATTCATGAAAAAAAACACCAGTGAGATTTGAGAGAATTCTGATGTTTAGTGTGTTTGGATTATATGGTTAGGGTGTAGTTTAGTTTTTTGTTCACTCAGTTTTAGTGTGTGCCTAATACAGTATTAACCAGCAAAACTTAATTTTTTTTGACAATTAAGTGCGCACACACACACAATACAAGTTTGCCCAGTCCATACAGATAGACACACTTTTTACTGCAAGCAGTGGCCGACTGTCAGTGAATTCCACAGAACTCAGTGCCGGTGCTCGTTTGTTCAGTGAAGTACCACTCTCAAACACTCAGACATCGAAAACCATAAATGTGACCCATCACATTGAAAAGAGGATTAAGTGCAAAAGTGGCATGTGTTTTGATTAAAACACTTGCAAAATTGCATTTTGTCAAAATATAACAAATAAATACCAACACCCCCCCTCCCCCCTTTTTGATTTAGTTTCTTTCCTGCTGGGAAATCTCAGTATTCAATTACTAGTTGATATTTCCTCTTTATAATGAAATTAAAAATTCTTAATTAAAATTCCATAAAATTAGGATTTAGATCAAATAATAATGTATTATTGTAACCATCATGACAAATTAATTAATATCTCTGGATCTGCTTATGATATCAGAATGATCAGGTATCAAAATGTAGCTTTTAACGCCATGAATCTGAAAATGTGATTAGGTCATTCTGATCAAAATTGACTTAATCCTCATTTCAATATGATGGGTCACAAATATACTGTTCAAACACAAAAAATCTGAGCCACGACTTGGATTTGACAATTCAGTAAGTCTGAATGTCACTCTTGCTTCGTCCTGCAGCAAAACCGTGTGGTTGGAGCGATGCAGCTGTATTCGGTCGACAGGAAAGTGTCCCAGCCCATCGAGGGCCATGCTGCCGCCTTCGGGGAATTCAAAGTGGAGGGAAACGCCAAACCTTCCACCCTGTTTTGCTTTGCTGTGCGCTCACAGGCTGGAGGAAAGGTGAAAGCTGAATAACGCTGCTGCTCATGGTTGCTTTTACCGCGACAGTTTGTTTATGTGGACTTTGTTTTTCCTAGTTGCACATCATTGAAGTTGGACAGCCAGCTGCAGGAAACCAGCCATTTGCTAAGAAAGCAGTGGATGTCTTCTTTCCTCCTGAGGCCCAGACAGACTTTCCTGTTGCTATGCAGGTTGTGGCCGAGTTCTGATACCTGTTAGTTTTTGCTGCGATAAATCTGTCTGCTGAACTTAAACTCTCTTACTGGGCTTTTTCTGCAGATTGGCAACAAGCACGGTGTAATATATCTGATCACAAAGTACGGTTACATTCACCTGTATGACCTGGAGACTGGAGTGTGTATATACATGAACCGCATCAGCGCAGAGACCATTTTTGTTACCGCCTCTCACGAGACCACTTCAGGGATCATCGGCGTCAACAAGAAGGGACAGGTACAAATTAATTAGGCAATGTATATTTTATTACCAGATATTTCTGTTGTGTTTTAACATTTTTTGTCATTCATAGGTCTTATCGGTGTGTGTTGAAGAGGAGAACATTGTCAATTATGCTACAAACGTCCTGCAAAACCCTGATCTAGCCTTGAGAATTGCTGTGCGGTCCAACCTTACGGGAGCTGAGGAGCTTTTCGCCAGGAAGTTCAACACCCTGTTTGCCCAGGGAAGTTATTCAGAGGCTGCAAAGGTTGCTGCTTCTGCACCCAAGGTACGTCGCTCTCTGCTGTGATGATGTAGCGTTTGCTCTTTCAAATTTTTGTCAGGTAATTCATGCATCTTGACGTGTCTCGCCCTCAGGGTATCCTGCGAACGGCAGAAACCATCCGTAAGTTCCAGAGTGTCCCAGCGCAGCCGGGTCAGGCCTCCCCGCTGCTGCAGTACTTTGGGATTCTTTTGGACCAGGGCCAGCTCAACAAGTTTGAGTCTCTGGAGCTGTGCAGGCCTGTCCTGCAGCAGGGCCGCAAGCAGCTGCTGGAGAAATGGCTGAAGGAGGACAAGGTGGGTTGGGAGGACCGCTTTGATAAATCTGAGCTGATGAGTTGTCTTAAAGGAGACACATCCTGCTTTTAAATCCTTCTGTTTTACATTAAATCATTCAGTTGGGGTCTATATAAAGTGGAACTGTAATGTTTTGCTCTGAATTCCTCCTTATTGTAACTCCACAAGCCCCTCTTTCACCCCTTTTCTGAGGTGTGTCTCAGATCAACTCGTTTTGAAGCTGTCTCTTTACGTCCATACAAGGTGCTTCATAGCCCGCCCCCCTCCAACTTCCCTTATACCTTGATAGAGGTGTTTACGACTATATAGCGGTACAGAAACTTTATTTACAAATTAATTAAAAGGTGTAATCAAGGGAAGACTTGTCCATCCAGTCTTACATGTTGGAGCCAGAGTCTGACCCAGAACCAGAGGAGAATAAAGACCACCAAATGGTAGTTGGTAATTCCAGACCTTATTTAGACGTTCTGCTGCAAATTCTGTGATCTAATGGTTCAGAAAACGTAATAGAAAACAGAGAAAATGACCCAAACAGAATGTAAATGTCTACGCAGCTATGAGAGACTAAATTCAAATTGTCTTCACTCCTAGACTCCAAGTAAAAAACAAAATTCATTTAACAGCTAATAGTGGATTTTGCAGGATATGTCCCCTTTAAAACTCAAAGTAATATCTCTTATTAACATGCTTAACAAATCTGACTGTGTGTGCTGCAGCTGGAGTGCTCAGAGGAGCTGGGGGACCTGGTGAAAGCCACAGACCCGACACTTGCTCTTAGTGTTTATCTCAGAGCTAACGTCCCCAACAAAGTCATTCAGTGCTTTGCAGAAACCGGACAGTTCCAGAAGATTGTGTTGTATGCCAAGAAGGTAAACTATTCCCATCATTCATTATATATTTAAAAATAACTCAAATGTGAGCAATAGGTTTTGAATTTTTTAAGCACCTCATCCTGTTTTTTATGTTTTGAATGTAAATCTACTTTTTTTTTTGCACCATTGCAGGTGGGCTACACCCCAGACTGGGTGTTTCTGTTAAGGAATGTGATGCGGGTCAATCCAGACCAGGGGCTCCAGTTTGCCCAGATGTTGGTCCAGGATGAGGAGCCACTAGCCAACATCAACCAGGTAACCCACACATCTGCACGACTATCTTAACCCTGCAATTGTCTTTAATAATAATAATAATAATAATAATAATAATAATTGTCGCGGGAAGATGCTCAAAAACACGGCGAGAGGGTGTTAAAAGGACAAATAGTCTTGCGGGTTATGTTCGTAAAGTAATTTATTATGGAGCAGACATGAAACAGAAAACAATCAAAGAAGTCTGTCAGATGTGGCTCGCCGTCATCTGACTGCCAAGAAATGATATACTGTCAGCTAACATCATGTGAYAACGAACAACCAATCAGAATCTGCCTCGTCCTGTCACGTTAAGTAGGTCAACTTGGAGATGACGTTCAAACGATATCATGAATTATAAACAATGGTCAGTGTCAAGGTGATATAGACATAAGTATTCCACAACAATAATAATAATAACAAATTTATTATGATTATTAATATTATTATTATTATTACTACTTCATTTTTTAAAAATGAAATACATCTGTGTTCACGTGAACAAAACACACAAAATGTTCAGTGTGAGAGCCTTCATCTGTTATTCCAGATGTGCCAGCTATGTCAGGAATTCACCGAGCCAGTAACTCCCTCCTTTTAAAACCCACATCATTGCTCTGCTCTGCTTCAGACAGACGTGGATTAACGGTGGAGGTTCAGCAGAAAATACGAAAAGCAGAAAYATCTGTCTGGTGTTTGATGTTCTGTGAATTGTGCACTGTATGCTAACTGATCATGTGTGGGCAAACATAAAGCCTTTAATCTCCTTAACTTGGTTTAATTTCTTTTAACGTCTCTTGTATTTTTTGCTCTTTGGTAGATTGTGGATGTTTTTATGGAGGGCAGCCTGATCCAGCAGTGCACCTCCTTCCTGTTGGACGCTTTAAAGAACAACCGTCCAGCTGAAGGACACTTACAGACACGTCTGCTTGAGATGAACCTGATACACGCACCCCAGGTGAAYTCCCTGACTTGTATTTCTCTCCTAATTGCAAAAAGAACTTTGCAGTTGATAATTTTAATGCTATTTGCACACAGTTGTCAGCAGCCAACAGTACTTTTTGCACCGAGGGTAGAAGAGCCAGCGTGGGTACTTGTTTGGAGGATAGATTGAATCATAGCAGAGACACAAATTCAGGAGGGTAAATCAAGCAGCGTGATTTCTAAAACCAGAAAGGCTTAAGGTGAAAGCACCTATTTTAACCAAAACCTGATTCCTTTCTAAACATAAATACAAGTTTTAGTTGCCTTATGTTAGCAGAATTATATAAAAAGGCACAAAACTAAATTAACAAAAAATGCAGCGTTTGAACTTTCATTAAAGAGTAACTTACCCCAAAATTAATTTTTTTAGCTGATAAACTGTCTAGAATGTGTCTAAAATGTTATATAGTACTGTTTCTGTGCTAATTTTGATGTTTTTGTGTGTATTTGTTCAAATCTGTAATATTTGGTCTAAAACGTCTTTTTGCTGCGCATATGGGTAGAGCAGTGGTACTGCAGGCTAATTTGCATATTGGTTAACGGCTCTCCGCTGTGACGTGGTTCTGCACAGTTTCGTCACAGCAGCTGTGTTCTGGTATAAAAGCCTCTCTCTAAGACACGCCCCTGCAGCAGTCAGAGGGTGGAGCTGTTAGCAAGCTTAGCATGATCGTCTGTTGACCTTCAGCCTCGGTGGAGAGAGGAGCTGGCTGCTCTCTCTCTCCCCCTCTGTCTCTGTCTCTCTCCCCACACACACACACACACACACACACACACACACACACACACACACACACACACACACACACACACACACACACACAC
>NW_013952486.1:1811155-1817641 GCF_001266775.1 Austrofundulus limnaeus | reverse complement strand
CTGCAGGGCAGAGAAACACAGGGGAACACTGAAAACACTAGAAAACTAAGGAAAATAAACACAGACCATGACACATGTAGCATCAATTATGCTAATGCTAGCTGTCACGTTGTCTCGTCCTGGCCACACCTTCCCTCTCTAACCCCCCCTCCCCTACCCACTTTGATGCATTTTTCAAATTTCGCCTTGGGGCGGAGTTATCTTTTCACAGGGGGGTAAGTTACACTTTAATTAATTTCATTAATAACTGAAAAAAAAATTTTTTTTGCAAAAATGCTCAGTGATGAATTGTGTTACTAGAATTAAAAACTTGATTTTTATAGCTTAAAGAAGCAAAATAAAAACTAGCTGAAACTACAAGTAGGAGAATGCTATCTAGAAGCCGAAAGTAGCCAAAATTCAAGCTAAAAGTAGTGAAACCCTAGCCATGGGCATAACTTTAAGTCTATTATTGGGGGGGGGGGGGGGCATAACCCCCCTAACCCTCCTACAAATTATGCATATGACCCTAGCTAAAAGCCTAAAGTAGCTAAATGCTTGCTAAAAACAGGAAAAGGTTAGTTAAAATCTTAAAGCAACAAAAGACTATCTCAAGGCATCAGAAACACTCGCTAAAAGTAGCCAAATGCTAACTAAAGGTAGCAAAAGAAGACAAAAATAAAGCTTGTACGCTGACACAAATGTTTAAAAACACTAATGATTTTAAAGGAATTGAAAAAATCTCAATATATTTCTTTGGGTAAATTATTTGCAAATTCAGTTGAAAAGTACAAGAGTTAGAAAACCCAAACATCATAGTCCCCCCCCCGAATGAGCTGAACGTTTTGATGTATGAACRTCTAAAACAGCARCTTTACTGCAAAACCATGCAAAAAAACCAGTTAACAGGAAAACATAGGTGTGTTTGCTGAATCAGCGTTCAGACAATTATTCAAAGGTTTTAACACTTAAAACATCTCCAGGTTTGCTTCTTCCCTGGCCTCTGGCTGGGCGCGAACTGCTGTGAGACTGTTGTCACCTGGACGCAAAGTGACACTAAATATGATTTGTGTGTTCATGTGTGCGTGAACAATTTTTAGGTAGCAGATGCCATTCTGGGGAACCAGATGTTTACACACTACGACCGAGCCCACGTCGCTCAGCTGTGTGAGAAAGCAGGACTGCTGCAGAGGGCCCTGGAACACTACACCGACCTGTACGATATCAAACGAGCCGTGGTGCACACACATCTGCTCAACCCCGAGGTACGACTTTTTAGAAGAGCAGTCGTGGTCGTGAAAACTGCTCCGCTGGGAGAGAATACGTTTTATTGACTTGATGATGTATGAAAATGGAAAGTTTTATCACTCCCTTTGTGTGATTTTAAGTTTTTTTTTTTCTTTTTTATGTAGTGGCTGGTAAACTTTTTTGGCTCCTTGTCAGTTGAAGACTCTCTGGAGTGTTTAAGGGCCATGCTGTCAGCGAACATCAGGCAGAACCTACAGCTGTGTGTCCAGGTAGCATCAAAGTATCACGAGCAGCTGGGAACTAATGCGTTAGTAGAGCTCTTTGAGTCTTTCAAAAGTTATGAAGGTAGGTGTTCCTGCCTGGTTCACATTAAATGATTTTCTACCAATTTTTTGATTTTTTTTTTTTTTTTTTTTTTTTTTTTTTTTTTTTTTTTTGGTGATGAGAGATGCAGCTAACTGTTGTGTTTCCTTCTTAAAACCTCTGAAGGCTTGTTTTACTTCCTTGGGTCGATTGTGAATTTCAGCCAGGAGCCTGACGTTCACTTTAAATACATCCAGGCTGCTTGTAAAACTGGTCAGATCAAAGAAGTGGAGAGAATCTGCAGGGAGAGCAACTGTTACGACCCAGAGAGGGTTAAAAATTTCCTCAAGGTAAAATAACTTCGTGTTTTTTTTCTTCCCTAAAACTATTTTACTCATGCAAATCTTCAGAAATGGATTTCTTATGCTCACAGGAGGCCAAGCTGACAGACCAGCTTCCTCTCATCATTGTCTGCGATCGCTTTGATTTTGTCCACGACCTGGTGCTCTACCTTTACCGCAACAGTCTGCAGAAATACATTGAAATCTACGTACAGAAAGTAAAATAAAGCCTACCACTCAGACTGTTCATATAAAGAGTTTCGTCTTTAATTAAGCTGCTTGTTTTGTTTTGAATTTGCTGCACGYGTTTCTAGGTGAACCCGAGTCGACTTCCTGTGGTGATTGGCGGTTTGTTGGATGTGGATTGCTCCGAGGATGTCATCAAGAACTTAATTATGGTGGTCAGAGGGCAGTTTTCTACTGATGAGCTGGTGGAGGAGGTGGAGAAAAGGAACAGGTAAAGCTGGATCTCATCTCGCAGAGCTGCATTTTTAAGTCTTATAGTTAGTATTTGTGCAGCAAAGTAACCTGATATCTGCTGCATCAACAACAGCTGTAAAGTTGAACATGATCCTCCACCTAAACCTTTGGGATTCACACATTTTCCCGTGGCGACAGCAAACCCTCTACTGGAGCTTCYAATTATAACAAAAATGGTTTCAGTCGTCTAATTAAGATGCCTCCTGAGCCCCTCCCTCTGGAGGTTTTCCTTGAACGTCCCACTGGGAGGAGAGCCCGGGGCAGACCCAGAACACTCTGGAGGGATTATGTATTCTCTCCAGCCTGTGAATGCTTTGTGATCCCCCAGGAGGAGCTGGAGAGTTCAGTGGGGGGAGGAGTGTTAGGGTTCACCTCTTGGACATGCTGCCTCTGACGTGATGGATAAAATTCACTAAAATCCAGTTATGGATCATCCATCGTATGAAAATGGACGTAAAAAACTGCATTTCAAAATGTAGGACCCAAGTATCAGACAATCACAGGTGTCTGGTTTGCATGTGCTTCAAGATTAAAGCAGTTTAGTCTGAATAAGTGGTTTCACACTATTCTGCAGGTACCTTTGTGTCTGTTTTGTATACAGATAAGTCTTCAAACCACAGAATATCAAAACCTAAAAAAATAAACATTTATTGAGTGAATCATCTTAATTATATTTCAGAAAACAGTGATTTAAACAGTGGTGAAATGTCTCATCTTCATAAATAACTAAATGCTGAAAATGTTTAAAGATRCAAACAAGTTAATTTGTTGGCTGCTCTGTTGTGTAATTTGTACATTGTTGCAGCTAAAGTCTTCTAGTGTTGAGTTTCTTTTGATTCTTTACAAAAAATGTTTCCTCAATGTTTTGGATACGTTAATCATGCAATAAAGCATAAGCGRAATCAATGTTTGAATGAAATAAGACCTAAATGTGAATAGTTGCTGAATACCCAACAGTGTCATCTAGTGTTGCAGCTGAGTATTATACTGCTTGAAAAATAAAAAGCCAGTGAGTTTTAAGCTTCTTTTTTTAAAACAATATTTGTTCTGAACCTTTATTTTTGTGCATGTGTTTATTTTGAAATGTTTTTTTTGCCCCAAAGAACTGATAAAATGTATCTAGTAAGAAATTACTTTGTTTATTTATTAATTAATTAATTAATTACCACTTCAGGTTAAAACTTCTGTTGCCGTGGCTGGAGTCACGTGTCCATGAAGGCTGCGAGGAGCCAGCTACCCACAACGCCCTGGCCAAGATCTACATCGACAGCAACAACACACCGGAGCGGTTCCTGAAGGAGAACCCGTTCTATGACAGCGCGGTGGTCGGACGGTACTGTGAGAAGAGGGACCCCCACCTGGCCTGCGTGGCTTATGAGAGGGGCCAGTGTGACCTGGATCTCATCAAAGTGTGTATCTCACTGCGGTCATCGTACTCGAATACGCAAACTTTTTTTAACTGCTTGATATTTTTCACTCTCAGGTGTGCAACGAGAACTCGTTATTTAAGAGTGAAGCTCGATATCTCGTGCGAAGAAAAGATCCTGAGCTTTGGGCTAATGTTTTAGAAGAAAACAATCCTTTCAGAAGACAACTCATTGACCAGGTTTGGTTTCCTCCAGCTCTGTTTCTAAACTGATCATAAATCAGAGACATTTTATTTTCTTACTCTTATCCTCTGTGTCCCCTCAGGTGGTGCAGACAGCTCTKTCAGAGACCCAGGACCCTGAGGAGGTGTCGGTCACAGTGAAGGCCTTCATGACTGCAGATCTGCCCAATGAGCTGATCGAGCTGCTGGAGAAGATTGTTCTGGATAACTCTGTCTTCAGTGAACATCGGTATTTAACATCTTCTGAATCAGCATTATTTAATTACGTTTGTCACCTTTTATGAACGGCTTCTCTATTTTTCTCCAGAAATCTCCAGAATCTGCTCATTTTGACGGCAATCAAAGCCGACCGCACCCGTGTGATGGAGTACATAAACAGGCTAGATAACTATGACGCTCCGGATATCGCAAACATCGCTATCAGCAACGAGCTCTTTGAAGAGGCATTCGCCATTTTTAAGAAGTTCGACGTCAACACCTCAGCCATACAGGTAAATCTAAATATAGCTTTTTCTGCAAAAGTGCTGAGTGATGATGAATTCGCTGAAGAAGCTGAAACTGAGTTGTTCAAGCTAAAAGAAGCAGAATACTAGCTAAAAGCTAAAAAAAAAAGATGAAACCACTAGCTAACAAGGAAAAGYAGCAAAGTGTTTCRTTAAAGTAGCAAAATGGTAGCTAGAAGCTAAAAGTAATAAAATGGTAGTGAAAAGGATAGGTAATATAGTAAAAGCATAGCTAAAAGCTAAATGTAGCAAGAAAAAAAGAAAATGTTAAAAGTAGCAACATTGTAGCTCAAAACTATAAGTAACAATGTACTAGCTGAAAGCAGCAAAACACTAGTATCTAACTGTAACAAAAGCTTAGCTTGAAGCTAACATAGAAAGGGGCTAAAAGCTAAGAGTAGCTAAAAACTAGCTATAAGCAAAAAGTAACAACATATTAGCAAAAAGTACAAAAATGGTAGCTATAAGGTAAATGTAGCAAAAAGCTAGCTTAAACCTAAAAGTATCAAAACACTAGCTAAATCAGTAAAAGGTGAGCTTGAAATTAAAAGCATCAAAATTAAACTTAGACTGAAACAGAGTTGGTACTTTGTAAAGTCAGTTCTGAGTATAAGAATTAGTTGGATTAGTTTATCTCTAACTTGAGTTAATTAAATATCCGGTTTAATCCYGGGGTTCATGACTTAAAACGGGTGTGTAATTTGCTCCTGCAGGTGTTGATAGAGCACATCGGGAACTTGGATCGTGCCTACGAGTTTGCCGAGCGCTGCAACGAGCCGGCGGTGTGGAGTCAGCTAGCCAGAGCCCAGCTGCAAAGAGACTTGGTCAAGGAGGCCATCGACTCCTACATCAAAGCTGTGGATCCATCAGCGTACATGGAGGTGGTCAACGCAGCCAGCAAAAACAGTAAGCGTTGGCTTGACTGGACGCTTTTTGCTGCACAGTCGTCTTATATGATGTTCAAGGCTGTGTTTGTGTTTTGTAGATAACTGGGAGGATTTGGTAAAGTTTCTACAGATGGCTCGTAAGAAAGCCAGAGAATCGTACGTGGAGACGGAGCTGATTTTTGCTTTAGCTAAAACAAACCGACTGGCTGAGCTGGAAGAATTTGTCAGTGGACCAAACAATGCTCACATACAGCAGGTAAAAATAAAATTCCAACAACTATAATGGCAACTCTGTAAAAAAATTTTTGAACACTGGAAAAAATGCTTGGATTTATAGAATGCACATTAGTTTCRTAATGAAATAAACAATGGGTTGTGCAAAGATAATGTTATTTCTTTACTTCAGGTGGGCGATAGATGTTATGAGGAGGGCATGTATGACGCAGCTAAACTCTTGTACAACAACGTGTCCAACTTTGCTCGACTTGCGTCAACATTAGTTCATCTCGGAGAGTACCAGGCAGCTGTGGACAGCGCCAGGAAGGCCAACAGCACGCGGACGTGGAAGGAGGTAAATCTGCAAATACCCCTGTTCAGCAAGAGAGCTGAAGAAGATAAACCTGAGCTGTTAAAGCTAAAAGAAAGAGAACACTAGCTTAAAGCTAAAAGACACAAAACACTAGCTTAAAACTAAATGCAGCAAAACACTATATAAATGCTAAAAACAGAACGCAAGCTTAGTTAAATGTAGCAAAATGCTTGCTAAAAACACCAAAACGGTAGATAATAGCTAACAGAGTAATAACAAATCTACAAGCTAAAAGCAGTAAAAAGTTACCTAAAAGCAACCAAAGTGTAGCTACAAAATAAAAGGTAATACTAGCTAAAAGCTAGGAACAAAACACTAGCTTAAAGCTAAAAGGGGAACAGAACAGTAGCATTGTAAAACAGCAAAATTCTAGCTGAAAGAAGCAAAACGACAGCTGGAAAGTAATTGTTGCAGAATGTTATTTAGAAGGAAAAACTAGGAAGACACTAAAAGCAGCAAAATGTTAGTTAACATAAGGTAAAGGGTTAGCTAAAAGCAGAGAAATTCTTGCTAGAAGCTAAAAGGGGGAGAACAATTTTTTTATTTT
>NW_013952486.1:1800645-1810860 GCF_001266775.1 Austrofundulus limnaeus | reverse complement strand
ATTCCAGTGAAATATATTTATGTTTGTGGTTGTAATGTGACAAAATATGGAAAAGTTCAAGGGGTATGAATACTTTTGCAAACCACTGTACATCGCTCCCGCAAAGTAGTTCAAAACCCAGGTTTCACAAACATCTCTGCCCCACATACAATAGCTAAAAGCTAATAGTAGCTTACAGTATAGAAACTAATGGAGCCAAGTATTTGAAGAGATTTGATATTTTTAAAGATTTTTTTGTTTGTTTTTGTTCATCTAACAAACGAACAGGTGTGCTTCGCCTGTGTGGACGGTGAGGAGTTCCGGCTGGCGCAGATCTGTGGTCTGCACATTGTGATCCACGCCGACGAGCTGGAGGACCTGATCAGTTACTACCAGGACCGCGGGTACTTCGAGGAGCTCATCGCTCTGCTGGAGGCCGCGCTGGGCCTCGAGCGCGCCCACATGGGTATGTTCACCGAGCTCGCCATCCTCTACTCCAAGTTCAAACCTCAGAAGATGAAGGAGCACCTGGAGCTCTTCTGGTCCAGAGTCAACATCCCTAAGGTAGAGTGTTGCTGTGTTTTGGGTTGGAGGTTTAAAAGTTTGTTTTTGTTGGTCTTAAAATACAACTACATTTTACATTTTTGAATTTAATGTAAATAAATACCGTCTATTCATTTTTCCTTGGTTTACAGGTCCTTCGCGCAGCAGAGCAGTCTCATTTATGGGCAGAGCTGGTTTTTCTTTACGATAAATACGAGGAGTACGACAACGCAGTTATCACCATGATGAACCATCCAACAGATGCATGGAAGGAGGGACTGTTTAAAGATATAGTTGCAAAGGTAAACAGAAGTAAACTTGACTGAATGAAATGTTCTTGTTTGTAAATGATCTTGACGTATGTTTTTATTTATTTATTTATTTATTTATTTTTTGCCTCCAGGTTGCCAATGTGGAGTTATACTATAAATCTCTTTCCTTCTACCTGGAATATAAACCTCTTCTTCTTAATGACCTGCTGACCATTCTGTCCCCTCGGTTGGACCACAGCAGGGCCGTCTGCTTTTTCACAAAGGTAACCAGCTCCGAGGGCGGCCTGTGTTCCCTTATTTATTTTCCTACGTCAGCTGCTGAGTGGTACGATATGACGCRTTGTTTTCACAGATGAATCAGCTGAAGCTAGTGAAGCCATACCTGAGATCTGTTCAGAGCCACAACAATAAGTCCGTCAACGAAGCTCTCAACAACTTGCTAACAGAAGAGGAAGACTACCAGGTCTGTAGGTTTCTGAAGAGTGAAATGTAACACACACMATGAGTCTGATTTGAAAAAACAAAAAACAAGGATTTATTTTACTATTTTTGGCAAGTCATCCTCAGTAATTTGCCCTCCTTACATCTCAGATGTAATATGAATCTGTGTGTTCATCTGCAGGGACTGAGAGCCTCCATTGATGCTTATGATAACTTTGACACAATCGGCCTGGCTCAGAGGTTAGAAAAACACGACCTGATTGAATTCAGGCGTATCGCTGCTTATCTGTACAAAAGAAACAACCGCTGGAGACAGAGCGTGGAGCTCTGCAAGAAGGACAAACTTTACAAGGTAAAAATAGTTTTGTATTGATAATGTACTGAAAAGAAATGGTGTAAGTTGTTTTCAAGTGTCAAGTTTTTCCACTCCCCAGCAGATGGCACTGTTTAGATATTTTTGTTTTGCATTTCATTGCAAATAAAGTGTTTATTGGACACTAGTTAATGAAAGGTTCCCCATGTTGAATCATTTCGTTTCAATCTTTCCCAGGATGCCATGCTGTTTGCCGCAGAGTCCAAGGATGCTGAGCTGGCGGAGACTCTGCTCCAGTGGTTCCTGGAGGAGGGTAGAAAGGAGTGTTTCGCTGCCTGCCTGTTCGCCTCCTATGACCTCCTGCACCCTGACGTGGTGCTGGAGCTGGCCTGGAGGCACAACATCATGGACTTTGCCATGCCTTACTTCATCCAAGTCATGAGAGAGTACCTGACGAAGGTTAGAACTGAGAAACGGTGGGGTTCACTTTGAATGTGCTTTTAAAAATCAGCCTGAAATGTTGGAGTCATAGTGATGCACTGAAATAAGAAGGCAGGAAGTAATGCTTGTAAACTGCAAGTAATCTTCTAAAACACTCTTCAGAAAACTCATGAGATCATATCCGGTCATTTCTTTGGGTTCTTTTTCAGGTTGATGAGTTTGCAGCGAAGGTGACGGTCTCTGGCCCTCTTTATTTATTTATTTATTTTTTTTAATTTGACTGTGTTCTGTTTGTTGTTGTTATAACACACGTCTTAGGTTTCTGATGTAGGAACCTAGCATGCCCTGTAGACTGAACCCTACTAGCTCTGGTCCTGGAGAACTGTGGTCGAACGAGCAGGCTTTTGTTCCACTTGACCATCGAAACGTTTAGGTTTATCTGCAGGAAACTGGTTGAAAATCCTTTTTTTTTTGCAGTTTGTTCCTAGTTTGAATGTTGGTTTTCAGAAAAAAGAAACACTTGAAAATGCAAGTGTGAGAAACAAGACAGATTAAGTGTGTAAACAGTAGGAAATGGCTGTTTTATTTGGAAATTACATGAGCAACGTCTATTGCAAGCTATGGATTTAATCACCACCTGGTAATGGGAACAGAAACATTTTTGTTTTAGAGAAAGTGCAGGAATAGGTGAAAATTAAATCAAAATAAAACAAAAAATAATTCCAGATTATTGTGATAAATGATTGGAAACTTTGCTTCCTTTTTATCTTTATTCCATGGTCTTATTTTGGGTTTAAGTAATGTTTAATCTCTGAGATGATGGCAGGAGCTAAAGCCTGTTCAGAAGTTTCTTCACGACCACATTTAGGTCTAACAAAAACCTTCCAACTCCCCCGTCACAGGGCTGCATCTGGTTTTTCAGGTGGCATTATGAAAATCTCAAATGCATGATGGAAAACAAGAGAAAGTCTGTTTGTTCTCTTTAAGCTGTGACATTTTGACGGGGACAAAGAAAAAGCCACTTAAAATGAGACGGATGCCTCCTCCTGTGCTTCTAACTGCAGGTTAATTAGATTTTTTGGATTAGTGCAACACTGATAAAGATCTGAATCCACTTTCTTCTGTTTCTACAATAAGTCTTTATAGATCAAATATTTAAAATGTGCATTTCAGAAATTTGATTTATAATCTATAGTTGTTGTTTTGTTTTTTTACCGTAAAGGTGGTGTTGACCTTCGTTTCTTTAATATCCTTCACTTCTTTTTTTTTTAACCTCATCAAATCCCACATTTATTGAAGTGCACCGCTGTTTTAAGCTGATTCCACTTACATCAGAAACCTTTTTATGTTTATCCGGTTGAAGCACAATGCCTGATTAATACCTTTTTTGCACTTAATAACTAAGAGAGATGGTGCTATGAGCAACTTGCTGTACGAAGACATGAATGGCTGGCTAGGATGAGCATCTGACATGCAGCCTGATTTCGGTCAATCAGAAAGAAAAACCTTTGGTTAATGTGTCAGGAGGGCCTGCTCACAGACAGGAATGGGATGCATGTAAAAGCATTTAACAGGACAAGACTGGCTGCAAATGTAACATCTGCTGATAGGCATGAACTGTGCAGCTTCTTCTTTACTAAATCTGTAATATATTTAACTGTGGTACCTGTATTGTAAGGGGTCAGTTCACACATTCATTAACCCTGCTTGGATTTGACTCCTGACTTGGTTTTGGTGCAAACAGAGTCACATAATTTGATTATAGAACTATAAAACTACCCTCTGCTGAATGTCAACTCAAATCATCAATAAATTCTTGAATTCATTCACAAATCCTGATTGTGGTCTTGAATTATCTTTATTCTAGTTGAACTGACCCTTTAATTGTTCACTAAACATGGAAACTGTTTTTAGAAGTTCTCATCAGACCTGCATGTTGTCTTTCCTTTGGTTACTAGTTGCAGTAGTGACATAGTGCGTGTGTAGTTTCTGTCTTTTAAGGTGAAGATTTAATAAATCTAACCGATGTGGCACTTAGTCTGGATTTATTAACCTGAAGGAAAACAAAGTGTTTAGTCTTATCACACGACAGGAGATTTAGAGTTTAGATTTATACATTTTGTGGAGAAAAAAAGATCAAGTGAGTTTAAGTATATTCTTTAGTAGAAAGATGTCTGCAGTGTGTCTATATTAAATATGGATTCTGAATAGTTTGAGTGATGTCTCATTGTCTTATTTTCCCTTCAGGTGGACAAACTGGAGGAGGCGGAAAGCAAAAGAAAATCTGAGGATGACGTAAAAGAGCCTCAGACGATGTTTGGTAAGTTTCAGAGAAAAGTTGATCAGTTTTATCCAAGGTCAATGTGTTTAACAAATGATTGTTAAACTGTGCAGCGTGGTGTTTTTTGGATACTTGCATTGTTTCTCCATTATTAACCCAGTAAACGTGTGACTGTTTGTGTCGTCAGGCCAACAGCTGATGCTGACCGCCGGTGCCACTCCCGTCACTCCTGTCGCCCCTGTGACTCCTCAGTCGGCGTACCCGGGTTACGCCTACCCCTCCCCAGCCGCCGGTTACCCCGCGCCGCCGGCGTACGGCTTCAACATGTAGACTCCCAACTGTTCGTCCTCTTCCTGTAGTCGCTCCTGTTGTCCCCTCCTGTGCTGCTCCGGGTCTCGGCTGATGGCGTGGAGACCTTCGCCTCCCCCAGCAAGACTCCACCCACTCACTGAAACTACAGTAGAAACCTTCACCTTGAGTTTCGCCATGCTGTTGTTGAGACGTTGCCATAAGAAACACTAAAGACATGGAGGTGGTTTGAACCCCCCCCCCCCCTTTTTTTTTTTTTTTTTTTTTGTTGTACATCAGCACCACAGATATAAAACAGCATGAAGTCGCCTCTCAGCTGCTGGAAGATTAGGCGTTACCATTTTAGTTCCACCAAACCACTCTGTTTTTGTGCTGTTCCACGTTGACTTTATCACCCAGCTTGTTTTGTGTCAATTTCTTTTAGCACTGATTAAGAAGAGACTTAAATGAGGAGTGAAGGGGGGAAGGAGGGAGCGTGTGTTTGTCTCTCCCTCCCTCCAGAAGCACTGTAGCTGCCTCACCAGGTGGCAGCTTCACGTTAAAACTCACAACTGTCTCATGCTCTGATTAGAACGACAGTTTCTGTGCAATAGTTTCATTTGTCTTTTCACAAACCGGTACAAGTGTGTGCTGCATACAGACTAAAGACGTTTGTTAATAAGGGTTACAGTCTGAATGTGTGTGCCAGTCCAGGAGATTTAGAGAAAATTTAAATATTTTTCAGCTGCAAACCTATTGCGAGTGATCTTGTCTGTTGACTTTTTGAATCTGGACATCTGGAGTTTCATGATGAATTTAATTAAAAGATGAAAAAGGAAAAGACGTAAGCAGCGACATGGTAAAAGAACAGTTTGTGCATGTGCCGCCAAATGATAAAAATACTGCAACCAAGAGCACAAATTCACATTACACAAGTATTACTGATGTTGTGTCAAAAGCTAAGTCATGTACGAAGAAACTTTTCCATCAAACTAACAAAAAGAAGAAAAAAAAATGGTGAAGCTTCAAGTCTCAAGGAGTTAAATATTATTGTACTTACAACAGTGTATAATTTAAATATGATGAAATACCTAACAAAATAAAAAAGCAGAATAGTATGGAACACATGTATTGTCTATGAAGTGTTGTAGTCTAAAAGTATAATTTCTTTTTTGTAAGAAAAGAACAAAACAAAAACATTTAGCTGAATAAACGGCAAAGTCATGAGACAAAATCTGCTCAAAGTGGTGTCAAGTTTTAGTTGTTTGAATGTTGAGTCTGTGTTGCACTATTTTTATTTGTATGTCTAAGGGCCCTGCCACACTACACAACTTATGCCAACTTTTGAAACATTTTTATGTCTAAATTGCTAATAGTTATATGTTTGGTCAGTTTGTTAGAAATTACATTATGTACATGCCGAAAAGAAGCTTCCTGTTGATTTTTTTTCAATTCCATCTTCAACGTAGATGTCTTTAAAGTGTTCATAAGTTGTCTAGTGTGACAGGGCCTTTACAGTTTAACTACTGTATAATTTATTCTTTTTATTTAGCCATTCATGTATCAATACTTTCAGCTCATTTAGGAGAAAAGTGTTACATTTTAGCTGTGTAACTGTTGCACTTTTCAAAATATTCAACTTTATTTACAAATATTATCTACACACAAATTCAAAATAGTTGCTATTTAAAGAACTTTGTTTCGGTCTTATGATACTTTGAGGTTTTAGCATTCATTTAGCTACTTTGGGTCTAGCTAGCATTTTGAAACTCGGCTAGCTTTTAGTTTCTTTAATGTTTAATAWCAGCTAGCATTTTGTTACTTTTTGCTTTTAGCTAGAGCATACTTTGAGTATTTAGCTCAATGTTTAATTAGCCTTTTGACCCAGCTAGCATTTTGCTACTTTTTTGCTTCTGGTTAGCTTTTTGATACTTTTGGCTATCCCTTTTCATGCTTGCTAAAATGTAATTTTTTATACTTTTRACTAGCATTTTGCTAGTTTCAGCTTTTAGTTGTTTTTGTGGTTATAACCACAGTTTTAGCTGTTTTAAGCAATGTCATTCAGCACAGTAGCAGCAGCACAACTCTAAACAGGAATAATAGTTCACTCACGTGGTTGGGCGGAAGTTTGTGTTTAACGCCATTTTCTCTCATGTTTCCTTGCTGCATCATTTTGCTGACAGAGCTGCCAGGCTGGGACATGATTGATGGTTTCTGTGTCGTTGAGGGTGTGAGCTGCTGTGGGAGAACCACGTTAGTTTTTGGAAGATAAGAGTTGACAAAAACGAGTTTTATTTCTCACCCACCCTGACTGAGAGGTCTTTAGTGGCACGCGAGCAGAGCCCCGCCCTGTTTACTTCTTAAAAAAAAAAAAGACCGTACTGTACCTTTTTAAACGAAATCTTTTGGCTCCGTTTTGCCCCGAAGACTGTTTGGGCTTTAAAATTAGCTGGGACTAATTACAATTTATTGCGTTATTACGCTCCAAACACACATTTGTCTATCATTACTTCCGGTTTGCTTGCGCTTTCGCGCGCTCGACCCACAGCGTTGCCATGGCTACAGTCAACATATAATGGTGAAACGGTTGATYTCAACTTCCTGGTTTGTTTCCGCCCACTGACATCCCGGAGGCTCCGGGGCTCAGCSAGCAGATCGTTCGCATCCAGCAGCGCGCACGAGCGTCCCGTGCTGCGACCTTAAACTTGAAGAAACACCTGGAGACAAATCCGCCTCGTGTCAAAAAGACTTTTTGGGGAGTTTTCCGCGTAAATCATGCAGGACGGAGGCAGGTTTTTCARCCCTTTCCCCACACCGAGGTGTCTGGCTGCAGCTGCGCCGGCTGGGAAAGCGAAACTAACTCACCCAGGAAAAGCCATCCTGGCAGGTAAGTTCATCCTCATCTGTCCCGCCGAGGAGCGTAAATCTTACCTGGTTTACAGGTGAGAGGAAAGGTTTAGGAAAGAAAAAAAGGCTTTAGGTTTTATGTGTAAATTCTGGATCTGGTGCGCAGCGGAAACAGTTCAGGAAATTTTTCTAAAACAAATTTATTACTCTAGAATCATGCTAAAGGATGCTTTTAAGAAAAAATTACTGTCTTTGAACATGTAAAAGTTTATTTCAGTAAAATAGTAAATAAAAATCATAAATTTAAYGTTTTTTTTAATGGTGTTTCAATGGGGATGAATAAAACATCCATCCATGCATTTCTATATGACATTGTTGTAGCTCAGTACTTTCAGGTTTAGGACATTTGCAAATGTGTGCAAGCTAAAATACACTGATTAATAATAATAATAATTTAGCATTATTTTCCACCATGGTCCCAAATACTGTGTGCTTCTGTTTCAAACTGACTTTTATCTCCAGTCCTGGTTCTGGTTGGGTTTTCCTGCTGCAAACGTTTCAGTTTCTCCATCCTTCAGGGCGGTTTAAGAGCYGCCATCACATCCCAGTGAGTCTCATCTTTGTGTGATCACACTTTGTATTCCTGATTTAATTTATCTGAAGGAAAGAAATCAATGAACATCTGATTACCTGAAACTATTACCCCATCCATTATATATTGTTTATTTTTCATAAAATGTTTTTTTTTTAATTTGGAATTTGGAATGAATTTGCACCAGCAGACCCTAAAGCAATTGCAGATATTTAATCAAATATGAAACAGGAATCTATCTTTGCTTTAACTGTTTTTGTTTTGATTCCTAAGGATAATTAAATCAGCAGGTTTAGTTTTATTTTTAACTCTTATCTCTGCACTTAATCAGCAGCCTCCCCCCACCCCCCCCTCTGGTCGACCCCTGATGATGATGAGGCTGCAGCAGCTCTGATGATGAAGACTCTTTAGGAGCTTCTGTATGGAGGACACACGCTGGTATTTGGCAGCACTCTGCTGATTTCACCTCGCTGCTCTGGCAGCCRTCACTCCCYGAATGTTTTATTTGGTTCTGAGTGAACAAACAAGTTCTGACTGCAGCTGAGAATTAACATTATTATGAAATATAAACAGCACATTTTAACAATTAATGTCTACATATAATAAAAAAGAAAAAAGTTTAAAAATTTCTTATGCAGAAAAATGACAAAACGTCAAATGGTTAGATGGCTGAGGTGGCCAACTTAAATTGGATTAACTCCAAAAATAAATGAATTATAGCTGCACGTCTGAAGATTACATTTTGAGTTTCATTTAAATATGTCCAGTGTTTTACGAGTTATTTTGCTAACACTAGTTGACACCAACARTTACAGGTAAAAACATGACGCAATGCGTAGTACTCAAAGTATTTGTTGGGCACAATGCCAACGTTAGCTCAATATTTGTAAAAATAAGTAAGTTGTAACCATTTCTGTGTTTCTAAGAACAAGTTTGTGGTGGCCATTTTCAATGACTCCAAACGCACATCTAATGATGATTTTTATTAAAATCTCTCTTRTRGTTTAAAATATATTTTGCTAACAGACAAATAACAGGGACACTGGCTGAAACATAATTGTTCTGCGTTTGGAGGCAGGAGATGAATAATATTCTTAGCCTGAAATCACAAAATGTTTAATATGTTTATAAGCTTTATTAGCCAGAATAGCTCTGTAAATGTTGACGGTGTAAATGAAGAAAAAAAACTTACCTTCATATATGTTTCACTTAATCTGTTTCAAAGGTCRTATTTTGTTATGAGAACAGGAATTTCTTGCTGATAAGAGTGTTCTGTTTAGGCTGGATCTTTGGACTTCAATAGAGCAAACTGAGACAGGGGCTCTGGATCCAGGCATTGCTCCTATTTTKTATTTTATTTTCTTATTTCAATTATTTTTTATCTCTATAATAAATACCAGAAAAGACAGTTGACTCGTTAAATTCTTGARTCCATTACTCCAATAAACCTACCACAATACTAACGATGGTTTTAAATGCCCACAGTTCAGATTAATCAACACTAAATGTCCATTAAAGTGTCCTAAAGCTAACAGAAGTGGGTGTTTGTTTCCTAACTGAGCTGATTTTATGTTCTTGCAGGATGTTTGGTAGCTGAGGTCTGAAAATCCTCCTGAACCTGCTTGTCAAGAACCGCAGGTTGAGCTTATTCAGCAGACAGATGTGTGGTGACGCCTGTTTAATGACGAGTTACACGTGTGCAAGAACATAGACTCACCGACTTTGAGAGCACTTGTGTTTTTCAGAGCATAAACGTAGGTTTATACTCGTCTGCTGCGAGGTTGTCGAGCCAGTTCTGTTTGTGTTTGAGGTGTTACATTGTGTCAGTGTCCTGTATATATGAGGATAGTGGTTTGGTTTTTAGGAGAAAACAAGAGGAAAACAGAATCTCCTGACTCACGTTGTTCTGAGCCGGGAAATGGGAACGTGCTGAGCCTGATTGACTGGTTCTGGCCCGGAGTCGATTCCCCATCTCGCTCCCCCTGCGCGGCCCGGCTCAAACCGGACCTGTCTGTTTTAGTTTCACAGCATCAGCACGGTTTCATTTGGAGTCTCCACTCGGCGCATCCTTCAGGCTCTGCTCTCATTAAAAGCCTTTCAAAGTAAAAGCGTGTCAGTGGACCAYGAGGTGGATTTGGGGACAATGGGCCTCATGCAAGAACCGTTCGTACGCACAGATTTGTTCTTAAGTTGTGCGTACGAGTGATTTAGGAGAATT
>NW_013952486.1:1793495-1798912 GCF_001266775.1 Austrofundulus limnaeus | reverse complement strand
GGTTATAACCCCCCCATCCCCCGTGTAAATTACGCCGGTGAACAAAAGTAAGAGAAATTTAGGATAAGAATATGAACATGTTCTTGCATGAGGCCCAGTATTTGTAAAAATATAGGATACATAATCTTTTTTGTGTGTTTCCTCAGGTTGATTAGCTGTGGCAGAGTTGTTTGCACAACTTGTAGATGTAGATTCTAGCGGTGCAACGATTCAGAAAATTCACGATTCGGTTCGGTTTGATACTTTAGTCTCACGGTTCGATATTTTTTTCAATACAAAAAAACAGAAATTTCCACGCCCTTTTTAACTTGTAATTTATTGAAATTATTTATGAACATTTGTTGAATTTGTTGAAATTTAAACTTAAATTTTGCTGAAACAGCAAGTTTCTCAGTGGATCTAAGCTCGAAAATACAGCCTAGGTGGAGAAGTCGACCTCTGATCCTTGAACACAGAGCATCTTCAGGACGTATTGTTTGATACAAGTGTGTATTGAACCTAAAGCACTGTATTGAACGGTTCGATATGGGTACAAGTATTGTTGCACCCCTAGTAAATTCAGTTACTTTCTGGTTCTATTCACTATAAAAATAACCTTTATGGAGCGACTACAACACTCTCCTCCCTCTGCTGTGGCAGATCAGAAATCTTGTTTGCTCCGTCTCCCGGTGCCTCCCCGCTGCTTTGGATGTGTCTGTTCTGGTTTCTGTAGACAAAGCGAGCCACTTGGCCGTGCCTGGCAGCTCCAYGTAGACAAATAGAAGGTCAAACCTTAATGGATTAAAGAATCCACGCAGACAGCAGCTGGAGGAGGGGTGCACGGTGTCCTGGGAGCTCTTTCTGCTCCCATTGGTCCGTTTCAAGTCTTCCCTCAACATCCAGTGATGGTGACCCGAGCTGAGGGCAGGAAGAACGGAGAGTTTTATCAGAGAGAGGCCTGAGGGGAAGAGAAGAAGCTCAGATGGGATGCTTTTATACCCGTCTATGTCCCCGTTTGGCAGTAAAAAGGGATTTGGAGCTGCAGGAAAATGGGCAGAATGAGAAAGTTTTTGTTTTATCCAACTTGGCTTTGTTTTTCCTTTGTCATGCCTCTCGCTCCTTTTTCCTCCTCCCTCATCGATCCCTCTCTCCTGCCTCGGGCCAGGCGGTCAGGTTTTTCTGAGTGGCTGTCTCGTCTCGGGCTCAGAGGGCTCATCAAACGATGCCTCGTTCTCCTGCTTTCCCTCACGTCACAAACGGTCCACTCCCCTACTCGGTTCCTGCTGCTCAACAAGCACGAGAGCCGGGAGACGAGCTCGTAAATCACACTGTGGTTTTCTRTTCAAACCCCCTCAAACCTGCTCAGCTTTAGCAGCTAAATGTTGGTGTCATTTACMCACAGACTGCAGTAAACAAAAACATTACACTGATTTTATTACAGCAGGATTTATTGTCTTAAATATCTTTTTWATTCAGCAACACATGGATTTTTAAYATACKTTCTTTAATTACTGACCAGATTTACTGAAGGTTTTATTAAATTTATTGGAGTCAGCTGGTTTTTCTGCATATTTTCTATTCTTTAGCACATTTTAAGTTATGTCAGCCGATCAATTATAATAACGTTAACTCATTCAGGACATCACAGCAATGATTTTTTGTTTTTGTAACCTTTATACTTTGTTAAATATGTAAATTTATTTGGTGTATTCTAACTTTAAAATGTATTAAGATTGTATCAAATCTTCCTCAACATACTTGCTTTATGTTTTTGTTTTTAGCTACTGTTTTGTTCACTTTAGCTTCTAACAACTGCTCAGCCGACTTTAGCTTTTAGCCACTGTTTTGCTCATTTTATCTTTCGCCACCTAGTTTTGGCTACTGTTTTGCTTGTTTTAGCTTTTAACTACTCTGCTGGCTTTAGCTTTTAGCCCCTTTTTTTCTCATTTTATCTTTAGCAACTGACCACCTAGTTTTAGCTATTGTTTTGCTCATTTGAAATTTAGCCACTGATCATCACCTAGTTTTAGCTACTGTTTTGCTCATTTTAGCTTCTAACTACTCTGCTGACTTTAGCTTTTAGCCACTGCTTTGCTTATTTTAAATTTAGCCACTGGTCAACTGGTTTTAGCTACTGTTTTGCTCATTTTATCTTTTAGCTTTTTTTGTTGATTTTAGCTTTTGATAAGCTTTACATCTTTGTTTATCTGATTTTAGTTTTAAACTTTTGTTTAGCGATGTTCAGTTTTTCTTTTATGATAGTTTTAAAATAAAAGTCGTTCAGTTCTCAACATTCACTCTGAGTTTTTGAAGAAAAGACACTTTTTCTCTTTTTTTTTCTGACAGTTTTGAGCTGAACTGTTTCACTAACCTTTCTGGGTAAACTGGAGCTTTTCGACACTTTCTAATTATTTAAAAAAATGTGAAAAATGTCTTTGTGGGTTGCTTTTGTCTGAGCGTTAAACAGTCATAGAAGGGTGATCCATCTTAAGTAATTACTGTGGTGTAATAAAAAATAGTTGACATTTTAGTCATGAAAAATGGCTTCAAAAAACAATCTTTTAACGGTGGTACAATCATATAATATTCTGCCTGGTCTGTGGATGTTGTCCTGGGCGCAGGGTTTGTTGCACACTCCTGCTCCACACATTTAACTTGTTGCAAAATGTTTGTTTGGAAACCATGAAGGGTTAAAACTTTCCTGATGAGCTGGTTTTGTCTCCTGTGAGCATGAATCAAAAGGKTTTTACTTCCTGGGTTCTGTGTTTGGTTGAGAATGTTTGAGTCTAGCTGATCTAACTTTAAGTGATATGGGTGTTAAGAAGCTAAATAATCTAAATGTGAAAYGTAAATAACATTTTTGTAGCCTCGTGTTTCATCCAGTCTGTTTGCTCTGTCTGTCCTTGCTTTGTGTCTTCCTGTAAAGCAGCCTGCGTTTTCACGCTGCAGGCTTCTGAGCAGTTTTCCACAGTTTTCATGTAAAATTAATCAACATCCTGCCTGTAATGAATCATCAGTGGAGAATTAGAGAGTGTTGTTCGGGACAGGGGAAGCCTAAAAGGGCCAGGCGTCAGATGAATAATTCTTTTCATCTTTTTGCAGAAAGCAAACATGAAATATCCTCATTCTGTTAATAAGACACCTCATGTTTGAAGTGCATCAGTCCTTTGGCTAAGTTCTCCATTTGGACAAAATATCATTTCCCCTCAAACCCGCTCTCTGCTGGGCTTATTCCKCCACAGAATTTGAGATGAAAAACTGTCTGAATTAATATTAGATGGAAAAAATGATGCCTCATGAACATCATTACAAACACATATTGATATTGGATAAAATACTACATATTTAGAAGATTCACAGCAATGAAACAAAACAGCAAGCTGAAGAAGTAAGTAAAAGTTATTSGAAGGCCACACCAGATTGTCATATCCTCATAAAAAAACAGAAAGTTGTGAGGGGACCAGATGTGTTGGAAGCTCATTAAAGTTATTCAGCATCAGGCAGGGCAGGATTTCTGAAATGTTCCTCCCTGTCAGCTGCTACATGCAGGCTCTCTGTGAATTTGTCTGTCGTTAATAAGTTTCATCCCTCAGTTTTCTGTTCAGGCTCCAGGAGTCTGTCTCTAATGGGAGGTCGGATAAATCCAGACCAGGCCGCCAGTTTATTATAGGACCCACTAACGTGCAAATACAGTACACACAATAAATTCATAAAAAGAAGTGCATACAGGGATGAGCGACCTGTTTAGTGAGGATTTTAGGAACACACAGTTTAATAATTTGATTTTTATTTTTAATTTTTTTTGAGAGTTCAGAACAGCTGAAAAGTTATATATATTTTTAATTTAGTTATTATTTTATTATTTATTACAACACCGCATTATCATCTATACAGCATACACACAGCTTAGAGACGTCCACAATGAGGTCACAGAGGAGAAATTTTTGTTAAATTTTTTTTTCTTTTAAGTAAAATTCAATCTGGGGCTTAAAACCTTTTTGCTGTGAGGCGACCATATTCTAGTTTAAGGGATTGATTAACTTTTGTTTTGTTTGACTCACTCAAACCCAGTTGCAGCTTGCTTTACCAGAGTTTACACTACAATGTAATTTATTGTATTACTGCTCTTGTACCTGAACATAATTAAATCTGTCCAACCCTAGAGTGAAYGAGTCACAACAGGTGCTCGTCAGTCATACAATAATGCAATTTTTTATTTATTTGCAACACACCTTTGGTAGGATATGACAACAAAATGAGCCTGGACCCATCTGTGAACTGTTAAGTTATAAATTTATCTTGTCCTGACCACGGAGGAACAGCAGTATCTTTTGAACAGTACATCAACTCTGGCAGTCGGTGTTTGATTTATGTAAAAGATGTTCAGTCAGCGCAGATTTCAGGTTCCTAAATGTTGGTGGGAGCAGTTTTTCACGAGGYGTTGGCCCATTTTTCATTTGGTATCTCTGCGTCCGTTGGCATTACATTTTTTTCGTGCTTAATAGAAAGTGTCAGAGGCCTGTGTGGATGCATTGATTTTATGGTATCATCCAGGAAATTTGAGGATGAGGAAGGATGAAGGAAGGTGCTGCAGTGGAGAGAGAGGGGGTAAAAAAAAGTCAGACTTAGAACAGGAGAAGGGAGGGAGTCGGTGAAGATAAAGATTAATGGCCATTTTGCTTGTGGAACCTACGTTTGGCAGCTGCACAGAAGTCATTTAGGGTGTCATCTTTAAATGTGTGAGCGAGCCCTCGGTGGAGGCTGCAAAAWGGTCTAGAACAGAGACGAGCTGTATTACGTCCACAGATGCTGCTCGTCCAATGAGGATTGATCTTGTGTTTGAGTGCGCTGCCTCTGAGTTGGTAAACCAGACGTGATGAATATCGGTGGTGGAGGAATACGTCTCTAAAACGAAGAAAAACAGCAGGGCATCATCTGAAAACAACTAAAATAAAAGACCTACRTTCATTGAAGAAATACCTATCGCTCAGTTCATCTTATTTTGAAATGATCTGTTCGTGTATGTGTTGTGACACACTCTCAGCTAATATTGTACCACATTTGTTTGTTGTTATAATGTGAGTATGTTGGTCACAATTCAGAGCAATGAAACTCCCAGATATTAATCATCTGTAAAACTATACAGGGTGCTTTCCTGCATCTGTGTTCCTGAGTCATTGAGTTAATGGAGGGCCTTGGTCAGGGTAATGGAGAGACCCTCCCTACAGGCTGAGTGGATAATTTAATTAATGTCAGCCTCCTCCTCCATCCCTCCCTCCCTCATGACTCATCTGTGTTGTGCTTTTGCTTCCATTTTGGACACTTGTCCTCTCCTGCTCAGGTGGGGCTGGTTTTCAGGCTGATGCCTCGAGCCTGACTGCGTTGCTTTCGCAAATTACCATTTCTGCAAACCCGGTCTGACATTTAAGGGGCAGCTC
>NW_013952486.1:1788521-1792194 GCF_001266775.1 Austrofundulus limnaeus | reverse complement strand
CATTAGCACCTCTAGTAATATATTTACTGAGAAAAATGGTGATGTGTTCAATACTTATTTTACCTGCTGTATGTCAGCGAACCATCTTTGACAAAGACGCCATGATTCAGAATCAGAATTTTTGTTAAGATAACCACAAACAATGACAATGGGCAACCCAGAAAAAAGTGCAATCCATGGTCCTAAAGTTGTCTACAGCCGTGTTCTGTATTAAATTTTTTTAACATTTACAGAAACAGAGGTTGTGACATGGAACAAATGGCTTAGTGTCCTATAGGCGTGGAGGTGGGAGGTGTTTGTTCAGTTTCTTGACAGCTTACGGGGTGGAAGCTGTGAGCCASCCTGCTGGTTCTGGTGCATATGGAGCTGAATCTCCTCCCTGAGGGAAGCAGCTGAGTGTGAGAGGTTTTTGTTTCCTTTAGTTTCCTCCAGGTAGCAGAGCTGTTGGGCCTTGCTTCTGACTGGGATTSCAGGATTTAATGGAGTTAAACTGGCTTGCCTTGACTTCCTAAAATCTATGATCCTTTCTTCTCCTTTTGTTTTTTTAATGTTGTGATCTTCACACAATGATACCAGATGTTGTACATCTTTCCTATAATCTGCCTCACCTCTGTTTGTTATCAGACCAAAACACGTGGTGTCATCTGCAAACCTAATGATAAGATTAGGCATGAAGGAGGCTGAGCAGTCATATTGTGTACATTAGTGGGCTAATTGGGGGCGGCTGTGGCGGAGTGGTTGGGGGAGTCGTCCTGGAACCGGAAGGTCGCTGGTTCGCTCCCCCTTCCAGCCATCTCACGTTGTGTCCTTGGGCAAGACACTTCACCCACCTTGCCTACTGATGGTGGTCAGAGGGTCCTCGCTTCTGTCAGTGTGCCCCAGGGCAGCTGTGGCTACAGTGTAGTTTGCCGTCATCAGTGTGTGAATGTGAGTGTGAATGGGTGAATGTCTGTTAGTGTAAAGCGCTTTGGGGTCCGGAGGGACTTGAAAAGCGCTCTATAAGTTCAGTACCATTCAGTACCATAAGCACACATCCCTGTGGAACCCTAATGTTAATGGTTACAGTGGAGGAAACATGCTGTCCAAATCTGACGCATTCTGAATGATTTGACTGGAAATCTAGAATCCAGTTGCAAAGAGCTGGTGCTAGCTACCTAGCACCAGCTATTGCTATTTCAGGAACTCAAACAGGTTGTCTTGTACAAACTAAAATTAAGAAAGATGACCARTTTAAATGTTTTCTTACATTTTGTTTTTACCATTATACCTTTATTTAGTATACATTCTAAAAAAAAGATCTGGTCAGGACCAATGTGGTCAACTTCTGGCTTAAAATGGCCAACTGTGAAGAATGACACAACTCATCTTGATCCAAGGTTTTGACCCCATATTTGGTTAAACCTACCCAACCTGTGACTCAGCAACTTTACCCCAGCCGTTAAGCTGGTTTGTAGAACCTTTTAAAAAATAAAATTTACAGGCAAATAAATAAATAAACAAACACTATTTGGCTTTTTAAACCAGATATTGGCTGCATTGTTTACTAAAAATCAACATTGTCGATTGAAAAACCCTGATTGGTCAACAATTAAACTATTTAAGGCAAACTTTTAAATTATTTCCATTTATTTACTTTAGTCTTTCTTTGGTGAATTGTTGAATATTCCCTCTGATTTTGTCTCCTTCCAGGTGGAATTGCTGGTGGCATAGAGATCTGCATCACTTTTCCAACAGAATATGTGAAGACCCAGCTACAGCTGGATGAAAAGGCCAATCCACCTAAATATAGAGGAATAGGTGAGAATCCATCCKTCACTTTTCTTAAATGTTTTGTCTCCTCATCTTCCACTGAAGCTCGTTATCTAATTACCCATCACGCTCAGGTGAGTTTGTGATTCTGGAAGTCTGTCACCGTGCTCATTAATGTGACTTAAAACAGACCAGTGCACACTCCATACCCGTGCAGACCAGCATATACAAACACACTCTGGGTTTGTTGACGTCTGCTGGGGCTCTGAGGGTTGGAGTCTATGCTAATGAGCATCAGAGACAGCTGTTGCTTTTTTATTTTTTTTTATTTTTTTGTATTTTGGCTCGGCTGTGCTTTCGATTTGATAGGACTACACGCACCATGAGCGAGTTCAACAAAAAGCTTTAGGTTTTGTTTAATTACTTCTCATAAAGAATCAGTCGTCATTATGTAATGCTTCATTTCTATCTGATATTTATGAATCAAAGATGAAGGACAAGTGTTTGATATTCCTTTTCAATGTTTACCTGCTTTAGATGTGCCATACAGTAGATACATAGCAYAACATTGCGCACATTCTTCAGCCATGTTAATTATGGGGTCTTTATCCAGCTGATTGTGTGAAGCAGACGGTCCAGGGTCACGGAGTTAAAGGGCTGTACCGAGGCCTCAGCTCGCTGCTGTATGGATCCATACCCAAATCTGCTGTCAGGTAAGTGAAACACCTGAATGGCAGTGAATTTACTCATGTGTATGAGTGTTTWATTTTAAAATAATGTTAGAATATTAGCTATACAGAACACATTTATTTGTAGCATTTTAAGGAAAATTGTGGTAATTTTGAATTTATTGACATCTAAATCTATGACGGACATGCTTATACTGTATAACATCTGACTGAAACTCTGCCCATCTTTACTTCTGAAATGTTCTTTTCATACCGGACATGTTGCCAATTAACTTATTTCAACACAAAATGTTCCTCCTACTTRTACCTATTACAGCCGTTCTCTCCACCTTTTTTGTATTTCTGCAATAAGACTAAATTCTACCATACTGTTTTTCTAAAAAAAAAAAAAGGGTCAAATTTCTTAGTTTCAACATTTGATATGTGTACTATTGTTCTTGGGAAATAAAATATAGGTGTATAGGCTTGCACGTCATTTTCTTCTTTTTTTACATTTTACACAAAAGTAAAAGATGAGTTCAGATTTCATTTGTTCTAATTTGTATAATTACAGATAATGGATTTAGATGACTCAGTGAACTGGCTCCATATTGCTTTTTTCTGCTACAGAAAATCTCTTCTATGTTTAGTGTAATAAATAAACYTTACACTTACACCTTGAACTGTATGCACACTCATCGAGACATCCATTATAACAAATATCTATAAAATAAGTTCATGTTCAGTCTGTTTTTATGWATTTATTATGTTTATTCTCATTGTTATCATTTAAACCAGTTTATAAAAATGCTTCACCCTTTTGTTGTTTAACGTTTTGCATCTGTTGCTCTAAATCTGATAATTTGCACTCGTGTGAAAACACAGCGACTCAAATAAACCCACTTAGTTAAGCCGTGGTGATTTCCTACCTGAAACTTTGGACTCAACCAGTCCAATTATTCTAGTCCATTACCCACAATGCTTAGCACAAATGCCACACCAGCCTTCAGTATAATTATGYTATTTTTTCCCAGCACTGACATTTATCTACACAGAGAAGCCTGTGTGTGCGCACGCATGATGCCCAAACCAAAGCTGGTTGCTTTTGTTGTTGTTGTTTTGTTCCCGGATTCCTTTTTTTTTTCATTTCATTGCTTTATTTTTCTTTTTTTTTTTCTGTGTTTGTGTGTCTCTCTCTCTGTGTCTGTGTGTGTGTGTGTGTGTGTGTGTGTGTGTGTGTGTGTGTGTGTGTGTGT
>NW_013952486.1:1784992-1786657 GCF_001266775.1 Austrofundulus limnaeus | reverse complement strand
CCCGGGAGGTGTTCACCTGAGCTGCGTGAAGCTGACCCCCCACCCGCAGAAAAAGAAAAAAAGGCCGCCTGTATAATGGTAGGGGAAACACTGCAATACTTTTGCGTTGGAACGCAAAAAAATAAAAAATAAAAACCCATGTCCCCTCGTGGGCTCAGTAATAAACCCCTCTGTCAAACTGGAACGGACTGGTCTGGAAGCTGGAAGGGGGCGGGGTGTGAAGCTCCTCATTTGGATTTTAAGAGACAGCCTCAAAATGAGTTGATCTGTGACACACCTCAGAAAAGGGGTGAAAGAGGGGCTTGTGGAGTTACAATAAGAAGGAATTCAGATCAAATCATTGCAATTCCACTTTATATAGACCCCATCTGAAGGATTAAATGTGAAAAGGAAGGATTTAAAAGCACGATATGTCCACYTTAAGCAAAGCTGCTCAGTGGTAAAGAGAGTTTTTGAGCATCTTTTGTCTCCTCCCTCCACCCTCCTCTCATTCCTCCTCCTCCATCCCATTAGCTGATTACTTTTATCCCATCATGCACCACAGAGAACAGGAAGATTGCCAGGGAGTTRTGAGATGGACCTAATTGAGCCCCTGCTCCTTTTCCCTCCCATTAACCCTTTATTCACATCAGCTCCCCCTCTGCCCGCCTCWTCCTCGCCTCAACGACTTTCTCCACCTTTCAGCTCCTCAACAGAAGAACTGACCTTGTAGTCGGACCCGTTAATGAAGACTGGGCAGCTCTCCTCTGTCTGGGGGTGACTCGTCTCGAACCGTGGCTGTCGGCCAAACGACGTGTCATATTTTRACTAAAAAGCGCAGTCCTCACGTCKGACGGCRAGGAGAGTAAATTGGCGWWGGAGCAGAAGTGACATCAGCATATTTCTCAGCAGACAGCCTTTAATGAACAGATTTGATTTGATGGGTTGTTTAATAAATGCTCTGCCATCCCTGTGCATAAAGGATGCTTTATGTTGGAACAACGCCTTATATTTTATTTTCCTCAAAGCTATAAAGATGTTTGTCGTGAACAGAGTTCGGTTTTATTTGTTGGTTCGGCTAGCTGCTTTTGATCGCTGGGAAAGGAACAGATGTGGAAGTTTAATGAGCAGTGGAACTTCTCGCAGTAGAAAAGGCAGCTGGAGAGAACCAAAGCCCAGTAATGAGAAATTCGTTTATTTTGAGCCGAGACGACGGCAGGTAAATGGCCTGAGCAGACAGAGGAAGGGTGGAGGGGAAAAGGAAAATGGATCAAGACCTGGTGTCCGTCCTTCCCCTCSCCGTACGGTAAAACGTAGCAGGCTGTGTCCTGCTGTCACCACAATTCAATTCCGTCTATAAATAACCTTTATTCTCGTACCGAACCCGCTGGCACAMCGTTTTCTGATTGCAGAGATGCACAAACCACACCTCCTCTGGCAGCTGCTGGTGGTTTCTGTGCTTTATTGGTGAATCTTTAATGAGGACAAAGTCTCGACAATTAAAGTAAAAATCCTTCAGCGCATTTTGCACTGTTAATTCATTTATTCATTTCATTTAAAAATAAAAATTTTATACACACAAAAAAATCACACTTGAAATGAAAGGAGGCAGAAGAAGAAAAAAAAATCTTATACCTGCCCCCTTTTTTCCAAAATAACTTTTTTTAAACTATAACAAGTGATATG
>NW_013952486.1:1775548-1782741 GCF_001266775.1 Austrofundulus limnaeus | reverse complement strand
CATTAGCACCTCTAGTAATATATTTACTGAGAAAAATGGTGACGTGTTCAATACTTATGTTACCCGCTGTATGTGCCTTTTCTCCATCAAATAAATTTATCAATAATAACCTTTATGTAACAAAACAAAAAAACGTAAAATTGAAAGTAACCATCAAATCTTTCTTGAACTAATAACCCATTCTAGGCAGGTCCTTTGTACATTATTTGAACAAAAAGGAGCAGGTAAAAGATACAAGATCTTTTGATTTCCTGCACTTCTCATAATAATAACAAACATTTAAATGTTCTCACACCAGATAAATACAAAGTATTCCCACATTGAATGAAACTTAAATTTAACATTCTCATCCTTAGGAATAAAAACAGCTGAATTGATTGTGTTGCTGAATATTGTAAAAGAGTTATTGAATGATAAAGCTCTGTATATGTTGCATAACGTAATGATTGTTCCTCATTTAATTTATTGTATTGATTTTTTAGGGAAAATCTCGTAAAACAATTCGCTACAAATCCTATTTTTATTCTCCAGAAAACAGCTGTAAGGAAGTTATTATCGACGTTATTATAATCTTAAGGAAATGGAGATTTTTGTAAAACCTAAATTTTGAACCAGTTTGAAAGAAGAAAAACTGTTGAATGATCTTAAGATTGATATTAAAACGGCTGAAACAATGTGTATGTTTAAGAAAATGATAAGCGTTTAGTTTAATGGAAGAATTAAAATATGGCAGCATGTGTTTAAATGAGTTATTGTTTAGGAAAGACTTGATTTTGTTTTGTATATTATTGTTGTTTGAATTTAATTTTAGGGAAAAATAGGCAGATATGATAAGGTTTTTTTTCTTTTTTTGGCTTCTTTTAAATTAATTTATGACTTGTTTTGTTTTTCTTGTATATAAATTATTTTGTTTGCTTTTAAATGAATGAATAAATGAATTAATCTTTTTGGTGGTCCTACTTGTAGAGTTGAACTTTGGCTCTCAAGCTGTATTTTTACCAGAACTGCTGCTTTCAGGCTCATTAACCTTGAAGTATCAGAGTGTTTTTATGAGGACTAGAATTTGAGGCTGATATCGAACAACACGTTAGTTCTTTGCAGGCTTTAGAGATCGWAACTTTCCAGACTTTTTTAAAGGTTATAGATCTGTGGATGAGATGAATCAAAACAAGAAATGCTTTTAAAATAAAATGTCTGTCACTGAGCTGCTGTAATCTACAACAGGTGTCCCTTTAATACTCAGAATGAGAAAAGTCGGAGCAACAAGCAGAACCTAAAACACAGTTWAAACTCTTGAATTCACGTCAGTTTTTGCATTCCTCGTTCACCTGTCTCACAGCTGATCTCTTTCTCAGGTTTGGGGTGTTTGAGTTCCTCAGTAATCGTGCGAAGGATGAAAACGGACGTCTGGACAGCACCAAGGGGCTGCTGTGTGGGCTCGGAGCCGGAGTGATGGAGGCCGTGCTGGTGGTCTGCCCCATGGAAACTGTCAAGGTGGGTTTAATGACTGATTATACATCATGAAGCATATGTTCCATTTATACTTTAATCTCAGAGCACAGGACATCCTGACAGGAAGGAGTTCAGGAAATGTGTTTTTTTGTTAGTTTCTGCTCCTCCATTCATCCCACCTCACCTGCTCCTCGTTCTGTTAGTCACAGCTGCAGTCACTCCTCTCATTCGCCTTAATGCATTTATTCTGCCACTAAATTCTTTCTCAGTTGCACATTAAACACGAGGTTTGGGTTTGTGTGCATGTCTCTCTGTTTTCTTTGAGCAACTAGTTTTTTTGTTTTTTGTTAAAGTTTTTAGTTGTTTCTCCTCCTGCCAGCATGGCAGCTGAAGTGAAGTTTCACCCACAAAACTTATCTTATGTTATTATTTAAAACCATTACCGTGTACCATCTTTAAAACGGTTGTAAAAGAAGTCATTAGCACATCTTTGTTTATGTATTTTATTGTATCTCTTGTCTTTAAACCTTCACTCCTTGGTGAAAGAGATTTCAGACTAAATAATAACGTATCCAGATGTCACAATAAGCGTTTTCCTCTCTTTATCTTCCAAGGTTAAATTCATTCACGACCAAACTTCAGCCAACCCCAAATACAAGGGCTTCTTCCACGGAGTCCGGGAGATAGTCAGGTCACAAGGTAAAGCCTGGYTTCAGTTGAGTCATATTTAAGGCTTATGATTCATGAGTGAAAGAAAAGTCATTTACATTGAGAAATTAAAACATTACAGAATCAGTAGTGAACTTTTTTAACTTTTTCTCAAAATATTCACAGTAGAGGCTTTTTCATCAGAACCATATGTGTGTTTGAGCTGACCTCTGCTGGACAAACAGAATAAATGCAGCTGAAAACATAAAGCTGACACCAGCGTTGGGGTTTTAACCTCCTGGTTTCCTGTCTGAGCAGGATTAAAGGGGACCTATCAGGGCGTGACCGCAACGGTCCTCAAACAAGGCTCCAACCAGGCCATTCGCTTCTTYGTCATGACGTCCCTGAAGAACTGGTACAAAGGTCTGATAACAAGAACAGGAACTGTTTAACTTTGCTGTGGAGGGTATTTATTCTGCAGCTGGAACTAAAGTTTAAACTCTTTTAAGACTCTTTAAAGTTTAAAATGTTTGTATGTAGAATTAAAACACAATTAAAGTCTCTCATTTAACTTTGTGCTGACACCAAACTGTCTCTGTTTTTTTTTTGGTTTCTTTCTACCAGGTGATGACCCAAACAAAAGTATAAATCCTTTTGTGACCGGAGCTTTTGGAGCCGTGGCGGGGGCTGCGAGTGTATTTGGAAACACACCTCTAGATGTCATCAAGACCAGGATGCAGGTGCACGAAACAGTGGTTGGAAATTTGCAAAACTGATTTGATTTATACTAATAAGATAAAATATTTTTATCCTCAAGGGTCTGGAAGCTCATAAATATAAAAACACGATGGACTGTGCCTTAAAGATCCTCAGACATGAAGGCTTGGCAGCGTGAGTCGACTTTTTTATTCAGCTTCTAATTGTTTTTAAAAATCCTGCATCGCTTTCTCAGCTTCAAAATTCTGTTTGGAAACACACATTCTCCATATTTTATATATTCTGTCAAATTAAAAATCAACTTCTGTATATATTACACTCTTATACTGTGGAACTTCTTTTTCAGAGACATGCCTCATGAAAAATGCTGCAGAGAATGAGTTTATTATTGTAAAGTGTGATGTTTAACAGGTCAAATATTGTTAATTAAGCAGCATTAAATGTACCAAACAAACAAATATTTTCTGTGAAAATGCAGCAGGAATGCTGACTGATGAATGACTTCTCTAAAATTTGRTTATCAAGCTAAAAATCTAAAGTCGAACATGAATTAAAAGCTGCAAAATGCTAACTAAAATAGTATGAAAGAGTGGACTATATCTAAAAGTAGCAAAAGACTAGCTAAGAACTAAGATAACAAAACCAAGCTAAAGTAGTACAAGGCTATTTAAATGCTAAAATTAGAAACAACTAGCTAAAAGCTAAATTAACAAAAGGCTAGCTTAAAGCGTAAACGACAACAAAAGTAGCTGAAAGTAGCAAGAGGTTAACTAATAGCAACTAACATCTAGATTAAAGCTAAAATATAGATAGAAAATAGATTTTCATATATTGTTTTACCAATAACTATGTTTTTATTTTGATTCCTTTTTTCTGTCTGAAGTTTCTACAAAGGGACGGTTCCTCGGCTCGGCCGCGTGTGTCTGGATGTGGCCATCGTCTTCATCATTTACGAGGAGGTGGTGAAGACCCTGAACGCCGTCTGGAAGACGGACTGAGCCGATGGGCGAGAAGATGGCAGCTTCAGACCCAAATCTAAGTTTCTGTCTTAAAAAAAAAAAACAGCTGCAAAGAAGAACTGAACTTCGATCAGCGACGTGTGCCGAACCTGAAATCCAACATTTGCCCGAACAGATTTACAGAAAAGAAAGTGTCYGAAAGGACTCGCATCGAGACGAAGCAGAGCTCCTGTCGGACGAAGCAAACAACAAAGTTAGTCAAATAATAGTAAAATACGATTTTTTTTTTCTAAATGTGAAAAATATCTTAACGCAGAAGCCAACAAAAGCAACTTTTTCCCTCCAGTGATCTTCCCCCTCATGCAGACTTTCATTTTTTTTCATTCTTGATGTTTTATTAATGTTTTTACTGCAACAGTTCAGGTTTTATTCTGGATGGTTTTGAGTTCTGGTCGCTCTGTGTCTCTTCGTGTGCCTGTCGAAGAATCAAACTGCAGCTGCTCACAGTTCAAACTTACATTTAGGCCTTTAATTATTCTTTCTGCTGAAAATCTTTATACAGTTTAGAATGTAACGTTATCCTGGATTGTAGTGTAGTATTAGATTAGGATTATGTAAAAGCTTGAAACAGGCCAAATTTMCAACAACAACAAAAAAGAGCAAATATATGTAAAGAAGTTATTTAAATTCTATTTTAAATTAAAATATTTATTGAAAGCCGAATGTTAAACGAGGCTGAGAGTCTTTTTGCTGTTATTTGGTGCCAAATGAGTCCCGTCTTTCTGTTATTAAGTGCTATTAAGAGGTTTTAAGGTTATTTAATTACTGTAATTCACTGTGAATGACCTGAAGACACTGATTTTTAGATTTCTTCGTTAAAACAGAACACTGTAATATTTACCATCAGTTCCAAATCTGAGGGTCTGTGGAAATTAATAATTCTTCGTTTAGAAGTCCTACATGACTGGACAGTTTTTTTGTTTTGTTTTTTTTGTTTTTTTGTAAAGCAGAGACAAAAAAATGCCTCATTTGCTTTCAAATATTCCATATCTTCAGGTTCAGCCTCTCACTCTTGTGCCTTCAGCTGTGTTTGAAAAATAAAAATGTTAATGTGAAGTAACCTCATGGGTTATCTTGTTCAACTGAAATAACTAATACAAACATTTGTCCTTCTTGTCATGAGAAGTAATGTGAAAATAGTTAGAATCTATAATCTTGCGGTGATGAATGGGTTAAAGTGACAATTATATTTTTCTTAATTATTAAATATATACTTTTTTATGTTGGACTTTTTATGTTGGACTCAAAAAATTCTCACTGCCAAATATCTAAAAGTGTTACTGTGAAAATAAATCGGTGTTCTTCAGACATGTTGTGTTTGTGTGTGTGTGATTCAGTCTGCTTCAAGTTAAACTTTGTCAAACAAAAACTGTTTTCACCTATTTTCTGATTATTTTTCCTATTTGACAGCCAGCACAAATTTTATGTCTTAGATTTTAATTTAAGGACACATTACCACCAATATAAAAAAGGGCACATTTTGTTTCTTTTCTCTCTGACCAATTTTATGGCATTAATGAGTAACTTYAATTGTGGTTCATGCTGCATAAGTACCAAACACTAGAGGGCGCTGTGGCTCAAGTGAACAAACTCGTGATGAAAAACAGTTAAGTGACAAAAAGTTAGCTAAAAGTAGCTTAATAATACAAGTAGCAAAATGCTAAGCTAAAAGTAGCAGATTAGTATAAAAGTCGAATTAAAAAGACAAAATYACAGTGGGTTGCTGATAGATTTCAAAGAAGATTTTTTCTGAAGAGATTCAAGTGTTTTTTATTTTTTGGAGAAAGTTTATAAATAAAAACATTAAAAAGTATAAAAGTTACAAAATCCATAAGTCAGAGCATCCATCTCCTGAATAAGATGAACGTTTTATATTAAAAAAATTGTTAAAAGAAATGGTTAGATTGCCAAACGTGTTTAGAAAAATAAATGTGTTTATTTAGTGTTTTGCTCTCTGGATGCAGTTTTCCTGTGACCTCTAACTCCCATCGTTCCCGCCAATCTGAAGCAATGAAGAGGAACTAATCCTCTTTGTTCTCCAGTCTTTTTGGTTCAGAGGAGTGGATGGATTTACTGCGGGAAGGGTGGAAATGATCTTTTCTCTGCAGCTCAGGAGGAGCTGCTTATAGCAACGGTTTGTTTCTCTTCTGTTTACTCATTAAYTTCAATTAAAGAAAAACACCTTCGCCGCTGTCCGTGGTGCTGAAGGATCTGATCGGTTTTAGATACTTCACGAGCACACTTTGTTTTGTTTTTGTTTCAGCCGAGATGCGGTGATTTAAGCTTTTAATTTAGCTTTAGGAAAATAAAACCCAGTTTGCTTTTCACCAGCTTCAGACTGGTTGACTTTTTTTCCCTCCCTATCCTAATGCAACAAGAGGCACTGGACCTTGAGAACAGGTCAGTTTCCGTCCCGCCGGGAGTTGTTAAAGGGGAGGGATCCAGTCAGAGGAGAACTTTTGCGCGCATCGTTCTGATTTTACGCACCATTTGTTTCCGTTTCTCTCTTCAGGACTTTGTTTCTGTCTGATTTCATGCAGGAGACGCAGCGGTCGCCCTGATAACAGAACCCGAGCAGACTTCAGAGGGAGTCCTGAGCGCAGCGCGGAGGAGCAGGTGGTCCTGGAACAGACACGATGACGGGAGCGCACGGATGGAGCGCGGCGCGCCGCTGGTTCTTCCTTTGCGGGAGTCTGGCGTTTCTCTGCGGCGAAGTCGTGCCGCCGACCGAGGCCGGCTGCGCGGAGAGGGAGAGCCCGAACTGCTGCAGCGGCCGGGATAACGAGTGCGTGGAGTACACGAGGAGGAAAACCGTGTGTTACTGCGACAGCTACTGCCAGAAAACCAGGGACTGCTGCGAGGACTACCATCGCGTGTGCCAGATATCAGGTGAGTGGTTCATCTGATGTGTGACAGGTTTTCTGGACAGAACTTGTTTGGCTCTCTGGCATGGTCCAGAGGTGACTGAGAGGACACAGAAACTGTGCGACACAGAGGAATATGTTCTTTCTTTGAAGCAGAAACAATTGTGTCGTTGTGTAGTTAGATGTGCATGCTGACCTTTGACCTTCACATCAAARTTTGAAAATGCACCACCTGATTAGGAAGGAGATGCGAATGAAAATGTGTCTTAAAGCAGGAGCTCAGACCTCATCACTAGGTCTGCTGCTATATATGGAGAAATAAAAGAAAGATGCCAAAGATGGTCAGGACGGAGTTTAGTCTGGTCTGTGACAGACAGACTGGAAACCTTGACTGAAGTCTTAAACCTCACAAGGACTAATGGGTGTATTTGTGTGTGTGTGTGTGTGTGTGTGTGTGTGTGTGTGTGTGTGTGTGTGTGTGTGTGTGTGTGTG
>NW_013952486.1:1772076-1773833 GCF_001266775.1 Austrofundulus limnaeus | reverse complement strand
GTGTGTGTGTGTGTGTGTGTGTGTGTGTGTGTGTGGTGGGTGGATTTTTATGTACTTTGATTGTTTTAAGTGCACGGTAACAAGCACCTGCAGGGTCTGTCCTACGAGTCAAAGAGCTCCTAAAGTGCTGCAGCGACGCCCTCATTAAAGCAGGTTTTACTGTAGTAAACCTTCCTCAGAGCTCCGTCTCTGCTGGGATGTAAACAGACGGCCTCATCAGGACTGGAGCCATTTACCTGAAGTGTCTACAAAAGTACTGTTTACTCTGAAAGAAGGTGCAGCCCCTGAATCTTTAAAGTGCCCGAGACGAGCGTTTCCTTTAAACACAAAAAGTCAAGGAAAACATAACATGGAATAACACTCATGATTTGACCCCTTTGGTCACATAATTGGAATATTATCTTTTGAACTTGGCTCAAAGTGAAACAGGATGTGACATCAAAGGGGAACTATAAAAAGGAACTCTCTGGTCTTTGTTTATCGAAACAATATTATTTGAACTCTGACTCTTCTTCATCTCTCTCTGATAGAGACTCAAAATAATGTAAAAAAAACATCAGATTCTTCTCCACAGTCTGTGCTGTTAGCCATTTTGGCATCTGTTCGCATGCAGACATTCTCCTTTGACAGCACTTCCTGTTAATTCACATGTGAATATCTCAACAACTGTTCATTTTAGCAGCGTGAATTCTCCCCCTGGAAGAGATTGTTTCATTTTATTTTTGCACCAAGTATCCCATCCAGATAATATAGACTGTAGAGATGATCTTGGTCTTCAGGAGGCTGGAGGAGGCAGCTTCGTGGTGTCTGGTAGTTCTCCCTCTGATGTGATAAATTCTGTCCTCATCCTCTCAGATTTACAGAGTTCAGCTCTTCCTCTTGCAGCTGCTTCTCCTCTCCTCCTGCAGGACACTCTTGGGATGCCATGTCTGCTCCTGTACAACTATTCACTCCCTGTTTTTCCGACCTTTCCAGCGGGTCTTGAAGTCTTTGTCCTGAGATGACACAGCTGTTGAGTTTTCTGCCACTCGTTTGCTCATAAACTGCTCGGATAAGTGCTTCGGTCCGGACTTGATGTGTAACATCTGGCAGAAAAATAACATTTTCTTCTTTTTGAACGCTGGTCTATTAAAACCACCTCCTTTATATTGGATATTCTTAGTATTTTTTTCTTTCTTTAGCTGCTCCCTTTGGCCAGATTGCCACAGTGAGCAAACAATGTTTGCCCCTCCTGATGTAACCTGGGCTTGAAMCTGCAACCTCAAGCTTTTACATATTATTTATAGAGTTGATTTATTGTTTTCTAGGTCGATCATGAAGCTACAAGTTGTTGCTTTTGAGTTATTTTTAGGTCCAGCCTATCCAGGAATGGTTTAGCTCAGGCATGCCCAAGCATTTTCCCTGAGAGGGCCAAAATTAAAATCAATCTGAGGGTGGTGAGCCAAATGCAATAATATAATACACGAAATGCAAATACTTCAAGTGAAGTTGTATTTTTATGACTAAGCTAGCAGCCAGTGCGGTTGCCCACATTTTCTTGTTTGTTTGTTTGTTTTTTCAGTCCATGGACATGGAGAAAATTCAACGTTTGCTCGGGCAGCAAAGGCTCATGGGACTTTTCATAATTTAAAATTTGAATATATGTGGTTTTATAAGGTGTGCAAATCTAGATACGTATGGACTTAAATCTAATATAAATTTCTCTTGAAGTTTCTTGTTTTTTAAGTTTAATCTTAACATAATTCAAAGATAAAGTG
>NW_013952486.1:1770921-1772066 GCF_001266775.1 Austrofundulus limnaeus | reverse complement strand
GTAGATGGGGAAGAAGGGGTGAATGAAATGATAAACGAAGATAAAGCAAATTGGGCTTTGTAGGATTGTGAAACTTTGAAATGAAAGCAGGTTTTATGAAGATCAAAAGRTAAAGCAAAGCGAAGAGATGCTATATTAGGAAGTTCCTTGTATACTTACTGTAAGACGGACCACAGATTAACTCATGAGTTTGTAAATATAAAGTGGAAATGTTGGAATCAAGACAATCAAATAAGATAAATTGTTATTGGAACATCTTAAATGTGAGCTTCACCTTTTCCTCTTTGGCTCAACTCCCAGCCGTTTGGTGAAAACAACATAAACCCCACAAAAATCTCTGATGTAATATTTATTTTGTGTTTGTGCAGAGTGTAGTCCTTTCTTAGAAAACATCTAATGATATAAACTTTTAGAAATCTTTGAGCTGAACGCGCTCTGGTTCTTGTTTTTTTTTTCTTTTCATCCGTTCTGCACTGAAACTTTCTAAAACTAAGTCAAAAAGCAGCACATGCTGATTTGTTTCCTGTATCTGGGGTCAGAGGTCARGGATGGTGGCAGGTTTTGTAATTGGGAACGTTCTCATTAACGACGCAGACGGGGTCCGGATGAGCCCCTGGGTCAGCCTGTCAGCGGGGTTATCATGTGGGTGGTGGGACTGCTGCTTTGGTTGGCGGGGAGAGACCACCACAGTTTAGTCATTTCCTCTTGACCTTTGGTGGCCTGAGGGGTCAGCAGGTTGGGACTTCCAGACAGGGCTTTGGTCCTGTTAGAGCAGGGGTCTGCAAYCTGCGGCTCTAGGGCCACATGTGGCTCTTTGGTCCCTCTGCAGTGGCTCTTTGAAAATGTGACCAAACATAACAGAATAAATAGTTTTTTTGGTTTTTACACCCGAAACAGAAATCAATTTGTATGGAAATATGTGATCAATACCACTAATACAAAAAGTAAAACATGTTAGCCTGTTGTTTACTTAAATAATCCCACTTATTTTTCTCAAATCAATCAGTTACCTTTAAATCATTTGAAATAATAAGATAAATAATAATAATAAGAATTAGAAAAAAATGCCTGAATAATTCAGTTGTACTGCTTTTTATGAAATTCAGTATAAACGATATACTGTATTTTTCTTGTTTACATGAATA
>NW_013952486.1:1766427-1770320 GCF_001266775.1 Austrofundulus limnaeus | reverse complement strand
TTATTTAGCTCACTGTTCTTGCATTTAGCTAAGTTTTACAAAATTTTTAATTTAAATGATAAAAAACTATATTTAAATAATAAATCCTAAATCTAAATGTTTAAATGTAAAATTTAAACCTTAAATGTTGAAGATCACATTTAGGTAGTTCGGAATGGAACGCAGCCTTTGCTGTTGGTGCTGGCTCATGTTATGATGTCATCATCCCGAGACAATAGCAACCGCTAGCGCTCCAATGCAACTAAAGCTTCCCTACAAGACATCAAACTGCTGGACCACAGCTACCCATATTGTTTTTTAGAAACACATTTTGAATTTGGATTTTAAATGCTATCTTTAGCAGTGTTAGAAGCATTAGCAGAAGTTAGTGTCAGATAACCAGGCTGATGTCATCATCCTGCGACAAACATCAGCAACGGCCACTGCTAGACACCACTAGTTGTTGCTATCGCTGCTGATAATATTTAAAATCTAAATTCAAAATGTGTTCATAAAAACCAATATGGGTGGCACCTGTAGTCCAGCAGTTTTATGTCTTGTAGGGAAGCTTTAGTTGCTTTGGAGCACTAGCGGTTGCTATTGTCTCAGGATGATGACATCATAACATGAGCCGAGCACCAACAGCAAARGCTGCTTWCCATTTTAAAATACCTRAATGTGAACTTCAGCATTTAAGGTTTAACTTTTACATTTAGATTAGTTGTGCACTTGTCACGTATTTGATGTTTTTCCCGATCTCTTCCTGTCTTCATGCCGCTAGTTACTGCGTGTACCTGCGGGTGAAACGGGCCAGTCCAGCGTGTAAACTCAAACTGTGGAGCGCTCAGCTGGTGAATGATCGAGTGATCTGTGCAGAGTGTCAGAGCGACGCCATGTTGAAGTCGGATCGCTGCGCAGGTCATGGCCAGGACAACACCAGGTACAGATGTGCTGGTTTAGAGTCCACGTGGTGGCTCAGCTGAATGACAGTAAAATGCTGATTCTGTGTCCTTGTTTTCTCAACTCTTTATAGAACATTTTGGACGGCAGCTTCAGCTCCTGGCTGTCATGGTTCTTGGGTGCGGGAGCTGTCTTCTGAGCGCTGCCRATGTCCTCCTTACTCTGTCCTCTTTGTCTGAGGTGACAGGGAGACGGGAGATTCACCTCGCCGACCGAGCCAAACCCTCCAATCCAGAGTCGTGGATCAACTCAAGGAACTCCTCTGCATCCTGCCGCTCCTCATCTCATTCTCTGTACTGTAAACCTGCTCTAAGCACACACAAACGTGTTTCCTTTCTTCACTTCGAGTTGTACTTTTACACCGCTTCACCTCCAAAATCTTCATCTTTATACCTCTGAGTCTTTGCTATCTACCTCCATCAATGCAACTGCATCTGTTAATGCCTAATTTATAATAATATGCATATATTATTTAGCTTTTCATCATTTGTTATTGACTGTTTGTATGTAATGTAAATGTGCTGTTTAAAATGAAACAGCAGGGGCGACCTGAGAGTTTTAAACCTGATCCAAAGAGTTTCAAATCATAAATGTGTGGCAGAAACTCTGCTGTTACTACACCAAAAACACTTCTATTAGTAAGCGAAATTGAACATTAGGTGCTGATTCTCAGGTGATTTGATGCTTCTGATGTTCTGTAGCAGAGGTTCAGTTTGTAAAAGTTTTCGAGCTGATGCTGTTTGAGAGGAGGAGGAGTGTTAGCCAGTTCTGCTCACAGGAGGAGGTTTTATCAGCAGAGCATCAGCCAACGCAAACATCACACTCAGCCAAGTTACTCCCAAATTATTAATTACCGGAATCCCCTCCGCAACACTCCCACAAGCTTTTTTTTGTGTGTGTTTTCTTTCTCTTTCCTCCACTTTGATTTGATGTTTTCTTTGAAAGAAGCTGCACGTTAGCCGCAGCGTCGCCTTTTTGACTTGACAGCAGGAGTCCTTCCATCTTTCTCTCACAGCTACAGGTTTGGTTCCAGAAAAGGGATTACTTTCTTTTGTTTTTTTATTTTGTTTTTTTTTTTTCAACTTTGTATTTACATTTTTATTTATTATAANAAATCCATCAGAATTACCTTTAAATAATTTGAAGACTACATAATAATAAGAATTAGAAAAAAATTCAGTTGTACTAGTTTTTATGAAATTCAGTATAAACGATATACTGTATTTTTCTTGTTTACATGAATACGGTCTTTTTATTTGTCCTGATGTGTATAATAATAAATAATAATAATAACAATATATGTTTTTAGTTTTATAATGTCACCTCCACTGACCGTAAAGGTTCCCGAAAAGGCCTTGAAAAGGCCCGCAGACCACCTATTGATAATCACAGTTGTAGCTTGTTTTGTGGCTCTGAACACGCTTTGTTAGTGAGACAAGGAGCACAAATGGCTCTTTTGATCGTAAAGGTTGCAAACCCCCGTGTTAGAGGAACAGCTGCTGGGAACAGGTCAACCCTCTGCAGTGAAGATCTTAAAGGGGACAAAACCTGCAAAATCCACTGTTTTAGTTGTTAAAAGCATTTTGTTGTGTACTTGGAGTGCAGAAAAGTTTAATTTAATCTTTCCTGGTGCTGCATAGATATCGTTATAATCTGTTTGGTTCATATTTTTCAACTGGTATTCTCTATTTTCTATGATGTTTTCTGAACAATTACATCACAGCTTCTTTTTGATGGAATGGCCAAGTAATGTGTGAATTAACTGTGAAAAAGAAGGATTTAAAAGCACGATATGTCTCCTTTAAGCACTCTATTTGTATTACATGTCTCTCCTGAAAAATAGTATTTTGATCTCAGTGGGAATTCCTGGTTAAATAAAGGTTTTAAAAAATACTATAAAAACTAAAACGACAGCATCAAAATCTCCTGAAAATCCTACCTGACTGGGACCATATTTGTTTTTTAGATCTGGGGGGTCCACTCCTGGTTTATGAGAGCTGCTGTSCTACATGTTTTACTTGTTTCTCTGCTCCAACACACCTGATTCAATGACTGAAATACTTCAAGTTCTGCAGAACCCTGTTAATCATCCATTCGGCCAAATCAGGTGTTAGAGCAGAGAAACATGAACATGGATAGCAGCCCCTTGAGAACCAGGAATGAGCACCCCTATGAGACAGAAGTTGTTGTTTTGTTTGTTTGTTTGTGCTGATCTGGGGACGGCGGGTGTCAGGTGGGCAGCACTAATGTGCAGGAATTCAGAGCATCCATGGTGGCTTTGTGAATCCACGGTGTCACCGAGACCCCCACCCTCTGAAACTTTAGCAGGACCATGGGAATGAACCAAACAGGCGGCACATTAAAAGCTTTTTTCCCCCCACTCTMTGCTCTGAATGAACAATCATCGAGTCGCTGTATTGTACCGATGGCTGAGTGACGTGAGGCAGATTATATGGTGGGAGAAGATGGTGCTTTTATCCACTCCTTCCCTATAATTTAAAAAAAGAAAAAAAAAACAGAATATCAGTTTCAAACATGTTCACCTGCTCTGCAGTAAACTATCATATTAAAGCAGCTACATGTCACAAAGTTTTTGTGGGGTAAATGTTTGCGTTTACACTGATTTTTTTTTATTTTGAGCTCCTGATTGCTTCACTCCTTCGTCTTTCTTTCTTTTTTTTTCTTTTTTTTTTGAGATTGCGGGTCCTCCCCAAAACAAGGTTGTTAAATGTCTGCTGCTGGACACGCTTTGATTACTTGAAGTTTTTCTGGCTTTGATCAGAGCAGCAATCTTAGCAATGCAGCTTCCTCTTGGCCTGATTTAATTGGCCAAATCAACCTACTGAACAGGAAGTCTAATTGCTGCTGCTGTTTATGTGTTGTGCAGACTTTGCAGGGTGTGTGTGTGTGTGTGTGTGTGTGTGTGTGTGTGTGTGTGTGTGTGTGTGTGTGGT
>NW_013952486.1:1756157-1758945 GCF_001266775.1 Austrofundulus limnaeus | reverse complement strand
AGTGCATGTTCTGTACAATATCCAATAATGAAATTAAACTAGTATCTTTGTCGTATTTTACTGATGTCTGGTTCCTTCCTTCTTGACTGTGGTGATAATAATTCTATTGTTTGGTTTGACTAGACGCCCGACAAAATGACAACTTCTCTGTGTAATTTACCTTCTCAACAATCTTCTGCAGTTTGAGGTTTGTTTTTTTGTGACGTCAGTGTGAGAAGATGATATGTGGACAGTTAAAACACGAACACCTGACAGCTTCAATCACGTCTCGGCAACATCTGCTGTTTTTCTTCTCATCATCTCAACAGAGACCAAATACCAAATTTAAAAGACAAGCTGCCTCCCTCCTTGTCTTTGCTCCCCTCCTCTCCCTCCTCTCCACTAAACTCCTCTTCATCAGCACTACTCTTTATGTTGTCTCAGTATAACAGTGGCAGCCCATCCCCTCCGCTGCTCCTGCTCTCCAAAGGGCAGGAATCAGGACCCATCCCCGGACTCAGCGCCTGATGGGCTCTGACAGCAGTGTGTTCTGGGATTACAGTTCCTGAAAAGATGGAGGCATTCCAGCACTGGTGGCTTTTGTTAAAACACAGTCACTGTTTGCTTTTTTGACAAGGCAGCTGTTCAAAGCCTTGTCGGAGTGAAGGGGACCAAACCCAGAGGTGATTTCCGTTTATCTGTGGTGCTGCCTTCACTACAAGATCTGGTTTTTAAAACGATTTAAAGCTACAAACCGACATCCCATCGTCTTCACGTCTAATACTGTTGTGATAACCGGAGGTTGAGTACCCAAAAGATGTACTCAAGTACCTCAACATATTTTTACTCAAGTAAAATTAGCCATCCAAGGAATAGGAGAAAAATGTATTTTATAAAAAGACTGAGTAATTCAAATTCAAATCAAAAATACTTTATTGATCCCAGAGGGAAATTAGGTGTTGTTGTAACTCGTTTAACTAAAGAATTATTGTAGATGCTGATGGCTGTGGGCTGGAAAGATCATAACTTCATAAGTGATCATAACATCCGATTTAATGTTTTACAAGGATGTCATCAGACCAGTAAAAAATTATGTACAAATTCTGGTGTTTTTAAAGACTAAAATATGACTATTCAACTAAATAACTTCAGGGGCCACAGTTACAGGCCAACAGCTCAGGGGTCGAACATCCATCAATTAAAGTCATTATGTAAATAAACCAAATATCATAGAAATCTGTTATCTTTGGGTTAATTTTTTTTTGCTTTATATAATCATGAATACAACATACAGAACCTAATAAAAACAGTGATAATAAAACAATATCAAAAACAAAAATAACACATCATGCCTCCTATTTACCACAAACATTATTTTKACATCTCTGGCTTGCCCAAAATTTAAACCAGTTTTATTTTTTTCATCTTATCTTCAACTTCTCCCACTTTTAACGGTTTTAGGTGTTGAGACACTGTAACATTTTTTACCAGCTTTTAGCCAAGATTCTGACACTTCTGTAAATATCACACATTTCTATTTTTGTCTAACTTAAGGGACTAGAAGTAATTAAAGTAGAAAATAGGAAGCTTAGATTTAAGAGATTAATGAACCAAATGGCGGGCCAAATTTTGGTCACTTGTGGGCCGGATGTGGCCTGCGAGCTTCTAGTTGAATAGCCCTGCTGTAAAATATTACTCAGACTTTCTTTGTGTGTGAGGAAAAAAAATGAAATATTTCAGAAGTATTTTAAATCCAAAAGAGGCACGGCTTTCATTTTTCTCTGATAAACTGCTCAGCGGTTCGTTCAGCCAACATCCAGGAGAACTTTCTTCAAGGCTGCAGGGTTTCATTTCAGGTTCATATCAGTGGTTATTTGTTTGAAGGTCACTCAGAGATGAGCTTTGTGCAAAGATTAAAGAATACAGACAGAGGCCAAGGTTGTCGTTGTACGCACCGTGTGCTTTTTTTTGCTTTGGCTCTGTAACGTGAACTCCAGCCTTGAAGATCTGCATCATGAGCTGACCTTTCCTAATAATGTGCATTAATATAAACTATAGAGGGAATACAATCTGGCTGCTTTTCTAAACTGATTAAAACAGACATGAGATATTTTGTTTTGACAGGAACGAGAGCACAGACATCTGGTGCATTGATGATGATGATGATGATGTCATGGAAACTAACCTGGGAAAAAAGACATGAATACCTTATTTTTTTATTAATTTAAAACCTGTGGAAATAATACAATTTCTTTTAAACTCAAACAGTAATTTGGGCAAAACACAAACATTTTGTTGACGTATCGCAGAATGTTTTATGGATTTACAGTTTAGAAGCAAGATCTCGCCTAATTTAGGAATGCATTTGAGTCATGGCCAAAAAAAAAAAAAAAAAATCAAAACACAAGCTGAAGCTTCATGTTTTCATTGAAGATTCTGCCCCAGCAGGATCAGAGTTTAGTCCTAGCTGTCTGACGCTCAGACGACATAAACAGKGGAGTGAAGTTCAAAGAGCTGCCAGAGAACAGAGCCATTAGGGGCGAAAAGGACCTTAATAGTTTCCAGTCTGCAGCCTGTGGACTTTAGAGGATGGTGCAGGTGACACAACATCACGTCTTTTATCCACAAACTTCAGTTTTGTCTGGTTTCCTTTCTTTGACTTCTTTAGGAGTACTTTAGTGTCTTCATTTGGACATTTCTGTTCTAGCAAATCTGTGGGGCGCCAAGTGTAAAATTAAATGTTAAAACATGTTTTTCATTATTTAGCTCACTGTTCTTGCATTTAGCTAAGTTTTACAAAATTTTTAAT
>NW_013952486.1:1742590-1756095 GCF_001266775.1 Austrofundulus limnaeus | reverse complement strand
CACACACACACACACACACACACACACACACAGACACGCACCATATTCTCACCAGGTTCATCTCTGGTTAAAACATGTTTCATTAGGTGGATTCATACTTTATACAGTGACGTTACTTATGATGGGTAGAGTATTCAGAAATTTTACTCAGGAGAGTAGCAATAGCTACTACATCATTTTACTACAGGGAAGTTAAAGTACAGTGTAGTAAAAGTACTCCCCAAAGTATGCTTTTAAAAAGACACTCAAATAAATGTGGTTACTGTCCACCTCTGGTGATAAAACACCGACTTTGTCAAACATGTAACACAAACTACACATTAAGTTGGAAGGTTTGGTAGAGCCCAGCTAGAGCAGCTCATAAAGTTTGATTGATTCTAATAAAGTGTGTGATCMAGATACCTCATAATGAATGTCTCTAGCTGCTGTTGTAATGTAGCACCACCTTATGGTTGTGTCGACTTACTGCTTTTTTAAACTAATTTTTAGTGAAATGCCTGAGTTCCCTATTTTTTTATTGCAAACTTATTTCAGTGCGTAATAATCAAGGCAAAATTATCAAAGAAMAAAGACGACACTGTGATAGTTTTTCTAAAAGCCACCCACAGTGGCTCTTCAATATAAGGTTTATTTCTTTCATTGTGGATTTTTATAAACATGTTTTTTTCATTAATGCTGTACAAGAACTAAACAAAATTTGCAGCAATGAAACACAGACTTAAAAAAAAAAAACTTGGTACATAAAGTGAACCATGTCACAGTGAGATGCACCAGTTAAGACAGATTCAGAGAATAATAACTACATTTAAGACAAAAGTGGCTTGTTTGAGGTTTTAAACATTTGTAGATGACTTGGGATTAAATATCAATAACATAAAGCTGGTGAACATATAAAACAAAAATGAAACTTTCTCCTCAATATTTAAAATTCTAGCGTTCATTTTTAGAAGTTTGAAATATAAACTAACTTGTTGCCAATTACAGAAAAATAATACTTAAAAAAACCTTTAAACAGAAATGCATTTACGCATGACAGAGAAAACAAGTCGACAAAGACAAAGTGTACAAAGGAAGCAAAATCCATCTTGTCCGAAAAGAAAAACTAATTTTTTTTTTGAAAAAAATTACAAAACAAAATKACTTTTTTTTCCCCAAACAAAGGCCAGGATGACGGGTCAGCTGTGAGCAGGAGTCCTATTTCAGTTTTTTAAGTTGCTGGTTTGTGTTGGTGATCTTCCCATCCATCTTGTCCACTTTGTTCAGCAGAGAGTCAATGGAGTCGTCCTGATCATCGATTTCAGACTGAAGACCGAGTCCGAGGCTCTTCAGTCTACTCAAACCATCGATCATGCCATCTAAATATTTCACRGAAAACATCAATCTTAGGATTAGGAGATTGGCAAAGCTTACAGGAATTTCCTCTCAYACACACAACCATCATGTTCACGTTTGAAGTAGTGTGACACAACAGTTGTGTTTTATGGTTAAATAATTAAATCATGCTGATTCGTCATGAGTAGGGCAACTGCTTTATATAAAACTGTTAAAAATGGTCCCGTTTGATTACAAGACAGTATGAGTTTTATTTTTTACCCAAGTTTTTGTCAAGAGTCTGGTGAGCCTCCTTGAGGTATCTGTTCTTTGAGTATCCATTCTGTCCAGATGAGGGATCATCTATCGATGCAGCAGCTCCAAAACCTGCGACAYAGGAGTCAGAAATGAAGGCAGCTGCTTCGTTGATTAATTAAAAAAATGCTGCTGAGATCTTTGTGACCTATCTGACCTCCTGTCTCCAACCTTCTGAGGTTGGGATGGCTGGCTTGATACTTGTCTTCGTGTTGTCTGCTGCTTGACAAGGCTGTCTGTAATCTGACACAGGGTTTTATAATATTGGTAAAAACAGAAAAAAATATTTAGTAATTAAACTTCTATCAAAAAAGCAAATTAAACTACTATTAAACTGTGTTGAAATAGAAAGCAGAAACCAACACACCATCGATTCAAAGAGTGAAGAATTGAAACCAACCGTTCACTGGCCTGGTAGGCCTTTGGCTCCTCAGGAGCAGGTTTTTCTTCTGGTTTGCTTTTGAAGTAGTTGACAAATCCTCCCCACACACTCTTAATAGTGYTGATGTGCTTCTGGCTGGTTTTCAGGTCCTGATCCATGTTGTCTAGCATCCTGTCGGTCCTCCTCAAAGCTTCACCCTGTCGCACCAGCTCCTACACAGACCAACACACATTTGTTCATTTCATAAGTTGTGAGTAGGCAAGAAAGAACGAAAGACGGGTGGATGGTTGAATAGAAGAACAGGTGATGGCTGGATGGACAGTTAYATGGTTGGATGGATGAATCAATATAAGAATGGGTTAATGATGGATGACAGATGGACAAACATACCTCTGCAGTTTCCACACCTATCTTCTCTGACTCATAAATGAGGCCGAGGGAACGATAACTGCTGTCCACAGCAGACTGAGCTGAACGCATCACTTCCTGTTGAAGATGCCTCTGTTTCCTCTCCGCCTCAGTCAGCCCACTGTCGGGGTCGTCACCGAATCCTCGACTTTTAGGTTTAAAATCCTCGTCGTCGTCATCCTCTGCGAATGGGTTGTGGGAATTAGGGTAGGCCATCTGTGGGGTAAACACACAGTGTTTTGACAAAAATAATCTTATCTAAAGCTTTAAATAAGTTCAMGAGACCGTCTAAAGTCAATAATGAGCTTTCACCTTTAGTATTAAATCAGTGCATGAGGATTATGACATAAATGAAAGTAAATCATGTAACAAACAAAATAAAACAATTGGACAAATAGACAAAACAGTTTAAATCTTCATAACCAGTTTACTGGTTTGCTCAATAATTGTTGCAGAGTATATGATTTTACAAGTACTAATTAAAAACTTTGCAACAATATAATGGCTTTGTTATGTTGATTTGACTAATGTACTCTATTCAAAACTATTAGCCTGGCTTAACATGCGTCTACCTTTTTAGAAAACAACTTTTTWAAGGGATGGACAGAGGCTAAGAGTTTAATACGCATAGTATAATAATAAAAACAAACTAATGTTAATATTTTTGTTGTGTTGTGTGTCGATTGTGGCGACAGTTTCACTTCAGTGGATTGCTAGAAGACTCTGCTACAACTAGCCGACTAATCARATGACCACGCCTGAAAACGAAAACAGCTACTCACTACGAACATAAACTTTTTGATTTTGAACCAATAGAGTGTTTCTAAAACGACATCATAAAATTATAATAACACGAAGTTCACAAACCTCGTTTTAACCGTCGTTGCTTCAGACYTGTTCCTCCTTGTTCCTTCTCTGTCGCATCAGCTGACTGTTGAAGTCCAGGGTTGCCAGATAGAAAGTCGTGAACATCGTATTATTCGACCCAAACGTATCGTTATGTGCTGAGTGCTCTATAGCCCAATGTGGGTTTTTTATGTTGATGTAATGTGTTCATGTAAATAAAAAATTGCTATTAGCGTACGGAAATACCCAAAATGTCGTACGTTTTGGGTGTTGTAAAAGACCCCGAAACTTTTATATAAAACGATAGTTATCACATATCAGGCAACACGTGTTATCTCTCCCTGTGACGTAAGACAACCTTGTCGCATGCTCCGTCAACAACCAATCCTGCGCAATAAAAACGCATAAAAATATAAAAGCGTTCAAAAACAATTAGGATTTTCTCATTTCCCTTTTACTTTAGTTTCGTTTGTAAATAAGATTGAAAGTCACTATTGTGTAGTGTAATGAGCGATTTCAAGCAAGGCTGTTCTCCTTGACGTCGTTCTCCATCACGTTTCTTTGACGTACAGCGACGTTTCTTCGTGATCTCCCGACGGCTAATCCTGGGCAGTGCGCAACAAAAACGCATGCGGATAAATGTATAAAGGTTTAAACACGCAGCACTGAGGATCTTCTTATTTTACTTTGACTTTATTGTTGTTTGTAATAAATAATAATAAAAAAACACTTTTTCATAGTGTAATAAGGCATGTCAATATTCATAGCTGAGACTGTCCGCATCGAGTTGTCGTCAGTGCTGCCGCTTCTCCCAGCACTAGCTACCGCTGCTCGGCAGCTTCTTGACTTCATTCCGCGGGCTTGATGTGGAAATAATAAACATTCTGTAATGGAAGGCAGTACGAGAGGATTTTATTTCAACACGGTTCTGTCGCTGGCCCGCTCGCTAGCTGCCCACCGTCCTGCCCCGGCAGAGAAAGTGAGTATCGAAACAGACCCGATTAATTTAGCCAAGTTGGTAGCAACGTTCGGATCAGTGCTGCTTTGCTTCCGCACACAGGCGTTGTCTTATTGTCATGGCCCGAGCCCGAGAAAGCTAATGTTTGACGGTTTGTTTTGTGTTGTCAGTGCTAGATGTACGGATTCGGGGGATGGGTGTTTACTACCCGTGTTTATTATGTAAAGCAAGTTTGGGGGGGGGGGGGGGGGGGGGGGGGGGGGGCTAACGTTTGCCACTGCATCACACAGGCAGGCTGCAGTCTGACAGGTTTAATGCTGGTAGAGTACACTTCATTGTGTTTTCAGGTTGGTTGTACACTTTACTGACCTGTTTCAACAGGAATCTGGAGGATTAAAGTCTTAATAGGGAGGGAGGGAATAATGAGCTAGAATAAGTAGAAATRAAAACACAGTGAACCAGCTAATCATAACACTGCACTGCCATTAAATATGTTGTTTTAGTGATATGATTCCCACTTCTGCTGTGTGTTTCTGGGTTGATTGTCTAACATCTTAAATTTGATAACTTTTACAGACTGATATGTTGTAATGTACGTAGGTAGGAACAGATGAGAGTGTAATTTCAATGTTTTTTTGGAAAATGTTGCATTTTGGACTATTCAGGTACTGAAAACGCCTTCCTATCTGAGCTTTTAATATAACAGGTTCACATCGAAGCATGTTAACAAGAACTACTCTTTCACAGTTATTTTATTCTAAATCATCCCATTTTGTGAAGGAAAACAAAATCCATTGATGGACAAACCATGTAGTTATTTTTAGATTGCCAGCTGACCTCTTTTTGTTTTTATCACTGTGGAGCATTGATGAAACTGGACTAGACGTGGCCAGCTGATCGTGATGCTGTCTCCAGGCGTTAACAAGTGCATCATTTTATCTGTCACTCTTCTTATCCTGATGTACCCATCACTCTGAAAAGATTGTTCAATCCTCTCTAATAGATTTAAGTTTTTTTTTAAAAAAATAGCCTCACTGGTGGCGTTCCTAAACCTAAACAAGTATTCATCCCCAATACATCAACATCAACATGCAGTGGTTGACGCAGCTATGTGCTGGACGGGACTTAACTCTGTTTAGGTTTCATTTGTTGTTTTGTTCGCTTGATGCAGACTAATAGTGTGAGCCTTCTGAAACAAACCACAACCACAGTATGTGTCGTCTAATATGTTTGTTAAGGAAATGGGAAGCTACTCCCTGCACCAGATAAAGCTTAAACAATTTACTACAAGTTGAAACAAGCTAATCATTTGCACTGTTTTAAATCCTGCAGTGTGCATTTCTGTCATTATTGCTTTTATATTTATCTGTTTGTGTTTTTTTTTTAGGTCCAGAAGCTACAATGCATGTGTCCAGTGGAAGTCCGTGGTGTGTTCACTTTAGATGTGCGTCGCAGAGATGCAGTTATCGCTCTCGCTGTGTTTCTGGTAGAGTCTGGCTTGCAGGTGGGTGTTGAGTCATGTGACCACCATGGTTTTTAGGTCATTTCATGCTTTCCCTCTACTTAACCCAGTATGACCTGATGCTACAGGTCTGCTTTCACCTTTCAAGGTATGAAAGTACTGGCAAACATTTATTCATAAAGACAAGAGCAAAGTGAGTGAGTCACCATGAGAGAAGAATGTTTAAGCTCTGAAATGATGTGTTACCGGTACTTATTTCAGTGAAACAAACATAAAGCAGGTCCAATATTACAAAACTACTTTCTACTGCCATAGAACTGTAATTAGATAATTCTATATTGCTACTATTAGACCACATTTTGCTCCCAGACTCTCACAGATTCATTAATTTAAATCATTATAATAAACTCATTCTCTTAATCTGATAAAGATGATGATTAGACATTTGGTTAGGCTTCTAAAGTCAKCGCACTGAGACACAGAGTGGAAATCTTCTCCGTCCTTTGATAGTGAAGTAATTGTCCTGCATTAATGTCTTTGTCACAGATCCTTTATTGACTGTTCAAATAATTTAAGCCTTGAAGTTTTGAGTTTTCCGAGCTTGTCAGACTCGACGTGTATTTGTGTAATAATGCGCTTTACTCTTGCAGCACAAAGACACACTTGTTCCCTACTTGCTGAGCCTTCTGAGAGGGCTGCCACGGGTTCAGTGGATTGAAGAAGGGTTGGGTAAGAAAGGAAAAGGTAGGAGAAATCCTCTTACATCGGAAACTTCAGTAGCCTTTTTTTAAACATGGAGTCAGCTTTATACACATTTTATACACCTTTTAACAGTGTGGGTTATGATAGGACAAAAGGCCATTGAGTTTCRTGTCATTGTGCTTTTTTTCTGCTCCACAGAATTTCTTCCAGTTGCAGAAAACTTCAGCTTCTGTCTTGTAACACTTTTGTCTGATGTGGCTCAGAGAGATCCAGGCTCTCGACTAGAGGTCAGCTGAGAAAGCAGTGATTGTTTTTTTTTCAGTTTGGGTGAATTTTAGGAAGTTACTAAGTTATTCTTTGTGTTGCTTTGTCTACAGATTTTGAACACCATACTGGAGGTTACGCAAACATTACAAGAGATTTGTCAAACACCTGATAATCATGACAAACGTATATTCACAAATATAAAACATACAGTATATGCCATCACTTCTCCAAGTATTGAAATAAAATGGGCTTCAGCGCTGCTCTTTTGTCCACAGTCTTCCTGTGCAGGTACGTTGTCCCCAGTCTGCTCGGCATGACTCGAGCGTTTGGCCGCTACAGCAACACGGAGGAAGCCCTGCTGTCCAAGCTGTTCCCCAAGGATTTGCCTCAGTCCCGCTGCATGGCGGAGGAAAACGAGGGRGTTCGACGCCGATCCTTCAACGACTTCCGTTCCATCCTGCCGTCCTCGCTGCTCACCGTGTGCCAGAGCGACACGCTGCGCAGGCGCACCCCGGCCCACCTGGACACCCCTTCGCAGGTCGGTGTTGTGACAGAGCTGGCTCTGGAAATGTTTTGTTATGCTCTAAAATAAAAAAATCACAGTTCTATAATGCGCCGTGTCGTAGGTCTCCACAGATCCAGCAGGCCACTCGCCCTGCTCTCCCACAACACCGGGTCCGCATTACTTTGAAGGTAAAAGTCAAGAAACACACACTTCTTTCAATTCTAGGACATGTGAACCAACATACATACATTCATGTTAGCAAGAAGTTGTAAAAAGCAGCAGACTAAATGATAATCATCCCTATTTAATAGGGGTGTAAGAAAATATAGATACACTGAAATATCGYAATATTTCATTTCCCGATACTGTATCGATATTCTAAAGCCCTGTATCGATTTTTTTATTAAGGTTTAAAATGTCAACTTTCTTGCCAGGTGTTCATTTTTATGTTGTAGTTCAGCCTCTGACCACTAGTTGGCAGCAGAGAGCCAGCTACTCTACCTCTTGAGGTAGAGGCTATTGTTAAGTGTTGGGTGACCATATTGTAAATTAAAATTAAAAACTAAAAGCTGCAAAAAATATATTTTCAAACTATTTATTGGCAAATTTAGTCTAATAATTGAAAAAATGGATGAAATATGAAATAAATAAAATCAAATACATACAAAGCATAACACAACTAAATGTATCAAAAGTATGTCTATGTAACATTAGAATTTTCTGAGACAATGAATTTTGGTTTTTCAATTTTATTTCCAGTAAGAGGTTTTTGTTTAATAGAATTTTTGGACAAAAAAATTCGCAATATATCGCCTTGCTTACAGTTTCGCAATATATCGGGATATATCGTATCGTGACCTCTCTGTCATGATATGTATCGTATCACCAAATTCTTGCCAATACACAGCCCTACTATTTAATAGATGTGCAACATTACAAATTCAGACAAGAATAAAAGTTTTATTTTTAACTTACTGCACTTCTTTGTTTTCTGGTTTCGTCTTCCGCAGGTGCTTATCTTCCAGACAGCAGCACGGTAGACCCCGACTACTATTTCTCCACAGTCAGCTCCAGTTTCTCAGTATCTCCTCTGTTCATGGGAGCTGGTGAAAACGAGGTGGAGGTGCCCGTCGATCTGCTCCGACAGCTGCTTGGCATGGTGCAGTGACTCGCTACACATTCTCCATCGTTTGATTTCTGCTCAGTTCTGTCTTGTAAACAAAATCTCTGCTTCATGATTTACAGGTGAAAAACTTTGTGTCCGACCCCTTTTTGAAAACTCTGGACACCACAGTGACAGAACTTACAGAGGTGAATAAACGACTGCTGCCTGTGCAAAAATATAGGAAATGAAACATTTAAGGAACTATTTATGACTTTTTTCTGTTTTTGTTTGTTTGTCGTAAAGTCTAATCCTGGAGTCAGCCTCTATTACAAAACCTTCAGCGACCCCCTCTATGTGTGTGTGTTCAAAATGCTGCGGGACACACTGTACAACATGAAAGGTAAAGCATATATATGTATACATTTTTATCCTACATTAAAACAAGGGTGTTCGGTCCTGATCTTTGATGCCTACATTATGAATGTTTTACTTGTTTTCCTGTTCCCTGACTCAGTAATGAATTACCTCTTCGAGTTCTGCATACGCCTGTTAATCATTCATTCTCATCAGGTGTGTTGGAGCAGAGAAACCTTTCAAGTATAAAAACTGTGGGCTGGGTATCATGGCCAGTTCTTTAGATCGATTCGATTTTGATTCATAAGGTTCTCAATCGATTAATCACGATTCAGTTCAGTTCGATCCGATCTGCTCTTAAATAATGAAAATGGTTCAACTGTGTTGCAAAATACAATATCATTATTTTTTCTCTTCGCCATAAGGACAAACATTTAAATTAAACAGTTTAATCTTGAAGGAAAACTGTCACAAGTTTAAAAGGTTTTAAATTAAAAAGGAATTGCAGCTGACAGTGTTGTTGGAGGAATTAATTTTTAAGTAATTAATAAATATTTTGATGAATAAGAACTGATGGGAATAAGTTTGCAGGAGGAGATGTAAATATAAATATACTTCTGCCCACTCCTTTTGAGTGTATGAAAACTGTATATTTGTAATGTTTCTGTTAGCTTCTGTTATGTTCAATATAACTTATTAAAACTTATTACTTATAGCTTAGTAAAACAAACTAGATACCGCATAGCGGTAACATAATAACCCCCGCACACAATGTCATGCTACTAGATGCATCCCAAAGTTGTAGTGGTTTGGGTGGGGGTCCTTTTTGGGGCTTCTATGTTAAACAGTTTCTGAGTTATAAGCATTTTTGCATGTCCAGACACCCCACTCTTTGAAAGGAGCCCCMTCCTCAAATATGGGGTCTATCGTAAAACCGTTGGCTGGCGCAGTGTAGGTCAGACTCATCTACAGCCCTGCCAAATTTCATGTTGATTGATGCAGCCGTTTTTGTGCTACGTTTGACCAAAAATCACTGAAAAAAAACCAACAAAAAAACAAAACAAAGCAGTACGAAAACATTATTACTCCCGCTTACGCTTCGCATGCGGGGGTCATAATAATACAGAGACAGCATTTCATCACTGTGAATTTCATCAAGACTTTTCTTAAAGTTTAAAAATAGTAATATTGGTAACAAAACTAAACAATTTTGTTAGAATGTCGTCTTTCACACATTTATACATGCAGAGGAGAACAGTTCAGTCAGATGTTTACACACCGTTGTTTGGTTTGAGCACCTAACAAGCCGCTTTTCAAACCCTGCTTCGTTTTCGTTACCGCGTAGGAGCACAAGTCTTTGCAAATAAAAGGTCTCTGTTACCTTTAAGTTCTGCTGAGAATCGGCTGATAACGTTAGTGATTCCTTAATTTCTTTTGTTTTGCTCCAGACAACTTGTTATTAAGAGCTAATGTTAGCACTGAACGTCATCTGGAGGCAAATATACGGCAAGCCAGGAGTGACAAAATATAGAAACGCGTTTCAGATGCACGCACAAGATGCCGTGGGGAAGAATCCATCCATCCATTTTCTGTTCACGCTTCTTCCTTTTCAGGGTCGCATGGGTCACTGGTGCCCATATCCTGCAGTTGGGGAAGAATCGATTTTCCCAAATTCAAATGAAATCGATCCAAGATCGATTAAATCGATTTTTTTTTTGCCCAGCCCCAGTCAAACTCTCTCCCTCTCCTTTTCAGCTGTGCAGCCAGCATTTGTGCGAGAAGTTCACGACTTCGTCCTGGAGCAGTTCAGCAGCAGCCAGTCAGAGCTGCAGCGGGTGCTGCATGACACGGGGACGCTGACGGGCGACCTGAGCCCCCTCAAGCTTCGCTGTCAAGCCAACGCCGCCTGCGTGGACCTCATGGTGTGGGCCGTCAAAGATGAGCAAGGTAAAGGGTTGTGTCGAAGTGAGCTGTGCTGTGTGTTAGCATGGATTCATTTGTTTGGTCCACACGTCTCACTTTTGCTTTTTTTTATTCATTTTTTTGTCAGGAGCTGAGAATTTGTGCACAAAACTGTCTGAGAAGCTTCAGTCAAAAACCTCCAGTAAAGTCATCATTGCTCACATGCCGCTGCTGATTTGTTGCCTACAGGTAGGATGCACAAAAGCACCAGTAGGAACAATATTTAGCGTTGCACAAAGCATCAGTCATGGAATGAGATCTTATTATTTTTTCTAAATAATTAAATAATCATCTTTTCTTTGGCTTCTCTCTCCTCTGTCTCAGGGTCTGGGTCGTCTCTGTGAGAGGTTTCCAGTTGTTGCTCACTCTGCTACAACTTCTCTCAGGGATTTTTTGGTGGTTCCATCCCCAGTTCTTATAAAACTCTACAAATATCACAGCCAGTACAGCACAGGTACTTACAGTCAAAACTCATTACTTCAGATCCACTTCTGAACTGAGACGCAACACTTCCGTTGTCATTAAAAGAGTATGTCTTGGTTCTAAAATTCAGAATATACCATCCAAAAAATATTATTCAGGCACTGTTTTAAGCACAGGTTTGTATTAGAAGTTATAGTTATAAGTTTGACCGAAAAGAGTGTTAAATCTAATGTAACATTGGTAGCGTTTATTTAAAAACTGAGGTGAACATGTATCTTCTGTTAAAAAATGGTGACATAATTTAATCACAAACTAGTCATGAGGTTTTAAAGTTTAATAAGAAAAAATTTGATAAAATGTAGAAATTGAAAGGGTTTAAGCATCATTTCATGCTGAAGGTAAACCAAACAAGAGCTGATATGATTAATAACAGAGTTACTAGCTGTCACATCTGAGTCATCACTAATTATCTGAAGAGCTACAGATTCAGACAAGTGGGGGTGAAATTCAAGTTACTGATTTTATTTCGTTTGTTTCTTTGTCCAGAAGGAACTGTCTGTTCATTAACTGTTTACTTTATATATTCAACATGAGCTGCACTCAGCTGTTTCCACATTCTGTGCAGAATCTCGTGTAATGTTTTCTATTGTCACTTTTTAAAGGCACAGGAGAAATCCGGATAAATGTGACAAACGAGCATTCTCAGTCAACTATCAATGTGCTGGCCAACAAGCGGGACCAGCCCTCCATGTACGAGCAGCTCAGAGACATTTCTATTGACAACATCTGCAGGTGGGATATGCTCACTCTAAGCAAAACTACAGTCAAATAGATTTTTGAAAGAGTTTTTAATTTTTATCCTCTCTATCAGATGCCTGAAAGCCGGTTTGACGATGGACCAAGTGATTGTTGAGGCTTTTTTAGCCAGTCTGTCCAACCGTCTGTACATTTCACAGGAGAATGAGAAGTGAGCAACTTTTCTTGTAGCACAAAAAATAAACAAATAAAACTAGGTCATTCCGTCATCCAGATTAAATCCAAGTTCAGATGACTCAGAGGAAGTGTTTTAAAAATACACCTCATCTTTCTGCCAGGGATGCTCATCTGATTCCAGATCACAACATCCGAGCGCTGGGTCATATCGCAGTGGCTTTGAGGGACACTCCCAAAGTCATGGAGCACATTTTACAAATCCTCCAGCAGAAGTTCTGCCAGCCTCCGTCGCAGCTGGATGTGCTCATTGTGGACCAGCTGGGCTGTATGGTCATTACAGGAAACGTAAGTACAAAGCCTTAGTGATGACAYCACACTGGAGCGTAGTCCTTCACTCGCATCATTTTTCAAATGCAGATAGTGTTTACACAGGTAATCACAGGTTTCTGTGCTTGTTGAATCTGCTTTAGTTTCCAAGCAACTCAGGGTTTCCTTACAGGAAATGACATACTGCTGCTTTAAAATGGTTGTATTTGACTCAAACTCTCATAAGTGCTGAGTGAGGCTGCACTTAAGAAGAGGTGTGTTGTGGCTGGTGGAGAACAGGAGGGGAGTTTAACCCTAAAACTAGCTTATAAAACAGTAACTTTGTTTAAACTGGGCACAAATATAACCAAAGTAACTTTTTCCTTTATCAAATTTACTGATGTTGCTTTAAATTTTCTGGCTGTTGCTCACTTGCTCAGCACAGAGACTATGTTCCAGCACTCAAGTTGACAAATCAGTGGTTTTAATGAGGTACCCTTGGTCAGCTTGTCGCTCCTGATCATGATAAGCTACATTTAAAGAGGATAAACCGACGTACAGCTTACTGAGTGGTCTGCTATCCCCTAATTTTCTTTGTCTTTTAGCAATACATCTACCAGGAGGTGTGGAATCTGTTTCAGCAAATCAGCGTGAAAGCCAGTTCTGTTGTCTACTCTGCCACCAAAGACTACAGAGATCATGGTTACAGGTCAGCTTCTGCTATAAGATCAGAGTTTTAACACCAAATGTTTAATTAAAGAGCTCAGAAAGCATTGTTTAAAGCAGAGATTCATAAAATATGGGCCGGCTGTGAGCACCACCTTGAGGGCCTCAAAAAAAAAACAACCCAACAGTTTTTAACTTTGGGCCACAGAGAGCCATGGGACCGCATTGATTTTGAATAAGGTGCAATGCACTTTCTCACCACTAGTAGCGGTAGTGCGCCACTCAAATGTTTAACTACTTTTTTAATATGTAAAAGAAGAACTTTAGAAACCTGCCGAGAATGGAAACCTATTTTAAATGAAAAGTAGAAGCAAAAATGAAAGTAACTCATCAAAAAACACCAAGGTTTGTCACTAATATGAAGTGCCGCTTCTGTTTTTACAATGCAATAATATGTTAAAAGTTCAAAACATTTTCAAATACAGTTGCAGATACAACTAAATTTTAGTTAGCATTTCTATTTTTTTAATTGTCTATTTTGTTATAGTTTATGTTAAAAAAATATATTTTTGTGTTGATAAGCCTGAGTGGTCTGTTGAC
>NW_013952486.1:1734415-1742580 GCF_001266775.1 Austrofundulus limnaeus | reverse complement strand
GTTTATACCATTTCCAAATAATAGTTTGCAGCTATTTATTTTATTCTTTTATTAAAAAGATTAATCTGAATGAGTCTTTGGGGGAGGAGAGTAGCGCAGGGGGGCTCAGATTGACTAGGAAGTAAGAAGGGGCTTTGAGGAAAATAGTTTGGGAACCACTGCCGTAAACATTGATATATTGCCTATTTTTCTTCAGAAATTCTAATTTAAAAAGAACTTCACAGTATGTTTTGTATGATTACTCACAATGCTAATGTTTGAGCTAGCTTTAAACTCTCTGGCTCTTTAGAAGTGGAGGAGCCAAATGGATGGCTGACAGCTGCCGACTAGCAGTTGGAGGCTAAATTACAACACAACAATCAACCACTGACATGAAAGTTTAAGTTTTAAGCCTTAATTCAATTAATTGGCTCAGATGGTGGAACTGTTGCCTCTCAGCACAAAGGTCGTCGGATCGAATCCGGGCCCAGGACCTTTCTGTTAGACTAATTGGTAACTCTAAATCATCCCTTGGTGTGAGTGACAGAGTGAATGGTTGTTTCTCTGTGTGTGCCTGTGATGGACTTGCAACCTAACCAGGGTGAACCCCGCCCCTCGCACAGTGACTACTGGATATGGGCACCAGTGACCCCCCTGACCCTGAAAGGAAGATGCAGGTTAAGATAATGGATGGATTGTATCATAAAATAAAAGAATGTAATATAAGAAATGTTATTTTTATTCATCTAAATTTGTCTTTTATATAACTTTATTATGACATTACTCAGTTGTTCATTTTCTATGACATTTTCACTTTACATTATTAGAGGAACGGCAATGTTTTGTTTAGCACACTTCTCTACTAGTCTTGTTGAAACATTAACAGATAAGCAATAGGTGAGTCAGACAGAAAAACTCTGCACTTTAAGTGGGAAAACACAGTTTAAATGTTCATTAACATCTCTTTAACACCCAAAGACTTCAAGAATATTAGGTCAGTAGAGTGACTGATGTTATGGAAATTAATGCAGGACTTTATTGACCTTTTTCTAGATATATTCATGCCTACTTCCTGTCCGTTGAAATACACTTCCTCTAAACAGGCATGCACCTCATTAACTGTGTAAAGATCAGTAACCAGACATGAAATTCCTCCTGGTTTGTTCAATTGTTCAGTTTTGTGAGGGATTCACTACCCGACCAATGAAGACGAGGCAGTCGGTGCGGTGCTCGTAGATCAGGAAGAGGAACGGGTGGTCAACAACGAAGCGGATCTGAGAGGAGAGGGGCATGAAGCCCACTTGGGTCAGAGCGGCAGCTTCTGTTCCCTCTTCATTCACTGTGATGGTTCCCTGGTGCTTCAGCTGTGCAGAGAGTGTTTCAGAACTAAACAAACAAACCAGAGCATGGAGGGTTTGTTCTTTATCAGGGGTTTAGTCTTACTCACCCAGTTCATGGTGACTTTTTCTGTAGTCATTCTGCTGAAATCTCCACTCTGCTGGAAGATGTCAGTGAGGCCTATTTTCTTCAGATTTTCAATTAGGTCATAATTTTGCTCCAGTTTAAACCGAGGTAACGAGACCTCGCGAGTCCTGAGGGGAGACAAAGAATACTGTCGTCATGAGATAATTTAATCTTAAACATTATTTCTCCCATTATTACTAACTACGAAGAAGCTTCCACTGGTGATTCCACACCATTTTAACATTTATTGCTGATAAAACTTGGAAGGTTTCACAATTAAAGACAAACTGTATCACCAGTCAAATAACAAAACATTCTGTTGTTTCTTAGTCAGTGATATCCTGATTGAAAATGTTTCAATAACTGATAAACCAAAAARTTGAATCTATTTACGTTACATCAGTGCTGACTATCTGAAACATATAGTATTTCAGATATCAACAATTACATTTTGACTAGTCATAAAGTAAATTTGAGATATCTCACTTTTTGTTCTGACTATCACAATTATAATTAAATATATCTGAAATGACATCAGGTTTGTTGGTACAGTAAATATGGGTGTTCTTTGAAGTTATTTTGACATTTTTATTATTCATATCGATATTGAAATTATATTGTATCGACTGAAATTAGGAGTTATAATGTCATATAAATTTTAGCCATATCGTCCAGCCCTAGTTTCAGACTGCATTTTATCATTAACTAAAGCAATAAGTATGCAAATTACAAAGGGTTCAGAAACTACTTTTAGCAGCTGTGTTTACTTGTGGAGATGCCGCTGACCTGTTTGTCATGTTTTTGAGCCACTTGTTGACAACAGTTGGTGAGATCTCCTGCTCCAAGGTTCTCATTCCTGTGATCTTCCTTGGCAAAGCAATGAGCATGCTGATGCTTCCTGTGTATGGGAGCTGAAGATGAGAGGGTTTAATATGCGGCTCGGTTGGCCTGTTTCTTGGTCGCTTTTCTTTTTTGTTTTTATTTTAGACTTTTTAGCCTTTAGCTTTATTATCAGAGTAAAGCCACTCACCTGTAGGATGTCACATTCCAGTCCGTGGTCAGCAGCTGCCAGATAGTTCCCCTTGTTTATCATCATTGGTACACGTACACTTGTCTTTTCATTTACTCTGAAGTTTCGGTAGTAGGTCATCTCTTTTGGGAATTTCTGTTCCCATGTTCCTGTTTATGCAAACAAACAGAACCTAAGACTCATAATAACATACAAGTCATAAACAATGATGAGATTTATTTCCGCTCACCTTTGAAGTACAGGTAGTTAAGTAGCATCAGTACCATGTTTGGGTCCACAGTCTTTAGCGGTTCYCTGATCAGCCCCTTGGTCAGTTTTTCTATGCGACGATTGGCTTTGTTCAGGAATGCTGGCTCTCTGAAGTCGACTGTCTGCGGCTCGGCAAAATAATAAGCTTTTGTTTCTGTGCGGAACGTGTCTTTTATGGTGATATTTTTCTTTACGTAGACGTCATTTACAGAGCGGAGCGTATAGCCAAAGTTCCTCCTGAAAAGCCTGTGGGTCAGCTTCCTGAACAGCTTGTGCACTGTTGTGTTGTCATAATGATGGCTGGCGTTCACAAAGTCAGCGAACCCCAGAGCTTTGTAGATCTGATCGTGAGTTCCAGGTCCTGCTCCTAAAGACATCATCCCCATGGCGATGGAGATTCCTGCAGGGGCTAGCAGGATGTTGTCAGTCTGGTTTACGTCGTTACGAAGACTTCGATAAAGATTAAAACCGAAGTGGGCGTTCACGATGTTAAGGCGCTGAAGGCGAGATCGACCATGGAAGAGACTTAAGAGTCTGGCTCGACGAATCTTTGGATCAGACGGTTCAGCAAAGATGTCGATGTCCGGCGCTGGTGTAGCTATCTCGTCAATCGCATCCCCCTCACTGAAAACAATCCAGCAATTCATCTGATCACGTAATTTAGCTTTTAAACACCTTTTCCTAAAACGGTTCTATAAATTTTAAAATCAATCTCATTTAGGCTTGCTGTTTCAAGTTATTCAACATGACATTTTACACAATCAAAACCAGTAAAACTTACATGTAATCATCACTCCCTGCTGCCAGGATCTTATCAAAATCGATATAATCTTCATCATCAAAGCCTTCAAAAACAAGGTCATTGGTGACAGTGTTTTCTTTGTGGAATTCCAAGGGAATGGCCTCGACGTCCACTTCACCACCTGGTTCTAAGCCTCTGGGGTTTGGTTTGGGGTCAGTGAAGTGAGTGCTCAGATCTTTGACGCCAGCCAGGGATGGACTGGCCAACAGGCAGGCCACAGAAAWGACTGTGATGACCCACATCCTGAAGACAGAGGCAGAACAAAACAAGTTAGATTAACTGTTGCTGTTTGGATTATTTTTTATGGTTTCATTAAATAAGATTAAAGATACAAAGTCTGCATGGAGGTTCTGTTAAACGTCTTACCTTTGCTTTGACTTGTGGGAAGTGTGTTGCTTCTGTTTGTGGGACTAAGACTACGAAACTGAACTTTGATGTGTGCTTCTCTTAAAACAAATAGACCTAATCAAACAGTCCAAAAAGTCCGCTGACAGACTAAAACCCTTAACTCTTCAGAGTTCAGCTCATCTCTCCAAATAATATTTGATTTTATCACTAACCATATGTCTTAATGAGTATTTTGTACCAGTTTGAAACTGTCTCTAGAACTGAGCCATTTATATTCAAATAAACTACCATTTGGTCCTACATTGATATTCAGTTTTAGGGTTGTTATGATTTGTGTAACGGAGCGTTTTTTGCCTTATATTTGTCATGGTTTTCCCACTKGCAGTTGACCAGGCGACTTCCACCAATCAAAGAGGCCAAGCCTCGTCTCCAGAAGCTGTTCAGGGACTTCTGGTTGTACTCTGTGGTCATGGGCTTTGCTGTGGAAGGATCAGGTGAGTCAGAAAATTATTAATTGTGTTTCTCATGTTTGAAAAGGGTTCAGCACCTCTGTTTGTCTTTTTTTTTGATCAAAGTCTTTTTTTTTATTATTTTTTTTAACATAATCAGCACCTCTGTTTGTCTTATAAAGATTATGGTCTAAAGTTGCTTTGGTGACTTTTGATTCCCTAAACTGCATAAAACGTTTCTGATAAATCGATAAATAATAACATGTATTTGAACTTAGATGAAAGTAGATAAATGTATCCTCAATGTATATTTATGTTGCTATAATCTATGTAGTTGGAAGATATTTGTGCACCAACATGCCCATTTCTTAATGTATGTTTTGTTCTTTCAGGGCTTTGGCCAGAGGAGTGGTATGAAGGTGTGTGTGAGATCGCCACCAAGTCTCCCCTCCTCACCTTTCCCAGTGGAGAACCTCTTCGTTCTGAACTGCAGTACAACTCGGCTCTGAAAAATGACACTGTGACAGCGGTACAGTGTCATATATCTTTTTTTCCACTTAAGAGTGTTTGAAATTGCAGCAGTGGGTTGTTAATTTGTGTATTTTTGTCTTCCAGGCTGAGCTGAGCGAACTGCGGTTAACCATCAGTAACCTCCTTGATCCTCCTCCTGAAGGATCTGCCCTCATTAATAAGCTGGACTTCGCCATGTCCACGTACCTGCTCTCAGTCTACCGATTAGAATATATGAGGTCAGCTCAAATGCCTGCTGACAATTCCTCCTTTTTTGTCTCACTGGATTCCCTGATATGTTTAAATCAAAATGTGCAGCTGTTTTATATCTTTATTTCACTTGTATTCTGGTAGGATGCTGCGATCCAATGATGCTGATCGATTTCAAGTCATGTTTCGGTACTATGAAGACAAGGCAATCCAAAAAGATAAATCAGGTGAGGTTTTTAGCCTCTTTTGCTAATATAGTCCTCAGTATTTGTAATTAACTTACTCAACCTCTATTTTAATTGTTGCAGGCATGCTACAGTGCATTATTTGTGTTGGTGATAAAGTTTTTGATGTCTTCCTCCAGATGATGGCTGAGAAGGTAGGTAACATAGTTGCATAGAATAATAGCAAAAAACACAATAAAAAATGACCATCTTTGGATTTTGATGATAAAGGATGGTGTTTTTGTTTGTTTTTAGCCCAAAACTAAAGAACATGAGGAAGAACTTGAGCGCCACGCTCAGTTCTTATTGGTCAACTTTAACCACACCCACAAGAGGATCCGCAGAGTGGCCGACAAATACCTCTCTGGTTTGGCCGAGACGTGAGTAGCAGGCAGTCAGTTCATTTGTTTAAAGTTCGTGTCTGACAAGTATCTTCTTCCTTCAGTTGTTCCCTCTTAATCCTCCATCTTACTCTATCTTCTTCCTCTGTCCTCAATCCAACTACCTCCATGTCCTGGCAGCTGCATCTCTAACATCTTTATACCATTATGCTCACTGTCCCTCCTCTGGATATGACCAAACATCTGAGTCTGACCTCTCTAACTTTATCTCTGAGTGGTTCAATCAGTGCTGTACCTCTGATGCTCTCATTCCTAATTGTAGCCGTTTTTGTCACTCACAAGGAGAACCTCAACATCTTTAGCTCTGACGCTTCCAGTTCTGTCTCCTGTCTTTTTGTCAGTGTTTCCAAACCGTGCAACACATCTGGTTTCACTGCTTCGATCTTTGCTGCCACCCCTTCAATCCTGCACCTTTTTTGACTTCTGCTTCTTGTTTATAATATTGTATGATTTTTATTTCCCTCAGATTCCCCCATCTTCTGTGGAGTGGTCGAGTCTTGAAGACCATGCTAGATATTTTGCAAACACTCTCACTGTCTCTAAGTGCTGTAAGTATCGGTAAAAAAATGTAGAAAAATAACACTTTGTCAAACCTAAATTGCTTTAAGAGGGTGGATCATTTATAGGTTAAATAAGAGCACCATTGATAAAATCTCTGATAAGTTTAATTCGATTCATCTTAAAAAAATGTTTTTTTTTTAAATTTATTTAGGACATTCACAAAGATCAGCCGTACTACGACATTCCTGATACTCCTTACCGAATCACTGCTCCTGATACTTATGAAGCTCGAGAGGTGAGTTTGTGTTCTTAACACATTTATGGCCGCTGGAGGGCAGCATGGCATCAATTTTAAATGTAGTGTTCTTACATTTATTCGTCCAAATTCTCTTACTCAAAATCCAGATTTGTTATTGAAACAAGCAAGGAAAATCTGTTATTTTTAAAGTTCAGTGTTTTTCAGTGTAACATATATTTTATTACAGAGCATAGTAAAGGACTTTGCAGCTCGCTGTGGTGAGATATTAAAAGAAGCAATGAAATGGGCCCCTTCTGTAACAAAGTCCCACCTACAGGTACGTGTCTTGTTTTAGAGACTCCTGTTCGAATAATAAATGTAGCATATTTATATTTGCACCAGTCTCTCATAAAATATGATTTTATTTACTGCAGGATACTGAAACATTTGTTTGACATTWTTTTGTTTGATTTGTTTGTGTTTATTTTATTGTTGGCATTTGTTTGCAGGAGTACCTGAACAAGCATCAGATCTGGGTGTCGGGCCTGTCCCAGCACACGGGGCTGGCCATGGCCACAGAGAGCATCCTGCACTTCGCTGGCTACAACAGACAGAGCACTACACTGGGCGTGAGTCACAGCTGCACAACGTGCCAACCTGCACACAAACACTTTCACTTACACTTAGAATTACCTAAGATTAGGACTTGTTGCAGTTTAAATAAAGTGGTGTACCAAATAACTGGAAGCTGAACTTAATGCTAAACAACCAATAATTTTTATCCAAATGTAAAACAATCACACTTTAAGAAAATTTCTTAAAACACAAAAACACAGAAGCATTTTTAAAGTTTACCGCACACTTTCAAGCTTAAACTTATTGGCTTCGGCTTGTTGGTAAAGCTCATTAACTTTTGTCCAACATTAAAGGCTTTTTAACACAACAAATGCGTTGTTATTGTAGCTGCTTTGCAGTTTTTAAAAACTGGACTAAAGTGGGTTTATGTTTTGATGCACAGGTCTGTTTAATTCTGTACAGTAACTCTGTAAACGACTGGATTGCACTTATCTGGGTGTTTAGAGTACTGTATGTCTTGTGTGCATGCTTACTGGTCAAGTTATTTTGCTTGCGGTGCATTTCTTGTAGTATGTTCTTGGGCTTGCATTCTGCTACATCTGTCTTTTTATTTGCTTCATTTGTTGTATTTTGTCTTTATTTAATGGAACCAAACTATCTACCTGGTTGCTTGGCTGGTTTACGGATTTGCTGGTTACCTCGTAACTTACCTGCAATCGACGGGGGGGTTGATTGGCTGATTGTCCCATTTGGCTTACACGTTATGCTGATGCTGTCCTCCACCGTGCGGCCAACCATAGGCTGCTTTTCCTCAGGTTGGTCTCCACATTAAATACTGAGAGACAGGACTCAGGCTTTTACCTTCAGTATATCCAGACGTGATACTGTGCAGCTTTGTAGTTTACTTTCCTGGCTTTTTGACGGTTTCGCCCCAGTTTTTACTTTAACTGCATTTTCTTTTTAGACCACTCAGCTGACAGAGAGACCAGCATGTGTGAAGAAGGACTACTCCAACTTTATGGCTTCACTCAACCTACGAAACCGTTACACAGGAGAGGTACAGCTTGTTCTAAATCAGGTTGTTGCTCTTTGAGATGTTCTGCAAATGAAACTCTCTCTCTCTCTCTCTGTCTCTCTGTCTCTCTGTCTCTCTCTCTCTCTCTCTCTCTCTCTCTCTCTCTCTG
>NW_013952486.1:1721218-1731981 GCF_001266775.1 Austrofundulus limnaeus | reverse complement strand
GTTGTATTATACATGAGATCGTATTATACACGAATAAATACAGTAATTTTTAATTGGATGTTTAGAAAATTGTTATAATTAATATTTAAAATAATGAAATAAATATGAATAACTTATTTTCCTCAGGTTAATTTAGTATCTTTCTAGTCTATAGACGTTTCCAGCATAAAGGGACGTTTTCACCCAGATCAAATCAAATTTTTGTTTAAAACCACCAAACGTCATATAAAGTTACCTTAACTTTTATTATAACAATTCTCTGTAAAGTTCCTTGTACAATATGTAGTCCAAACGATGATATTTTTGTTTGTTTAGATCCCCAGGACATGTCGGTGAACAGCCTGTCCGTGATGGCGGTGGCAGACAGCCGCAGCAGCCTGGACGTGGCTGTAGGCCAGCGGCAGCAGATTCCTCAGGGATGGATCAACACTTACCCTCTCTCCTCTGGGATGTCCACCCTTTCCAAGAAGTCAGGTAAAAAACACGAAATTTAAAAAAACAAAAACTTTGCACCATTACGTTTCATCTGCTTTTAGCTTATAGATGTGACTTCTGTTGTTTTAGGGCTTTCTAAGAAAAGCAACCGAGGCTCCCAGCTGCACAAATATTACATGAAACGCAGGACTCTCTTACTGGCTTTACTGGTACTTACCTTTTTCTACAACTGTAAAGAGATTTAAATGTGGACTTTTTTAACCTTCTCAATACTTAATTTACCCAATTTCCCTCTGGGATCAATAAAGTATTTTTGAATTTGAATTTTTTGAATTGAATGAGATTGAGTTCTCCACCTGTGTGTTCCTCTTCAGGCCAGTGAGATTGAGCGGCTGACCATATGGTACAACCCGTTATCCACCCAGGAGCTAGCTATCACGACAGAGCAGTCGGTGGAGACCAGTATAGCTAACTGGAGGTCCAAATACATCAGCCTGACAGAAAAACAGTGGAAAGACAATGTCAACCTGGCGTGGAGCATAGCTCCTTACCTCGCCCTGCAGCTGCCTGCCAGGTATGCAGCGAACAAAAGTTTAAATGTATTGCACTTTGTCCAGTTTGATTCAAACTATTTCTTAGATTACAGCGTCCGGTTTTTAATATCTACTTTATGCCTGATTGTAACTAATTTAATAACGCAAAATCAGTTTATTTTATTACTACAGCACAAGTTCTTTACAAATACTAATACAGTTTTTAAAAATCAAAGGTTACCTTATTTACCAATAAATGGTCTAACCCTGTGGTGTCCAGTCCAGGTTCTTGCAGGCCACTATCCTGCATGTTTTACAGGGTTCCCATGGGTCCTTGAAATCCTTGAAAGTTTGTGAATTTGAAAAAAAAAAACGATTTAAAGGCCCTGAAAAGTTTGTGAAAACAGTCAAAAATTACAGTTGTCCTTGAAAGTCCTTGAATGTTTTTGGGGGATTGAAATTCTCAATTCACACAACTGATTTTCATCATCTTTTAAAAAAATAATTTATAGAATTTAATAAAAAATAAAGTTACATTTGCTGCGGTGGATAACTCAAGATTACAGTAAACTGATGTCATTGTTTCTGACTCAACAACTTCTATGTTGTTCAGTTTTTCATTGAATTTACATGATATTAAACCTGTTTATTGGTAACATTCTGCGGTASCAGTAGGTAATTGCTTTTGCGCTTGGTTCTTTAATTTGAGGAAGTTGGTACTGGAAAGTCCTTGAAAGGTCCTTGAATTTGATGTTGGCCAAGGTGTGGGAACCCTGGTTTTAGAACATGAATGAATGAGTGATTAACTTCTATAGACTTCAATACTAAACAGGTTAATCAGGTGTGTTGGAGCAGGAAAACAGCTAAAACATTCATGATAGTAGCCCCTACATCACTGCTCTTTTTTTGTATTGAATTTGTAAATAACTCAGTTGTGTATTTTTTTTCCTTTTTCCTCTTTTTGGTGTTAGATTCAAAAACACAGAGTCCATTGTTTCTGAGGTGACACGTCTGGTGCGAATGGATCCAGCAGCTGTGTGTGACGTTCCTGAGGCAGTCAAGGTGAGCTCCTGACCGCTCACAGATCCCCAGCAGGGGGCAGTTGTAGTTAAGACTAATAACACTAGTAACACTCACTCATCAGTACGACTGGGTTTTTGTAATGCTAAAACAAACTGGACAAAAAATGAAGTTTTCATTGGTTAAAGTTTGTTTTTTAAGATGTAAGAAAACACAAGTAATTATTTTGTTATTGAACAAGCTTCTAATGAGCTCTATACTTGTTTAAAAAAAGATGGCTTCCCAGAGGAGTGTCATCAATTAATAAATGACCTGTTGTGACTTTAGAAACTTGTTTGTTTTTTTAAGCTTCCTCCTGAGGTTAATTTGTGCACCATCAGATCCGGTCCTGTGATGCTGATTGCATCATATCATGCTGTGCCAGTGATGTAACTGTCGGCTAGACTAACAGTTTTTTTTAACTTTTTAAAATTTTTAGTTCTTGGTAACGTGGCACACAATTGATGCCGACTCCCCAGAACTGAGCCACATCCTGTGCTGGGCCCCAGCAGACCCTCCGACTGGACTGTCCTACTTCTCCTCCATGTACCCCCCTCACCCCCTCACAGCCCAGTACGGGGTCAAAGTGCTGCGCTCCTTTCCTCCTGTACGCRCATGAACACATCACACAAGGATACCTAATTGTTGTTATTTTTCCATTTATGTCTAATTCTGTGCAAAAAAAACATTTTTTTTTATTTTTAGGATGCCATTTTATTTTACATTCCTCAAATCGTCCAAGCTCTTCGGTACGACAAGGTAAGTGCTCAGTTTTCTCACAGAAAATTATTTTAAACCCATTACGATGCATCATTTCTCTCTCTCTTTCTTTTTTATTTTTACATTGAAATACAGATGGGTTATGTCAGAGAGTACATCTTGTGGGCCGCTCAGAAGTCTCAACTTCTGGCTCACCAGTTCATCTGGAACATGAAGACCAACATTTTCTTGGATGAAGAAGGACACAACAAGGACCGTGAGTTCTCCTCCACCTCATTCTGACTCAACATGAGCAAATAAAAATATATAAATACACTGTTATGTTTAATTTTTTTTACAGCTGATATTGGCGAGCTGCTAGAACAGATGGTGGAGGAGATCACTGGCTCCCTGTCGGGTCCGGCTAAAGACTTTTACCAGAGAGAGTTCGACTTCTTCAACAAGATTACCAATGTGTCTGCCACTATCAAGTATGACCACGCTTTACTCCTAAACACTGGATTTTTAATTTCTTTGAAACTCACCAGGGCTGAGACTTTACATATCTCACGATTCGATTAGATTACAACTTAGAAGGCTGTGATGCAGTTTTCATAAATTTTGTTTGTTTATTTAAATGGATCCTCATCAGTCCTTACCTCCGTGAAGACTGTTCTTCCGCTCAAAAACAAAACTTTACACCCAAATTAAAAGAGCAAAACTAAATTAGCAAAGTTAAAACATACCACCACCCTCCCCCGATACCTAGAAGAGTCACAACATTTGAACAAAAAACAAACATAGCACATAGTTTTACTGTTACTGAGATAACTATACATAAAATTAAAAGCTGATATCTAATGGCATAAAAGATAAAATATCCTTAAGTTCTTTTTAAATTTCTGACAAATGTCAAACTGTGTAAATTCAACAGGCAACACATTCCAGAGATGGAAGATGGCTCTGTTCAGAAATGAATTTCTAAGTACATTTGCTTTTGGAAAAAGGGAGTGAAAAAGAAACTGCAGAAGCTGTGTCTGTTTTAAATCAGTTATCGATGCATCACGAAGCATCCATAATCACGAGTCCAATAAAATCCTAATTGTAGCTCTTAGTCTTAAAAGAAACCAAAACAAATTATTTAACCCTTTTCTGCAGTAAAATTTTTCATTCAAACAACATTTTGGGAACTAAATGGACACAAAAAAGGAGGTTAGAAGTCTACGTTAGAGCTAGCTTACCTGCTTTAGCAGAAAGGCCCAGACCTCTTTTTCCCAGCCACCTCTTCCAGCTCGGAAGATTCCAAGTCTTTCCCAGGCCCGACAAGATATAGATGGACAAGACAAAGTTTCTCCAGCGTGTCCTGGGTCTTCCCCGGGGGCTCCTCCCTGTCGAACATTCCTGGAGGCATCCTGTCCAGATGGCTGAACCACCTCACCTGGCTGCTCTCCATGTGGAGGAGCAGCGGCTCTACTTCAAGTCCCTCCCAGATAACTGAACTTCTCACTCTATCTCATTTCAGCTGCTTGTATCCCTGATTTTATTCTTTCTGTCACTACTGTTTGTGGCCAAAGGTGAGGGTAAGAATGTAGACTGTAAACAGAGAGCTTTACTTTACAGCTCAGCTCCCTCTTCACCACAACAGACCGGTACAGAGTCCACAACTCTGCAGAAGTCACACCGATCTGTCTTTCAATCTCACGCTCCATTCTTCCCTCACTCGTAAACAAAAAGCCCAAGATACTCGAACTCCACTTGAAGCAGAACCTCACACCTAACTCTGTGAGCAATCCATCTTTTTCTGACTGAGGACGATGGACTCAGATTTGGAGGTGCTGATCCTCATCTCAGCTGTGAACCCATCATGACATGATGACGCTAACAGGACCACATCATCTGCAAATAATGATAGAGTCCTGAGGCCACTGAACCGGACTTCCTTGGTGAAAACAGGCAGATATTGCCGAGTCCAAGGCCCACTTTGAAGGGGTCCAACTTAAYGTCGACATAAACCAAACTCTCGCAACACTTGTATAAGAAATGAATGGCCTGGAACAACAGACCTACAATCCCATACTCACAGCACCCAATGCAGATCACAAGACAAAACCTTGATCTATTTGTTTCACATTATTCTTCTATTTTTATTACTTTAACTTGCATTTTTACCTCAGTTCTTCTTCCACAATCTTTGTAGGACGTTGTGGTAGAACTAATACTTTATGTTTAAGCAAGTAATTCATGACATCCTTTAATGACCTAGGTTTTCATGACATTCTGTTCATTTGCAGACAGAATGATTAAAGTCAGAACAAGATCTGCTAACAACAGTTATTCTTAGATCTCATCACTTGTGTTTATCTTTGTGTTTTCCATTGACCTTGTATCAAATCTTGCTAAGATGGCATAATGGTGTTTGTTAATATATATATATATGAGGCATCTCGAGACACAGTGTACAACAGTGTGCAACAGTAGTGTGGAGAGACAGTGACAGAGAGAAGCAGAGGCACAGAGACAGGCCACGTTCTCTGTGTTTCCTGTTGTTGCAATAAAACTCAGCTGATCATCTCACGGAGTACCTTCATTCTTGGACCACGTATTTCTGTCTTTGTTAAATAAATATTTACCATAACAGACGTTATTTCAAATATTGATTTAATGAAGTACACTTACAATGTAATGCAATTCATCAGGCATCAAGAAAAATGTTTACAAATAGAATGGTTGTGACATTTTTGAAGACTTTAAGGTCATTACTTTCGTGTAACTTTAGTTAAAAAGAACCCTCCAGGTGACACTCAACGTGTTTATGATGTGATCAGATTTCCCATAAGCACAGATGTTTTGTTCCTTTTCCTGTCTCCTGTGTTCTGCCCTCTAAATCCCTTTTGTTGTTCATAAATTTAGCTATTTGTCACTTTGTGCGCGGCTGTGGAAAACATTTTACCGTGGCGCGTCTTGTCTCTGACCGCACGTCAACCAGTGAGATCGCAGCGTCACTGACGAGCTGGTTTTTTTTGACAGCCTGCGTACAGAAAGTGTTTTGTCAGCCCTCTGGAGAACCACAAGTTCCCCTCTGCCCTCATTACAAGTCTAATTGCAACAACAAGGGAGAAAGCTCTGCTGTCCCCTGACTTCTACTCCCTATTAGTGACTCTCCTTTGTGACCGGCAGCAGAACCTGGCTGTCACTTGTGGTCTGGATTCATTTAGTGAGATGCCCATAGATCTCAGAGGTCTGAGTAACAAATGTTCCGACAGCAAAGTGTGCAAAGTTTGTTTTGAAGTGGTGTTTGTTTGTCTTTGGCAGGCCTTTCCCAAAAGGGGAGGAGAGGAAGAAGGCCTGCCTGGAGGCCCTGTCGCAGATTAAAGTCCAGCGTGGCTGTTACCTTCCCAGTAACCCAGAGGCCATAGTTTTAGATATAGACTATAAGTCTGGAACTCCCATGCAGAGGTGGGCCTTCAAAATTTACCTGGATTCATCCAAGTGAACAACTTACTTTAACAATAAATGTATTTTTTGTCGCTGTATTTTTTTTTCAAAAACATTTGTCGTCTTTTCGTCTCTGTTTAGTGCTGCTAAAGCTCCATACCTCGCCAAGTTCAAAGTTAAGAGATGTGGAGTCAGTGAGCTTGAAAAAGAAGGTACAGTTCCACAAGTAGATTCAAATATCCTGCTCTGTGGGGTTTTTGTTCAAACTTAATTTATACAGGAAACTGTTCGCTTCCCTCAGGCCTTCAGTCCCGCTCAGATTCTGTAGATGAGGTGAAAAATGAAGAAGAGGCCAGGAGAGTCTGCTGGCAAGCCGCCATCTTTAAAGTTGGAGACGACTGTAGACAGGTCTGATCATTAGCTTTCTTCTCTSCTGCCATAAATGGTCAGACTTTGAGCCGATTCTGTTCTTTACTCTGTGTTTTTACAGGACATGTTGGCTCTTCAGATCATCAGCTTGTTTAAGAACATCTTCCAGATGGTGGGCCTGGATCTCTATGTGTTTCCTTACAGAGTTGTGGCCACGGCTCCTGGAGTAAGTTTTTTTAACACTTTACCACTTCCTGTCAGGTGTATGGTGTATTTATTGTTTAAAAGCTGGGTATAGGCTACAATCTCTGGAAATCACCTTTTTTATTCATATGTTTTCTGATATTCCATCAGTGTGGAGTGATTGAGTGCATCCCAGACTGCAAGTCTCGAGACCAGCTGGGCCGACAGACGGACTTTGGCATGTACGACTACTTCAGGAACCAATACGGAGATGAATCCACGCTCGCGTTTCAGAAAGTAAATCCTTAATTTAACTATTTCTAACAGGCGTTAATAAACCCATTTAAATYCCTGTAATGTTCATCCACGTTTATGCAGTGTTGTACAAAGTATCTCAACGTGAAACTTGAGTAAACGTATAAGTATCTTATCATAAAAATACTTTGGAAAAAGTTGAAGTCTTCTCTAAGAATATTACTTGAGTAAAAGTCTTAAAGCATCTGATATTTTTTGTACTTAAGTATCAAAAGTAAATTTCTGACACAAAATCTACTTAAGTATTAAAAGTAAAAGTACTGAGTACAAGTGAGCAGTTAGATTTTCCTAAATGACATTTATTGGGAGGTGACTTCTCCAAAAAATATTTTTTCTAATGGCGTGCAGCTGTGATGGGTTGTGTACAAAGTAATACGGTGTCAGAATTGTATATATTTATACTTCTCATCCAACTGCAATTAAATTTGCTCTATCCAGGAGCTACAATTTAGCAGGATAGTATATTTTTTAATAATAAAAACACGGAATAAAACAGGCACAACTTTCTACTTCTTGCCTTTTTTTAATGTAAGGAGTAGAAGAAAGTACAGATAATTGTGTAAAAATGTAATGAGTAAAAGTAAAAAGTAGACTGAAAAATAATTACTCATGTAAAGTACAGATAACCAACATTTCTGCTTAAGTACAGTAACAAAGCATTTGCACTTAGTTACTTCACAACTCTGCGTTTATGTAATTATTTACTCCTTCTATTCTTGTTCTTTCAGGCTCGGTACAACTTCATCCGCAGCATGGCAGCTTACAGCCTGCTGCTCTTCCTGCTGCAGATAAAAGACAGACACAATGGAAACATCATGCTGGACAGTCAGGGTCACCTCATCCACATCGGTGTGTTCTTCTCCAAAACACCTTCTTCAGTTTGACCTAATTTTAAAAGTTATGAGTTTCACTGAATAACCATCCTCTGTGTTTCGCTGTGTTCATTAACGTGTTTTCAGATTTTGGGTTCATGTTTGAAAGTTCTCCCGGCGGGAACCTCGGCTGGGAGCCAGATATCAAACTCACCGACGAGATGGTGATGATCATGGGTGGAAAGATGGAGGCGACACCGTTCAAGTGGTTCATGGAGATGTGTGTGAGAGGATACCTGGCTGTGAGGTGAGTCGAGGATGACCTACAGTAACCTCTGAAAGCACAGCTAGATGGTAGCAGTAAGACTTTGTTTTCCTCTTGTGAAACAGGCCCTACATGGATGCTGTGGTCTCTTTAGTGAACCTGATGTTGGACACCGGTCTTCCCTGCTTCAGAGGACAGACCATCAAACTACTCAAGTAAGTCTAAGCCTACGTTCACACTGCGGCGAAAAGACAAACTTTTGTCATTATGTGACCTATGTAGGATTTATTTCCCATTCGAAGGGGACATATCACTCAAAATCCACTTTTTTAGCCATTAAAAGCTTTTTGTTGTGTACTTGGAGTCTCTCGGAGTGCAGAAAAGTTTAATTTAGTTTCTTCCGGTGCTGCGTAGATATTTTTATATTCTGTTTGGGGCATATGCTTTAACCTGTTCAGTTTTCTTTATTCTCTGACATTTTCTGAACTATTACGTCAAATTATTTACGATGGAACTTCTAAATCAGGTCTGGACTTGGATGGACAAGTCTTCCCTTGTTAACATCTTTTAATTTGTAAATAAAAAGTTTCTTTGCTGCTATATAGTCTTAAACCCCTCTATCAAACTGGAATGGACCAGTCTGGAAGCTGGAGGGGAGAAACACCTAGTTTGAATTTAAAGAGACAGCCTCAAAACGAGTTGATCTGAAACACACCTCCGAAAAGAGGAGAAAGGGGGGCTTGTGGAGTTACAATAAGGAGGAATTCATACCAAAGCAGTGCAGTTCCAGATGAGAAAATAAGTATTTAAAAGCATAACGTGTCTCCTTTAATCCAGCTGTTTTTCATACTGTATGTGCTATGAATATTTTTAAAGCCACCTCAGTCTAAGTGGTCATGTACTGAGCATGATGGGATTCAAATGTAAACATTGGATGAAACAAGCATAGCAGATAATAATTTAGTCYGTTTGCACAAGAACTTCAGATTCAACACATGCTGACATGTTTAGCATCTATATGACGCCACGTTACCTGTACACAAGTCACTTCAGGGCCSTGGACTGTTCAGACTGTAATCTGATGGAAGTGGCGTTAAAGTTATTATATGAACGACCATGCTAGATCTGAGCAGAAAATTAGAATTGAACATGAAGACCTGCAGAGTGAAAGTAGTCCTAATTGTGTTTTTGTGCTTCTGTAACTGAATAATTACGTATTCACAAGCTGTTTTTGCTTATAGTATTTTATTTTATTTATTTATTTATTTATTTATTTATTTATTTTCTGCAATCAGGCAGCGGTTCAACCCAGGTTTGAGTGAAAAAGATGCAGCTTCCTTCATCATTAAAGTTATCCAGAATTGTTTCCTCAGCAACAGGTCAGTAGCTTCTTTTCTTGTTTTAATTGTGGACGTCATGACATTTGTCTGATTTTGTCTCTTTTTTATTTTTTTCCTCCTACAACAGGAGTCGGACGTACGACATGATCCAGTATTACCAAAACCAGATCCCATACTAAGAGTTTGTGCCTGAGCATGTGCACATACTGGCTGGTACATGATTTGTGCACGTGTGCCTTTGTCGAATTCCCAACTAAAGAAGTTTCTGCTAATTGTATAATTATTTTTGTGCGTTTGCTTTAGCTTTCCTTATTTATTAAGTTGAAACAGCGTTATTGTCAATGATTTGAACCATTGCACTAGCATCTTGACTTCTGTGGACTTAGAGTGATGCCTCCTGGTAATTTGCACGCTCAGTAAATAGTGTATCCGAGTTTGTGACGATCCTTCTTAGTAATACTTGTGAATGTGGGTTCTGGGGTGTTAGAAGATTAAATGTAAAGTAGCTATAAATATACTGGTTTCTGTTCTGACCACCGTGGCCTATTGTCATCCTGTACTGGGCTGTATCCCTGTGCTTCTCTCTTTAAAACAAACCAGTCGGAGTTCTTTGATCCGTGCCATTGATCTCCGTCTGTATTTAACAGTGAGACTCGACTGTATAGAATTAAGTTACACTGTGTGTTCCTTTTTGAGGCTTTCATTTCCACTTTCATCAGGAGAATAGATGTGCACCACTTCTAGAAAACACCAGGACTGAGTTTTGTATAATTAGCAGTGCCAAAGGGGGGGAGGGAAGATAATTCAATTCAGTTCAAATTCAAAAATACTTTATTGATCCCAGAGGGAAATTTGGTGCACTTAAAATAAGCCCCACCCCCCAACAGTCTGTGTATAAGAGTAAGTTTAAAATGTCAGGCCGTTGCATGAAGTTAAATGTTAACCATCATGTAAAGTTTGTGTTTAATGTAGCTTTTGGTGAGATTTTATTCCAGAGTGCTGTGCCCCACTGTCACCATGTCGTCATTGATTGTTAATCGTTGTAAAGATTTTGCTTCTCTTTGTAAATTTATATCCATAATCCATCTTCTGTCTCCTTTTCTATTTTCATGCTTTTTGAATGAAAAAGCATCAGATGAAATCAAATAAAGTTCTGTTAACTTAAAGAAACCTTGATTTTCTTGATTTTGAAGAGTAAATGTTGAAAATAGTAAATCTGACAAATTGAAACATTTACAACACAAACAGGAGCGGAATTAACAGTAATTTATCTATCTATCTATCGATCGATCGATCTATCATCTATCTATCTATCTAT
>NW_013952486.1:1713911-1717518 GCF_001266775.1 Austrofundulus limnaeus | reverse complement strand
ATCTATCTATCTATCTATCTATCTATCTATCTATCTATCTATCTATCTATCTATCTATCTATCTATCTATCTATCTATCTATCTATCTATCTAACTTAGGGGTGAAACGATACAGAAAATTCATGAAATGGTTCAGTTCGATACTTTAGTCTCGCGGTTCGTATTTTTTGGTACAAAAAGCAGAAATGTCCATGTCCTTTTTAACTCATAATTTATTGAAATTAATTATGAACATTTGTTTAACCTCAGAAGTACAGTTATTAAATTTAAATCTTGCTGAAAACAGCAAGTTTCTCAGTAAATCTGTGCTCGACAGTGCAGCCAAGGTGGAGCAGTTGAACACAAATCCACTGAGTCTTCAACAGAGCGCATCTTCAGAAGACAAGTTGATAAAATAAATTTTAAAAATCTGTATTGTTCAATACATGGTTTGTGTTGAACTTAGAGCACTGTATTGAATGATTCGACACACATAGGTGTATTGTTGCACCCCTACTCATCTACAAATGTATCCATTACGCAAGATGTATCATTTGAATGAAAAGGTGGTGCTGTCCTGTTTTATATCTTTTGTAGAGCAGTAAGTACAACTGAAACTGTATTTTATATAATTATAAGGTTTTGTATTTATAATTACAAAATTGTAAAAAAGAAAGAAAGAAAGAAACAAGCAGAAATTAAAAAGGAGGATTAAAATGGAGCATTTAAAAATGACAACGTTCATAAAAGTGTGCCAACAGTTTACCTGAACTAAAACACTTAACTTATTTTTGTGCAGTGTTTTTATTTTTATGGTTTGTTTTGATGAGTTCAGCCATCTTTATTACATATTACGATCCACCAGAGGGCAGCATTTATGTTGTATTTAATGAGAGTCAATTCTCCTGGTTGATGCATGCCGGAGAGAAAACTCAACATTTAGGCAGTCTCACACTGTTCATCCTTATTTTTATGGCTTCCACTATAAACAAGATAAAGTAACAGCTGGAAACAGAAGAGAAAAATCAATGCTTCTAAGCTTCTTTTTAGATAGTCAGGATTATCATACTATTAAAAAGATCTCATCCTCCTGAAAACAATACTTTACTCTGATGCCAACATGGCTCCAGTCTGTCTTTTGCTTTACCGTCACATTTAAACTATTCATTTATCTGAGTTTGTAAGGGCAACATTAGCACAGCAGTAAATAGTGCTTGAGGGATTTGTGGGTGGGTCGGTCAAAAGTGTTGGGGAAGGAGAAGCAGCTGAAGTCATCACACAGGAGGCCAAACAATCATAAAATGAAGAGGTTGAGAGCAGCAAAGATAAGTGATCCCATGACGGCACGCTGCATATCTCTTACTTTTGTTTCATGGCAGAAAATAGCTGTAGTTTCATAAAAACGCTGTGTTAAATTAAGTAAAACGCCTCCGATGGCCTCCTCTGGGGTTGTGCATTATTCAGTTAACACTTCTTTGCAGCTGGATGCATTTAGAGATCAGAACACTACTTATCTCAGCTTCTTGTGTTCAGTGTTTGAAGCGGTTTAAGTACAAATGCTCTAAAAATGAATATATCAGGATAAGTGATCAGTACCAGGAGGAAAAGTATGCACAATATTTGTTATTATTTACCCACTCCTTCCTTTCAGGGTCTCGGGGGTCACTGGTGTGAGGGGTGGGGGACACCCTGGACAAAGACAACCTTTCACTCACACCTAGGACAAATTTAGAATTAACTTAATATTCATGTTTTTGGTCTGTGGGAGAAAACCCACACATGCACGGAGAGAACATGCAAACTCTGCCCACACTTTCAACTCTGCTTTTGTCTTCGTTTTCTTTTTTACCCGAACCGTGGTTTCACGTGTCCCCCTTCATCACATGGACCAACCTGCAGGGCATCTTGTGACACATTCATGGATCCGTGTGCCAGCCATGTGCTGCGAGATAATTAACTCTTCTCTGAACGGTTGCGGCCGTTAAACTTGTGAGGAGCGAATTTGAGAAGAAAGAGCTGTTTGTGCCGAGGACCGGAGCAAACAGTCGGGCCTATTGATGAAACCGAACCAGGAACAGAGGCTGTTCTCTAAATAGCAGCGAGTGTAATGGTGGAAAAAAAGAAAATTGAGAAGCCGGGCTGCGTCGCTCACTGAAGTGTTTTGTTTTTCTTTCTGTTTTCATCTCTTTGGAGGATCTCATAAATCCTTGAAACCTAACTATCCTTATAAATTGTAGCGCTCGGAGAAGACCTGAATCCTTGTGTTTTGGTCGTCAATGTGGCCATGACTACAAATGATTCAGGGAAAAAAGAGATATGACTGCGACCTGCTATCAGAGTGCAAACGGCCTGAAGCTGTGAATCTCTGGTTCAGTTCCTGGCTGACTGGGTCTTCATTACATATCTTCACGTTTCCCTTTTCTCTCCATTAACATTCTCTAAAAATGATGGAAATGTGTTTTAAAGAATCATATTTCTTTGTATTTTTATGACCGGAAATGATGGCATTATGTCATTTTCCCCAACAACTAGAAATTTGAGGGTGATATTAGTAAGCTGAAATCATGGATGCAGGAGCAGCTCTTTGTCTTTTTGATCATTTTTGCCCCAATACAGAAGTACAAAAGAATATAAATAATTAAATTAAAATAATACATGCATAAACAAATCAAAACAATCCAGTTAATTTTCATATTTGTCTTGTTTTGCTCCATTTTGCATGAACCCAAAGGGCAACGACTCTGCTCTGTTGTATTCCTGAAGGAAGGGGTTGGACACAACAAACACAGGTTTACCTGCAAGTTACACTTTACATCAAACATCCCCCCTTTAATAAAAGAGGATATACGCTGGTACTTTGTGCCACCACTGGGATTAAACTCACCATTATAAAATATATTGGCGTATTTGATACAAAACACTACATTAGCATCACAAACCTGTGTTTTTGTAAAAGCTTTTCTATGGCAGCGTGAAAGAAGAGACTCCCAGAACTCACAAGGGCTTGTCAAGATGCACACCAAAGCTGAAACTTTCTCTTTTCCCYCYTTTYYTTTTTTTTCTTTTGCCTTTTTTCCACCGTCTCTCGATGCCCGTGTGTTATTCACTGCTGGTCGCGCCGCTGAATAGGCCCCAGTGTTTGTCGTCTCCTTATCGTTTGACCTTTGATCTGTTTGGACAGCGTGACCAACAGAGGCTGCGAGGAAACGAGAGCAGAGCGGAGGGACTCGGAATCGTTTTAGCTGGAAAAACTTGTTTATCCTTAGTTTTCTGAAGAAAAAAAATATGTATAAATCAGCTTTAAAATCTGATACTTGTTGTGTTTTAAATGATTTCCTCTGAATTAAAAGTGATAAAGTTTGACTCCTAAAACACACTTTGCTCTTTAAAAAGAGGAATGTTCAGGTTTGTTCATCAGAGAGTCGCTGCAGGCCTACACATCACCTGCTGCCTGTAGGTGAGTGAAAATAAATATATTTAACAGTTCAGTTTGTTTTCTGAGCTCTGCAGGTCAGAGAAGATACACAATCCCCAGGCCTCCAGGAGTCATCCTGACCAGATGAACCACCTCAACTGACTCCTTTCAATGTGAAGGAGCAGTGGTTCGAGTCCGCCCACCCTACAAAAT
>NW_013952486.1:1711640-1713753 GCF_001266775.1 Austrofundulus limnaeus | reverse complement strand
CCCCCAACCTCTGAAGGACATTCTGGATGTGCAGGTCTCTCTGAGGGTCATGGTCATGCAGGGTTTGTGTTGGGTGGTGGTGGTCTTTGTGTGCGTGAAGCCCAGAGTGCGCAGCAGGGCTTCTGTCAAAACAGAAAATCTGCCATGGGGGCAACAAAAAGGTGGCGTGTTTGGGTGGGGGTGAGTCTAATTGAATGGACGGAGCTTCAACTGGAGAGTGCTATGCTAATTAGATGATAAAACAGAAGATGGAGAGGGAGTTTAACATGTTCACATGATTTATTTTTCACTCGCAGACATGGTTGGAGGAGGAACGAGAGCAGAGCTGATGGACTGAAAACAGCACAAGTCCAGAGAGATCAGCTTCAACTCTCCCTCCGTCCCGCCCCGGTTCTCCTCACAGGCTGGCTTTGAATYCCTAAATTCAAGGTTACAGCAACAGAACCCATTGTCGTTTCCCACCCCACCCCACCCCACCCCCACTTCCTGTCATTTCCACTGATAAATTGGGCTTTGCGTGTGGATTTTAATTACTGCACTGTGGAGGTGGGATTTGGCCATGCATTAAATTGGAATGAGACACATTTTTTCCCCTCAGCAGGGGAGGTGAGGGGATGGAGGGTAAAAGGAGGAACTGGTTACTGTATATTAATTGAACCATTCAAAGTTCTCAGATAACTGTATATGGAGGGTGAAGAGAGAGCTTGGAGGTATTTTTGTACTTGCTTACTTCTAAAAATAAACAAATAAACATAATAAGTACTTATGTTGGTATTTGTTCCTCCTGTAATGGGGGGGAAGCCCTGAAGCCAGCACTGCAGGGCTCAATGCATGCACAGCAAGGGCATGTGCAGCTATGATGAAGGACTATTTGTGTCAATTACGTCTCATTAAAAAGGACGTTACCAAGGTCAAATTCCATTTTGGATTCAGCCCGCACAGCTTAGCAGCATCCAGGGTAAAACTGAGCTTTAAATCCTTTAATATAGAAACTAACAGAGAAAAAACTCACCGTGCAAACCTGCTGCTCAGTGGACCAAGAAAAGCTTTTTTTTTTTTCAATTTCAGTTAAAGAAAACAGAACCTTGCTCACTTTCCTCCACAGCAAACAGTAAATAAATCACCAGAGTTCTGGGGGTTGATAGAAGAAATGTTAAAGTTTATGACTGGGGCGTTGGACTGAAATGGGTGATAAAATCTAAATACCCTCGAGATCTCATAGAATGAGCCTGAGGCCAGATTTTACAATAACTCAACACAGAGATGGATGTCAGGAAGTAAAGGGTAAACATTTTTGAATGCTGTACATTTTTCTGAACAGCCTTGTTGGAAAACAAGTTTGGCTAATAAATAATGAATCTCCTATTAATCTAGTTGAAGATATTCTGTTCCCAGAGTCGGAGATCAATAACACTCTGAGGCGTCATACTGACCAGATGTGCCGGCTGATCAGGATCTGCTGCAGATTCCAGTAAACTCCTCATCGTATGGTGATCTTGTGCTTAAACACGATGAAGGGCATCATGTCAGATTTCAGTTTGCTTTGATGAAAAACACATTTTATCTTTTTTATGTTGATAGACTTGTCATATTTACGACCCACCAAGTTTGTTATTTGTGCCAAGGTTTTAGATTAAGTTAATTTTATGTTAGGAAATTACAAATTAGCAAATTTTAGAAAAATATCTGTAAAACTGACTGAGTTTTAGGCATTTTTGTACTTTTTAAACCACTTCAGTAGAAAGCAAAACTGAATATTAGTTTCTTAGTTTCTTCATCATCAGTGACATTTTCTTAAAGAAGAAAAAGAAAGAAAAGAAAAAAGTGAAATGTAATGGGAAAGAGTGAAAGAGAGATTAGAAGATATGTGAAATATATATCTGGAAAACACAAGACAACACACCCGACATCTTGGCTGCATACCTACAAGGATTGTAGGGCTGCATTTTTGAGCGCATATCCACTGAGAAACTTGCTGTTTCAGCAACATTTAATTTAAAAACTGTACTTTTGAGGTTAAACAAATGTTCATAATTAATTTAAATAAGTTACAAGTTAAAAGGGACATGGAAATTTCTCTTTTTTGTATCGAAAAAACATCGAACCGTGAGAC
>NW_013952486.1:1704232-1706063 GCF_001266775.1 Austrofundulus limnaeus | reverse complement strand
ACACACACACACACACACACACACACACACACACACACACACACACACACAAACATTATTATACACATTTAGCAGCTGGAGGCAACAATCTCAAAAGGAAAAAAAAAAAGCATACTTCTTCTAACCTCATTTTATAGTTTCAGTATATTTGTGTTTGTACTAATTTGACCAAAATGTGAGGTTGTGCAAAAGTTAAATAAAAACATTTGACCTTTTGAAGGTCAGCAGTCACCATACTTCCTATTCTGACTCACAGATCCAATTGTGCAGATAAAATTGATCTGGTTGGTGAAACATTTGGGACTAAACGTGACGAACAGTTGACCCTGTGGGTAAAAGATTTACCAGGACAGAATCAGAAACATAAACCACTCAGCACTGAAATACTGAAGTAGCTGAATTAAAAACAATATAAAGTGGAAAACACATTATTTCCCTGACTTCTGTTGTGTGTTTTATGCAGACTGATGAAGTTATCTTGTTTCAGAGGATGAGCGTGTCCAACTGAATGTGACCGAGGGGCAAATGTGGCCATCACATGATCTGATTGGAGGTTGTTGGGGTCAACACATGGTCATCTGTAGTCAGCTGACAAGCTGAGCCACTCTCTGATAACAAGCCAGACGGGCAAAGGACAGGAAAAGGCCTGACCTGGCAAACAACACATGACCCTGACAAAGATCTTTGCCTGTTCGTGCTGGTTTGTCCCGTTTATTCATTCAGACCGTCTCTGCTGTTAGGCTCCTGTCTTTCACCTTAGAACTCCTCTCCTCTCAGTAACCTCTTACAGCGTGTCACGCAATCTGAAGGATATTTATGAGTTTTTTTCATGCTCTTTGGTTTGACCCAATGATCAAAATTAAATTTATATTAGTTTTTTTAGACAAATCATTAAAAATGAAGTTACATAACTTATTACCAATAGTTCTGTATCTCGAGGGTGAAAGCTGTGGTACACCACAGAACAAGTTAAATATGATTAAAAAGAAGCAACTTCTTTTGTTTTTGCTTCTCATGCAAGGAATTTTCTCATTTCAGGCTGGAATGTACAAATCTTTACCCTGCGTGGTTAAATAACCATGGTGTTTGAGCAGCTAAATGCAGGTTTTAGCATCAAGGACCTTACAAACCATGCAGAACTCCTGACAAAGACCACTAATGACCCTCAGGAGGGCAGGGAGTGGGATTGATCCCACAAACAGAGCAGGTTAAAGCTGTGAAACTCTGCACATTCCAGCCTGGATTAAAAAAAAACTCCTGGGATGAGAATGGAAATGCCCTCAACCACCAAGAAAAGAAGTCTCATTGCTCTTTTTAAATTCTAGGTTTTGCCATGTGTTGGACGACCGAGAACCTACACAAAGACAAAGACCACCATTCATGCTCACACTGAAGGACAATTCAGGAAAGCCAAATAACCCAACAGGCATGTTTTTGGGTCGTGGGAGGAAACATGGAGAAAAGCCAAGCAGGAACGGGGAGGACATAGTCCTCAGCCGGGAGTTGAACCAGCAAACCTCTCTCTGCGAGGCGACAACACCAAGTAACTGCCGATTTAGTTTGTTTTTTTCTTTTAGTTTTTGCTTCATAAAATATTAATATAACCTTACCTACTTAATGAGTTTTGAAATCCATAAAACCAGTGGTTTCCTAAGCTGGGATCGAGACCCAACTGTGGATCCTAAAACATCAAGATGGGATCTTGGAAAGATTTTCTGAATTAATTGTATTTTTCAGGCTCATAATTCAATTCTGTAACTCAATCAAGTAACTATGCTACCTTCAGTTGTTATGAAAATGCTGTTTATATACATACATACATACATACATA
>NW_013952486.1:1700386-1703046 GCF_001266775.1 Austrofundulus limnaeus | reverse complement strand
GCAATATATTTACTGAGAAAAATGGTGACGTGTTCAATACTTATTTTACCCGCTGTATATATATATTTGTGTTAGTTGTTACAAAAGAGAGAGGTTAGTGTACTCATAAAGGGTGAAACTAGCATAATGATTATTGTTGTTATGCATTGTTTCTCCTGAAAACAATGTTTATCACCCATAGATAAGTGGAGGCACATGCAGGTCTCTGCTTACAGGTCTCAATTTGTTTGCTAAAAGCTGAATAGTTTGGGAATCATTGCACTGAACGACTAATAAAAGTCCAACTTCTTTCTGCAACTTAACTCAAAATGATCTAAACCCATTTTCCGACCATTAGGCTGCCTTGAATATGTGCAGGTCCTTCAAATTGCATCTATATAAACARCAATCACAGCAAACCTTCTATTTCCCAAGATAATCAACGTTCATCCACACCTTCCTTCCCGTCAGCTTCTTCTCCTCTTCCTTCCTCTTCACCTAATTTTTCCCCACTTCCACTCCCTAACTGCTCCTCTCTCCAGCTCCTCCTCTTCCTCCATCTGTTGTGTTGGCAGAGAGCCAGGGGAAGCCTTGCACTGCGGGTCTTCCCTTCTTGGCAGAGCTCCCAGCATATGAGTGTTTGTGTGTGTGTGTGTGTATGTGTGTGTGGGGGGGGGGGGGTGAGCGAGCTCTGCACTCGCTCTCATAATCACCGCCATTCAGCACCTCGTCGGAGTGTGTCCATGTTTACATGAGCGGGGTCATGGAGCAGGCAACAACTCTCTCTCCTTCACTTGAAACACACACACACACACGCAGGCACACAAACAGGTCAAAGAGAAAAAAACAAGGTGCACACAGAATATGTTACTGATATGTTTTTCTCTCTAAAAGTCTGCACAGAGCAGCATGATGCTGTGTATAATATGCACACACACAGCTTTTGGTTAAATGAAGATTTAGTTCAAACCATAAAACTTTTCTGTAAAGTAAAAGTCAAAGAGTTTGTCTCTTTTTATAATTACAACATAATTTTATGGTTCTGAACTCAAACCTAAGCAAGATATTCAACAAACATATAATAAAATGAATTTGTGTTTGGTATAGATTATTTCTTTGTTGTAACAAAGCTTCTTGGCAATAAGTCTTTGGATAGTCTGTTAATTTCCCTTTTACATGGTGCTACGTTTGTAAGGATCATGCATTTGTGGGATGAGCAGTAGAGCTGAGTATGAGGGCTGTTTACATGAAAAATTTGCCAAATACTTTCTGCCAAACAGCTTATTTTGTTAATGCTGACATTTGTTTTGAGCTTCTGGTACCCGCAGGTGCCCTCTATGAGGTGTATTGAAATAATCTACCAAACACAAAAGGGCTAAGTTGCATATACAGTATTTATTGCTGCCATCAAAAACAAAGGTGGAGGTATGATGTTAGAGTCAACTCAATTCAAGATGSCTGCCACAGCTAACTAACCTTAGGAAAAACAACAACACAACGGCTCTAACTCAATCAGTTTTACAGATACTGAAGTAAAATCTGCCAAGGTAGTAGCTGAGTATCATCAGCAATACATACTTCCAGCACAAACAGAACACATCTTTGCTTAAAACCTTGGCGTTAACTGTTGGAATAATAAACAATAATGGTTTTTCCAACAACCCACATTTAAATTGGTCATTTTAACTTCCTCTAACGTGTATAAAGCACTGCACATGATGTTTTCATCCACACAAACAGTCATTCTGTTCCCACACATGTGCAACATTTCTGTTCCACCGTCGCAACTGAGTCAGCTGAGAGCAATGTGGAGTTGCCCAAACATGTGAAATGCGAGGACCAAGCTGATGACATTCCTGCTCTGGTATGACGGCTCTTCTCTGATAGGTTTTACGATCCGTGTGAGCTTTGTTTTCGTCAACTTATCAAGAGAGACGTGGACTTTGGTCATAGTAAACTGTTGTTTGGTCACCCGATACCTGCTTCCTGCCGTCTGTTTTGATGATAGTGGACCAAAGCTCTGTGGTGGAATTCTCTGAGCAGATACAGAGACCTGCAGCAGGGCAGGACCCAGGCTGAAGATTTCATAATAACTGTAGAGTGTTCTTCCACACAGATTACAGCCGATTGTCTCTGTTCCTGCAGCATCTCTAAGCCTCGTTTTATAAACCCTTATAGATGCAATAAACCCCTCTGCCTCTTCAGCAATGATTGGTGGTGGGTAACAGCATCTTTATGAAGAATCTGGGTGTGCTCTTCTGACAAATAGACCTGATAAGAGGTTAACATTGTTTATCTGAGCTGCTTCAGCTGGAAAGCTGCCATGTGTCATCACAGCTCATGCTCTGGGTCGGATCAGTCTGTATCATTGGACATTTGTAACACTAAAATTCCTTCTCATAGACAAACCTGGAAAAAGCTTTACTGAACATAAATATGCTCACAAAACGATTTAATGTTGAATATTACTGAAGGTTCTTTGAGAGTTTCTGAAAAGTCGTGACTAAATTTCCTTTCAGAGAAATACATGAGGGWAAAGTTTGCAGTCAGCTCTGGTCAGAATCTGTATTTGCTGAGTAAAAGTTTTATTAAAGGGTTCCATGATTAGTTGTAACATTAGACTTTATTTGATAAACATATATTTTAACTGTAAAATAAAGACTGTAAAAATACTGTAGGAT
>NW_013952486.1:1696337-1698571 GCF_001266775.1 Austrofundulus limnaeus | reverse complement strand
GGGCATAAATCACAAGATTTTTTTTCTWCTGATACCTTTCATTTAATTGCTGATTTGCATTTTTATTGGATATTGAATTTTTGTTGTTTTGTTTTAAATGAATAAACTTTATAAATAAAAAACTTAAAGGAATGCATGTGAACTAAAAATGTGGAACAATCCCTCCTGGTGGGAGTGRGTCTCAGCCTCAAGATAAAAAGTTCAGCTTGGTTTATATCCTGTAAGACCCTGAGATATTTTCTTCTTATTGATGTAGCTCCTGGCCGAACTTTTTTTCTCACAAGGGTATGAGCCAAGTTTTGTGTGATTGGTCAGAACTWTGTGGGCATGTTTATGGAGAAACGTGAGTGAACTGCAACTACTCCACTGAGGAGCAGATGACCAAGGCTGTTAGAATACACAGCTATATGGGCAATCCTTAACTTGTTTTTCTGYTCCAACTCACCTGATCCATTGTTTGAATTTCCTTCTCGAGTTATGCAGGGACACGGTAATCGCCCATTCATTCAAATCAGGTGTGATGGAGCGAGAAACCTCCAAAACATGCAGAGCGAGCCTCGAGGACCAGGATTTCCTATCTCTGGTATAAAATGTCCAARCAAGTCTCACAAAACAGATATTTTATGTCTCTGGAAGAATCAAGCAGCCTTTCATGTGCCTGAGAACCTTTTGTTCTTGAGTGATGGTTGGTTTAAGCAGGATATCCTACACAGCGAAATTAGTTTGGCCCAGTTCTGGCTGACACAAGGCTCTAATATTTTTTGTTTAGTTAAAGATACAAAACAAATGTTGGAAATGGTACAGACAGAATTTGTGAAAATACAAAACTGGTTTCAACTTAACAAATTGTCATTAAACTTTGATCAGACTATATGATATTCAGTAACAGAGAACTGTCGATGTTCCATTTAGAGTCAATGGTGTTGAGATCTGTAGAGTCAGTGAGGTGAAGTTTCTGGGTGTCATCACTGATGAAAAGCTGACATGGAAATATAAATAATTTAGGAACAATATATAGCTAAATCTATTGGAGTACTGTATAAAGTAAGGGAGTTATTTAATGAAAAAGCTTTGTTTTTGTTGAATAATGCAATAATTGTTCCACATTTAATTTACTGTATTTAAGTCTGGAGTAAAGCAGGCAGGACAATTAYAAATCATATTTTTACTTTACAGAAAAGAGTTGTAAGAATTATCACTAGAAAACATTACAGCCGCCCATCAAATACATTATTTTATCAGTTGAAGATATTGAAATTTTATGACTTGATTGATTATAATATTTTACTGTTTATTTATAAGGCTCAAAAAATATATTACCTTCCAACATCTAAGTAAATTTTGTTAAAGGAGAGAGTTGTTATTTTCTTAAGGGGATAGAGATGTTTGTGAAGCCTTGGTTTTATACCAGTTCAAAAGAACAGTGTACTTCAATCCAGGGAGGKTCTGGAGGAAGATGTTAAAAATGCCAGATCTACGTATGTAAAAATTTAAGAGAATGATAAAACTTAGTTTTCTGAAGAAATATGGAAAATCATACTTCTGAATGTATACGAATTGTTGTTTGAGTTTGATGTTTTATTTTAGCTTTGTTTTTTTTCTTTCATTTTTTTCGTTTTGTTTCGTTTTTTTTTTTCCACTTCTGTTTGAACTTATTTAGGGGACAAAAGGGGTAGATATTATAAGATTTATTCTTTTTCTACTGCCTTTCATTTCATTTGATTTTTGATTGTATATATATTTTTGTTGTTGTATATAATTGTTTTTGTTTTTAAAATGAATACATTTCTAATTAAATTAAAAATAAAATAATAAAACTCAGCTCAGACACCACAAAGAATGATGGATCTTTGGTGGCCTGGATGTGCCAGAAGTGGTCCGTGGTCTTATAAAAACAGTTCCATCATTTCCAGATCTGCCCCACACCTGTTTCAATTAAATTAAATTAAATTAAAATTCAATTTATTTATACAAATCACAACAATTGTTGTCTCGGGGCACTGCAAACACACACACACACACACACACACACACACACGTTTTCATATCCTTGTGGGGCTCGTCCATTGACTTCCATTCATTTTTTGGTCATTTTTTTTCCTAACCCTGACCACAAACCCTAAGGCTAACCTCATAGGTACCTACCTGACCCTAAAACTAACCTAAGCTCAATTCACACCTTGGTCCTAAAACAAACCCTCAACCCAAAATCAGACTCTGAAGTTGTGGGGTAC
>NW_013952486.1:1692104-1694497 GCF_001266775.1 Austrofundulus limnaeus | reverse complement strand
ACACACACACACACACACACACACACACACACACACACACACACACACACACAAACACACACAAAAAAAAAACACTTGTTTTTATATCCTTGTGGGGCTCGTCCATTGACTTCCATTCATTTTTTGGTAATTTTATATCCTAACCCTGACCACAAACCCTAAGGCTAACCTCACAGGTACCTACCTGACCCTAAAACTAACCTAAACTCAATTCACACCTTGGTCCTAAACCCAACCCCCAACCCTACAATGGCATTAAACCAAATGGGGACTCAAATTCTGTCCCCAAATGCACCATTTGTCCCCAAATGTAGGATTTTTGTCTTAAAATTGCCCCCAATGTCACCAAAGCCAGCCCCCCACACCACACACACACACACACAAATGAAATAAAACAAAAAACAATAAATCCAAAGGAAAAGCCAGCAGATTTTGTTGAATCTTTACTTCATCACAGTCTCCCATCCTGAGCAGGACAGTGGTGACAGTGGAGAGGAAAAACTCCCTCTGAACAGGAAGAGACCTCCAGCAGAACCAGGCTCAGGACAAGCGGCCATTTGCCTCGATCAACTGGTTTTGAGGGACAGGAAAGAGACAAGTCCTATTTGATGTATCAATTTGAATATAAATGAACTCAGTTAGTTATGGCGGCCATCTTAAATTATGCAACTCCAACGTGAATCAGTTGTGGATGTTCATTTTAAAATTTCCAGAGTGTTTCATTAAAGTACATCATTTCTGAGCTGTTTTTGCCAACAGACGGACAAACAAACACACATACGGGCAATTACACGACCACCCTCTGTTCCTGACAGCAGGTGAGAATTAGCGAAAACTCAGTCATGCAGACACAATGTGGCAGAAAAGTCAAAAGAAAAATCAAAGCAAAGCTTTAGTCTGCCTGTTGTAAACAGAAGTCTGTTTGGAAACTGGTTTACCTCTAATAGTTTTGGAAGCAAACAGACCGTGCAGCATTACAGAAGTGGTTTTCTGTCAGTCACGACTGCTTTCATGTGGTTGTGGCTTTCAGGTAAACTGATATTTGAAGAATGAAGTTGGCAAATGATGAGAAGATAGTTTGAAACTATCTATACGAGGGATGTGCCACGTTCACAGGAAACTTCAATTAGATGGATTTTTTTACCTGTTTATGTTGAAGAATACTTAGTTTGTTGTTGCTAATTGCTCTTTGCCACTTGTTTAACCCTGTTTAAAGTCTTCGGTCATATATTCAGTGCTGTATATGATTTATGTCGCATGTTGCCATTCTCAGATTCATGTGCAGAAAGAAAAACACAATTCTTCTGGAAAGGTCTGTGTTTTTCCAGCAGAAGAAAGTTGTAAACAGCAGGACCTGTAGTGCAGGTTTTAAACATCTTCATGTTGTTTTCACACTGACTGATTTCATGGGCATGGAGGAATGTGGCTGGTTTTCTGCCTCTTTAATTTGTTATTCTTTTTTTCCACCCTTCTCTTTCTAGTAGCTATCCTCTGTGTTCGCACCCCCCCTCCTCCCCCAGAGGGACCGTTCCCTTTATATTTGCATGTCAGGAGAGGGTGTGTGAGTAGTTCAGCGCTGCGTTTGAATCTTAAACAGCCCTGGGATATTCTAGTCTTCAATGGATGATGACTCTGCCTCTTGAAAAAATATGTTTTAAAGAAAAAAACACATTTAGCTGTGGCACAGACTACTGCGGGGGCTGTGCAAACACAATTACCATTTGTCAGAGTTGGAGTGTTAATATTCATGGTCCTTCTGACTGACTGTTTTAACCAGAGGAGCCTCTGCTAACTCATCCTGCAGGTGACAAATCTCCTCCACAGTTCAGTCCAGAAGATTCAAATCCATTACTGGTGTCAGAGTGAACGACTCATCAGCATTCAGAGTAAATCCTGATGAGGTAAAGGAAAAAAGAAGGTCTCAACATATCAATATTACTTTTTCATTTGTATAGTGAAGCATTCTCATTATTGGGATCATTTTTTTTCTTCTGCACGCATGTTGTTTTGCAATTTTTGTGCTATTTCAACAATTTATATGTCAAAACATTCAGTTCCTTCAGGTCATTCTGACTATAATGTTTGGTACTTCAGCAATTTCTGCTTTTTGAAATATTTAACTTTCTGGCCATTTTCCTTCTCATAAAAAAATAAATGGAACCGTCTTTCACACCCTTAAAACCCTGCTAAATGTTCATAAATCTTTACTGCACTTTTTGTTCTGCTTTTATTTTTAACTTCTTTGTGCCGATTTTAGCTTCCGTCGGCTTGTATTTAGCTTATTTTAGATTTTTTAATAGCTATTATCAGGGGTGTCACTAGGTTTTAAAGACAAGGGGGGCTTAGTCCCCAGGAGACGCACAGAATTTTTGCATATTATATACTTTTATTTT
>NW_013952486.1:1688835-1692094 GCF_001266775.1 Austrofundulus limnaeus | reverse complement strand
ATAAATAAATGAATGAATTTTTAACACCAAAATAATTTAGGGGGGCTTTAAAGTGTTTTGGGGGGCTCCAGCCCCCCTAAAATAGGCCTAGTGATGTCACTGGCTATTATTCTGACTTTTTCTGTTAATCTCTTGCTAATTTTAACTTCCTCYTCTGCTACTTTGAATAATACTTTTGTTCTTTTCTATTTCTTTCTGCCCTCTTCATTTTTCTGCCCCTTTCATCTATTTGTCTACTCCTTTAACATTTTATCTGCATATTTCTACCATTTTCAGCCTTTCTCTGGCCCTTGAAGCTTTTGGTTCCACAGTTTGGGTTCTTCAGCAATCATTCAGCTAATTTTAGGTTCCACCTMAGCTGTTAAAATWCAGCAAGAATTAATAGTTCAGTATTTTAAAACAATTTCAGCTTCTTGGGCAGCTTTCAGCTAAATTATTCAGCCATAAGCATTTACACTGCAAACAATCAGTTTAATAATATTCTGTTTATTTATACCAGTGTTAAACAGGCACCATGACAGATAAAAACAGCATCAGTGGTTTAAACTTGTGTTTCTCCTTTTCCCTCCTGCTGTTTTGTAAGAACTACACTGAGCGTCGAGCTGCTTCAGATTACAATAACTACAGGGGATTAGACACACGAACACAGCGCAACAAAGCAGCAAAGCAGAATATTCCTCTCCTCACTGGCACGCAGCGGACCACAGTTTCGTTCTGGCACCACTTTGTGTCCGCAGGACCGTCACAAGCAAATACCAAATCCCTCCTAATGCAACAAGCAAACAAAGCGCACACACACAGTCATACACGCCCTGCACATACCAGCACCCAAGCACTTGAGCCAGATCATATGGTGTTGATCTTTATGGTATGTACCAAGATAACACATTCAAGATTACTTTGTATTATGAGCAGAAATGATTACACGCAGAAGGAGAGTACCTGCTTCGTTCGACTGCGGGTTGCTTTATATGTAAAGAGCAGCTAAAAGCACCGGTAAATAAMTGTAATGTGCTGTAAAAGTGTGAGAACAGATTTAAATTAGCTGCAATGCATGCTGGTCTGCTGCATCTGTACTCACAGGGGAGCTGTGCACAAATTAATTCTCTTTTTCTGACTGCATGTATAAAGATATATACATGTTTGCACCAACAGTAACGGGAGAATAAACACTGACTGACTTTGTTCTCCACATGTCCTCGTCACWTCTGCTTTGCTGAGAAAAATGTAAACCAGTAACTGTCGGCTTGGCTCCTTTTTTTAAATTCCCAAGATWATTAATTCATTTACTGTTTTATTCCAAAGCTGCAGAGCTGAAACTGGAAAGAGCTGCTGCAGGTTTGCACTATTTCACTGCTATTCATTCACTGCAGAATGTTGATACGAGTCAAAGACTGACGCCTCTGTGTAGGTGTGGAAGCTCAGCATGGCCATTTAGAGCAGGTATAACACAATCTGAGGTCTCAGAGTCCCAGAGAGCCAGAGTGGGTCCTGGGGCCCCAGTACTTGAGAATAGCTAGGTGATCTATATTCATTGGCCAGCTTTGGAGATGCCTGCTGTCATGACCTCCCCACCCCGCCCAACACAGAAGACCCAGCCTGGAACCTGTATGTGTGTGTGTGTGAGTGTGTGTGTTTTCTCTTAATGCGGCGTGACAGAGATGAATGGACCCAGACCGGCAACGAGGGGTCCGGAGAGCGGAGAGTGGAGGGAGTTATCTGCATAAGGAATGGAGAGCATGTAGGTGAGGAYAGAGGGAAGGAGACGGAAGGAGAAACTCCTGGGGAGAGAATTAGATAACATGAGGAAACGAGGGCTGAGGAGGGAGGGAGAGAATGCAGATGCTGGACTGGATGTGGAGTAATGAGGGGAGGGGGTGCTGCGAGTCTTCAATGACCCTGCTCCAAATGTGGATTAGGAGATTGTTAGGGTAAGAAAATGGTAAATAAAAGACATTCTTAAAGGAGAACTAAAACAACTAAAAGGGACAGAAGTGACKCTCACAGACTGGAGAGATTCTGCATTTTGTAAGGAATTAAAACAAGTGAAGCTGAGAGTCTAAAGCACCTTAATAACGGTCATAATAATTAATATGTTACAGATGACCTGCACACACACACACTTCGTTGTTCCTGTTGTGTACAGGGCATCTGCAGAGCCGGCAGCATTGATGTGTTTGTGCACCATACACACCATGCTGATTCCCATTATGGACCCTTGGCTCCCTCCTCCTCCACTGTCCACAGTTAACGGCCACTCTCCTGTCAGACTAATGAACATGCCAACAAGCAAAAGAAGAGAAAAGAGCGGGCGAAAACCCAAAGAGGGGGGTGGGGTGGTCATCAAAGGGGCAGAACTACAGGATAGGTGAAAGAATATTAATAATGGGGAGATGTAAGGAGAAAAAGTATAAAAATCACAAAAACCAAACATCTCAGCTCCTGTTTCTTGAATGAGTTGAACATTTTGATATGAATAAAATCCCAAAATGCAGAAGTAAATGGAGAAAATGCGTTTCCTGCAAAAAGGCTAAGCTGCTGAAATGGAGCTGAAAATGTTTCATAGCAAAACTGTTAATGCCAGTTCAAGTTGAAAAGTTGAAAGAAGAACAAAACAGCAGAATCTAGCAGAAGAACAGTAAAAATGAGCGGAATAACAGCTGAAATAGCCAAAATYTGAATATAGCAGAAAGCAACTATAAAAAGCAGAAATAGCTCAAATTAGCAAAAAGAAAAAAGTAGAAAATAGCTGAAGCAGAAAGAAGCAGAAATTTAGCTGAAATAGCAGAAAAAGCTAAAGTTGGCAACAAAGAAGCTAACATTAGCTAAAGAAAGTTCAAAAGAGCTGTAAAGGTTCTGTACAGATTTGGAAACATTTTGCAGGATTTTAAGGATGTTGAAAACAGCTCCATTCATTTTCAATGTAAATAATGTGGCCAGAAAAGTGAAATAGCTGAAAAAGTAGAAATAGCTGAAATACCAAAAATCATAGTTGGAATGTCATAAGGGAGCTGAATGTTTTGMTGTGTGAATTTTTAAAATAGCATAAAAATTGCRGAAYGAGATACATGTCAAAAAATGAACAGAAAAAAAAAGATCTTAATAGTGTGAATGCAAATCATAGAAATGTTTTGAAAAATGAAAAGGAAAACAACAGGGTGAACACCTAATTATAATTCCCTTAATTTTTTTACTAGATTTGTTGTGATTTTCTACTTGTTCACTTACTCACACACACACACACACACACACACACACA
>NW_013952486.1:1686227-1688429 GCF_001266775.1 Austrofundulus limnaeus | reverse complement strand
GCCTTGTAGCACATAAACAGCACACAAACAGCACACTAACAGCACAGAGCAGCGTTCAGCGCTGCAGGCAGTCTTGACTGACACAGAGATGACAGGATTATTAAATCTGATAATGCTGCAGATGTTACACTCTTCTTTTCTTTGCACTAAATGAAAGTGAGACAAGGTGAGGCGATGACAAACAGCTGCAGTAAATGACCAACTTGTAAATGACAGAATGCTCATTGTCAACTGAGCACTTTGAAAATTAATGTCCACAAAGGCTGATGGGGATATTTTCATCAGCTTATTAATAAATCATTTACTGCTGCTTCACTGTATCTGTGCTAGATAAGCAGGAGGATTTCATAAAATGAGGAAGGGGGTTGATGGAGGTTGCTGTGGCAACACTAATGACACCCACCCCCACAGTCTTTGTGAGCTGTTTCTTTCCTCCAGATACAATGTAATTGCCTGTACTGAGGTTGGTAGTGCAAACCCTTGTGGATTAGAGAGAAAAAAGCCTGCATGCATGTAGGAGTGAGGAATTAAAGTAAAATTTTACAGAAATGAGAAAGGGAGCTACTTTCACACAAATGCACGAAATTAAGCAAATAATTTAGTCATGTTCTGTGTGTAYGCTGCAGAGGAAGCTCACTTCTAGATTTGTAGCAAAGCTGCAGCATGAAAACAAAAACACCAATTGATGAGGAAAGAAGATTTAGTGTTTAGGTCTAATTGACAGGAAATTCTGCAGCAAAGTCTGCTTAGAGGGCTGCAGCTGCATTTGCACATAAACCTGCAGCAAAGGCATCAATATTTAAGGCTGGAAACTACAGTCAGCAGTGCCCACTTTCAAGTCTGGTGTTTGTACATTACAGTGAGATGTAAAGCAAAGCAGAGAGGCTTCCTGGCTTCATGTGACAGCAGTGATCAAACCGTCGGCCCGAGCTGCTCATCAACAGACACGCAGAGGCAAATATTACAGCGAGGTTGCAAAGCAGAAACGCCTCATTATAAAATGAAGGTGGCTTTTAAGGTTCAGAGGTGGAAAAAAATAAATCACAGGCTTTGGTCTCCAGAGCTGTGGAAACATGATTCATCCTTTAGAGCAGTTTCATCATGTGGGCGAATGTTGGACACCAAGAGATTATCACAGGACTGAGTGCTTGGCCTCTGCAGAGACAGGAAAAAAGTGTTATGTTGCATTTTTATGACACGCTTTTGTCCTATTTTCTATTTGGAATAAATAATCGTGCAATAATTTCTAAATGATCAGACTGATATTCTACTGCGATAACTAATAATTATGTTGTGTCCATTTCTCATCATAAAATCAATGCTTTTAAAAAACAACTCTGGATTGAAACTACCTGGCATGATAAAAGCAGAAATACTGTATAYAATAGATAAATACACTTAAAATGCACCAATTAATTAAAAAAGTAGAACTTTACCTCATGTTTAAGAATTTAATTGACCTTATTTTTGCAGCTCAGTTCCAACAAATTATGTGTTATTAAAATTTTACTGGGCAAGGAGCAAAAATCACCTGTGCCTTTGTTTTAAACGAAACTTTAAGCTAAACGGATACAGCACAAGGGTGCACGGTAGAGCTGCACATGGATCCTGCTTCTTCCTGTCTGTTGACCAATAGGAGAGAAGCTGACCCAAGAAGCTCCACCCACTTTGTTTGCATAATGAAGCAAAAATGCTTACAATAAAGAGAAAACTGTGAAAACAACCCATGTAAATAAAAAGACGTGGATAAAAAGAAAAACATTTAAAAGATACAAATGCATCTACAAGTAAATTATATATATATGGTAAAAATGAAAATATGTGCTAAAATATATAATTTGCTGTAAGTAAGATGGAAAAATAAATATGAGTGTCACTTAAATTGTAAAACATGAGGTAAAATTCTCCTTTTTAAATGAATTGGTGATTTTTAAGTGTATTTATTTATTGGTCCATATTTCTGCTTTTATTTCTAACTATGCCAGTTTCAGTCCTATCGCTCACTGTCTTGAACGACAAAGATTCAAACAAAGTTTTCAACTGATTTGTCAGCACTCAGCGTATGTGTTATGGATGACTCTCAGCTACGACCACACAAATTTTTAATTTAATATCTGTAAAACCAACTGCCTTCTTTGGGTTTGATTCCAATTAACTGTGACGCCATCCTGAATGAAGCTGACCCCAAAAAAGACAACATTT
>NW_013952486.1:1681965-1686032 GCF_001266775.1 Austrofundulus limnaeus | reverse complement strand
GAAAGAAAGAAAGAAAGAAAGAAAGAAAGAAAGAAAGAAAGAAAGAAAGAAAGAAAGAAAGAAAGAAAGAAAGAAAGAAAGAAAGAAAGAAAGAAAAAGAAACAGTCACATCTGCAGAAGTCCTTTTAATATACGTATCTGCAGGTTAATAATGCTGAAAGACATGGTGCACAAGCAGAAAAATGAATGTATTTAATTTTGAAAACCAASCTGAACTTATTGTTTTCCATTGATAAATGACCACTAATCTTAGTGAATGGCGACACGTCATCCCTCTGACTCAGATGAGATGACAGAAGAAGCCCGGCTGTCGGTGCCTGGAGAAGCTTAGACCTATAGGCTGATTACTGATTACCACAGGACTGCTGAGCATGCTAAAGCACACGGGCTCAAGGTGGGCTGGGTCATTACGAGCATGGAAAGCGAAGGTGGGAGTTTTAATGTAGACTGGACAGTAAAAGACAAGAAYGGGTTCATCAAGACCCCACCAAGAGTGAAGCTGTTACAGACGCAATCACCGCCCTCCTCTGTCTGCATCCGCACTGAAAGAAAATGTACAAAAATAAGAAATGACAGGATGTTTGGRGCAATGCCTGGGAAACTGGTGCTGGAAAGCTTTTCTCACAGACTTCTTTTTTAAACATGGGGAGAAAAAGAAGTCAAATGAGCCTGGAGCAAAATGTGTCAGCGTGAGCAGAGTCGTAGCTTTAACAACGAGAACAGGTTCCACACGCAGGAGGACACACAAAACGAAAAGGCACTTGTGCAGGAGAAACATTTAAAGAATGTTGATTTCTGCTCATGTGCGAGAAGTCCAAGAGTTAGGATTAATAAACCCGTGCTTGTGTTTGAATTATACACACTGTGGACGTGTGTGTGTGTGTGTGTGTGTGCTCATTTGTCTGCTTGAGGTAGCTCCTGATTTTATTGCCTGTCGAGTTATTGCCTTGGTATAACAGTCCAATTGCTGGGGGTGAGACCATAATGAAGCTGGCTGTTATTGCCTCAACAATCAAAGACAAGAGGCCATTTCCCAGCTGCAGGACATACATCTGTGATCTATGGGAGGCTTAGACAGAAATAAAAGACATTAGCACTTTGTGTTTTCTGGGTTCATACATTTATTTTATTTTATTTTTTTCAGGGGAATGACAGGAACACTGTTCTGCAAAAACAGGAAGTGTCTCTTTTGGTTAAAAATGAAAAAGCTTCGGGTGCGAGTAAATATAGTTAAAATGCAAAAAATGGAAGATGGCTGACAATTTAGAGACTGTGGTGGTTGAGCAACCTATAAGATACTGGTTTGACTGGTAATGGGCATGCAGAGGCTAGCAGCTCACAGGAAGGGACTGCAAAGTCAGCAGGCATTCAGATACCTGTAGTCAGAATGGATAGCCCTAAACTGCAACGAGGGATTCATCTCTTAATGTATTTCTTATTAAGTAGGACTTTAAAAAACCTGACCTGGTGTTGATCAAGATCACTTTAAAAGATTGCAAGAAAGGAAGTCTGGCTAGTACTAAAGTGTAAAGAAATGAGTCGAGGTTTTAAGGTTTGGTGTTCTTCAAGAATCTCAACCGTTTTATTGTGACCAAAGAGCTTCTGGTTTGTGTTGAGCACCAGAAATGCGTCGGATTCAATAAATTCAGCTGCCTTGGTGTGTACCAACAGGATGTAATGACATTACAACGTTTAAGCAGGTTTCAACAGCAAAATGGATAAAAATATAAACAATGGCATCAAATCAATAAAAAACAATTGATTTTTTGGTTGATTTAGTTGTTAGCTCTGCCGCTTTGCAGCAAGAAGACCCTGTCTCTTTCTGTACTGAGTTTACATGTCCTCCCTTCATACATATGTGGGTTTGCTCCCGGTACTTTGGCTTCCTCCCACAAACCAAAAACATGTTAGCTAATTGGTAAGCCTAAATTGGCCCTAGTTGTGAGTGTCTATTGATCCCTGTGCAGGGATCAATCGGGTATGGAAAACAGACAAATGGAATCTTTCAGCAGGCTGGATTATTAGATCACTTCGAAGTAATGACTCGCAGAGAAAACTCAGGCGATATTAACTGAGCGTACATCYACAGTTAGCATTTGAAGAATCAGAGGATGGTTTTACTCTGATCTGTAAAGGCGTTTGCATCGTGTTCTGCACAGTTAGCACAATATCCCAGGAACAACGGGGCAAATGTTGATGAAACTCTCAGAAAGTAATCTCTGGATGTGCAGCATATACGATTCAAATTTTGGACTCAGCCCATTTCAAGGTGGCCACCACAGCTGATCTAAAATAACCAACATGGAAATGTCTCTAACACTTCAAGTAGAGTCCCCTCCTCCATGATGGACATCAAAACCACCTGAGGGCGTGTAAACTCCTGTACAGGTAGTCAATAAACAAACATTTAGTAGCCTAATATCGCTTTTATTTAGTTGATTAATCTGTAAAAATGGTCATAAGGTGCAGTGCTGTCGGCTGCACAAACAGACAAGGAARCAAACCAAACCTGTCATTTTACTGTGTACGGTTGAGGACAGAAGACGGTGATGGATGGCAGCCATCAAACAGAAAGACTGGCAGCCCTCAATGTATTCACAGATTTGCAGCAAACACTTCTTACAAGGTAAGAAAATTAACATTTGCATACTGCATATTAATGCATAGATATACTGTATGTCAGGGTTGAAATTTTTCAATAAAGGTGACTTTAAAGAAATTYAATCGATAAATCGCACCAGTGCTCAGCATTGCTCTATTTTCACTACTATAACACCATGCCAAAATGAGTTCAACAGCTATGGGTGAAGAAGCGTCCACAGTTGAAAAAGAAGAAATAGTTGAGATGAAAAAAAAGAAGCCTAAATTCAGTGACATGGACATGGTTCGGGTTTTGAAGCACCGATAAACTTCAGCTTTCAGTCAGCTGTGAAATGTACCGGAGAGTGGTGCCAATGAGCAGCRGAGAATCATCAACTCTGTTCAACTGAAGAAGTTCCTTTTTTTATCTGAAGAAGTTCCTAAGTGTATAAAAATGAAGCAYCTTCATCCTAAAACAACCACCACTTTACTGGCAAAAACAACTTGTGAAAACATTCACAGCTGCTTCGTTCAGTACCTCACTTSCGATGTCCGTCATGATGCCTGCACAGCTGCAAAGAGTCAATAGATATTAAAATAAATGTGGTGTGGCAGTAGCCAAGAGTCCTCCTTAACACATCTGAACACTTTTCACMACATTGCACGAGGTTGCACTTAATTTACAAGGTTAGATCAAAAAAGCTCTGACTCCATCCCTTTTCAGCATAAGGTTATTTTAGTTGAAAACTCAAGTAATAATCATTCCTTCAAGGAATGCTAGGCCTTTATTTATTTATTTTTCAGAAAAGGTCGGATCAAAGGCCAAACTAATAAAGTTTTCAAATAACACAAGTAGAAATGTGACAGCAAAAGGTCTCATGACAAGTAGCCTCTCTGTCGCACCACATGATTAATCATTAATGCCGTGGCTGTTATTTCCATACATATGATTGCATTGAGCCACATGGAGACAGAGCTCTAATCAATTAGGACTTACTGTATGGTCTACAGAAAACTGACGTATCTTAGCAGCAAACAGATGTTTAATGTGTTTGGCTCGTGTGAAACCTGGAATCTGCAGCGTGTTTACCCTCCTGTGCCTGCCTGCCGCGCACACAAACACTTCCACGCACAAACATCGCTGCCAGGCAGGGTGGAATCACCAGAGATCTGCTTCGACTCGCCCCGCGACATTCCCCAGAAACCATGGCAACCTCACAAGGTATGGCGAGTGTGTGTGTGCGTGGTGTGTTTACTTGTCTTTAAGGGTCTCCAGTGCCCATCAGCCTCACGTCGGCCCACGCTGGAGCCACTCTACATCTTTCAGGGGCTGAATGGGGTCAAGCCTGCATGGCAACAATCTCTCCTTCCTTTGTGGTTCTCCAGGATCTTTAAAAGAAACCAGAAGGGCATAAAACTCATTCACTGACTTGCACACGCACACACACACACACACACACACACACACACACACACACACACACACA
>NW_013952486.1:1671736-1681926 GCF_001266775.1 Austrofundulus limnaeus | reverse complement strand
CACACACACACACACACACACACACACACACACACACACACAAGGACGTGCGGCTGCAGAATGTGTGCTGGTCTCCTGGGAATGAAAGGATAAGTGCAATGCAACCTCAGACTGACCCTGGAATAAAGGTGCATGCATTTGTGCACACCCACACTTCACGCAGAGCCACACCGAAGGTCTCGAGTGCCACGTTTCGCCGTCCAGCCTCGTCCGTTTTTAACCCTTTCCGGTAACCAGCTGGGGGTAGTTTGATACTGAGACGGTGGAGGAGCTGAGCGTGGATTCCTGAGTGAACCTACAGGCAAGGACGGCCAAGGGTCGGCTTACACGCTTCTCACTCTCCTCAATTATTCATACACAATAACATCCTCTTCGACTCCAAGCCAATCACCACGGGCAGAGGATGGGGAGAGGATGCTTGGGGGAGGGCATGGAGAAACTTAGGCGTGAAGAAAAGAGTTGATGGATCCCTGAGCTTTGAGCTTGTCCACCGTGGACTCCATTATYTCCTGGATGGTTTCAGACATAGAGGTATCTGATTCCTCAAGCACTAGAGGTACCCTCAGAAACATGTACACTCATTACACGTGGCAGCTTACCACCCCCCACCCACCCCCCGCACTAATGCACTCATACGAGCACGCCCAGGGCAGCCTTGACCGAACAATGCTGCTGCAACTGCTGTGTAAGCATTAGCATAGTAATGGTGTCGTGAATACAGGGTCAGGCGCCGCTCTTAGGTTATTAGACCCTTTCCAGGTGCCTTCAGTCCAAAAGTGACCCTATTCAACGTTGACGGCGGGCTCATTTGTGTGTCAGTGCAACATTTATGTTACGTTCATGGATTAGCCTGCTAAGTGCAAGCATAACAAATGTTACAGTGCAAATAAGCAGCGCAGGATCAGGATTCCTAAAAAGAAAAAAAGAAAGAAAAACAATTAAGTGAGAGAGCCAGAGCATTAAAAGGTTGGAAAATTGTAGGATTTATCTTTCTCTTTATCTGACTAAAAACCAAAAATAAAACTGATGATAAATTATCATGTAAAACACTAAACATTCGCTGCTTTAGTTCAGCTCAAATGAAGTGAACCTGAATTTTAACTGTAGACGCACCTGTTAAGWGATTAATTTACATTTTTGTGTAGATTTTGATCTTTAGAAATGAACAAACAGGCCATCGGTGTGTTTATTCCCTGAGTAAGGCCTCTACAGACCTCTTTCCCACAATGCACCAYGGTGGCTTCAGGGCAAAGGGTGTAGTTCTGTCACTGGGGAGAGTTTTCTCCTACCCTTCACTTTTCTAACCTTCAGCTCCGTCCCTGCTCTTCCTCTGCCTTTTAATACAGGGAGGACAAAAAGGGGAGCAGAAGCAGAAACAATGCCAGAAAAATAAAATAAAAAAATAATAAAAAAATAAAAAAGAGTTTGCCTGTTTTATGACTCTCAGCTACAACTAGGGGTGATAGGAATTTAGGTATCGATCCAGTACCAYGTAAATACATGGCCAGTATCACCAGTACTTGTCATGTTCATTGAACAATTGTGTGAATTTGTTATTTGATTATGATAAAACACAGGACAAATATGTTAAATAATGTTTTGTATTAACTTACTACAACTAAATAAACTGATGTGATAGTATAAAAATAATAAAATACACAATTATCTTCTACTACACACAATTGTTTAAAAATGTCACCAGTGCAAAATAACAAAAAAGCAATCATGTAACAAAAATATAAATATAACAATGTTAGCAAAAAAAAAAAAAACTTCCAAGTAGGCATAATGAAACAATTTGGAGAATGAGTCTTTATTTTTCACTTTATGTGTGAAAAATAAAGTCAGTAGTGCAAATAAAGTGTAAACAAAAGTATCAATATCTCACTAATATCCAATCCGATACTCATCTTGGTATTGATAGTATCGATGTTCAGATCRATGCGCCACCTAGACGTGACGCATAAAACAACACCAAATTTTTGCTCAATATCTGCAAAATTTTCTGAGTTAGAGTTGTGTTTATGTTTGATGAAGCCTCTTTTTTGAGGTGTTTGTCTTGAACGGGGTTGATTCCTGATGTTTTGGATCACGTGACAAGATTTTAAAATTGTTGGATGATTTTCAAGGACTGAGAGGCCCTACATGTGGGGATAAAAAACATAGACAGGTTTAGTCCTACAGCGTGTGGTGCACAACCACACAGTAAAGACAACACACCAACAGATTTCACTCACAAACATTCAGATAGCAGACAAGAAAGAAACAGTGGCTGGAGTTTGCGAACTCCCTTTGAAAAAAAACTATAAAAGACTCCAATGTAAAGTGGACTTTCAGGTGGGCCACAGCATTTTTTTTTTTTTGTCTTCTGTATTTTGGATTCCCCTCTGTGTTTACGTTACCTCGCTTTCTGATTGGCTACACGTCACATTCAACAGACTGTGAGCTCGTTTGTCCTCAGGGACTCCTGACAACCCAACATGTTGAATATCCCCGATTTGAGGTTGGTGCGGTCCTGACATCTTTCTGAGCCGACTAGAACTCTCTGAACACTCGGCAGGAGTGTCTCCTAAAATTATCTTTAGAGATATCCCGATAATCGGAGTGTACTTAAGATTGTAGAAAGGGCAAAATCAGTACAAAAAATAAGACATAATTATCGGCATAAGGTTAAAGATGTTAAAGTAATAATTACTCCCTGATGGTTTAAATAAATTAGCATGGGAAGTGTTTAATCTTTTTAGACGATTCAGTATCTGTGTGAAGTTGTTTTGATAAATAATTTCAAGCAACATAAACATGACTTAGAAGTTTGCTGTGTCAGGAAGTCTTAGTTTGACTGCATCTGTCTGAGTTGAGTATATTTATGTGGATTGTGTGTTTAAAATCAACTTCAGCCAGTTTAAACCGCAGAACAAATTTACCCTTTTGAAACGATAATCCGAAAGAGGAGTCTTTGGGAATGTTTGCAGCTAAAGGTGTAAAAATGTCACAGGTATAAATAATAGACCGAGCCACCTTGATTCAACCAAGATCGAAACAGGAACTTTTATGCACTCGAAGCAGCTTGCAAATATTTATTGAAAATTTTAGAATAGGGAAAGAAACTTGACAGCTGTTGTACTGCCTGAACAAAATGCTCCAACAGAAACAGCACGGTGAAGGAAATCAGCTAGTTTCTCATTCCTGCTCCAGCTCTGAAAATGGGATAATGACGATAATGAGAATGATTGCCAAAATGGAAGWCTTGAAGCACGATAATCTAAACTGTCTTTCACAAAAAAAGAAAAAAAATGGGGGTGGGGGGATCTGTGCATTTGTAGTGAGTGTCTGTGTGTCCCAGCTTACAGTAAATGCTCTACAAATGAGCCGATATTAGCATGCTCTGAAAAGGAGCAGAGCTGGGGCTGAAGGGAGCAGGTGAAAATCTCACTTTGAATCGTTTCCCCTCCCTGTCCCTGCCATTGTTCCTGTCCTCACACATGGCAGAGGCAGAAAGAAAGGAATCCTATTATTCCAGCCCAAGCCTGTTCTCCCCGTTTATCGTTTAAAGAGGGGGAAGAGCGGGCCAATATTCTGATGGAAAGCAGGGCCTCAGTGGCAGCCTTTAGCAGTTTGTGTGCCAGCTGAAAAGACTCCGCGGGCTGAAGCTGCAACGGTGCCCACCACCTGCCGAGTTCTTTCTCCTTCATCCATCCCTCGCTTCCCGCTCTTTCACATCAAGCGCTTGGTGACTCAGCAGTCCAGGTCCAATTCAGACCGAGGCCTCAAAAAATACAGAACAAAGGGGACAAAACGACAGGGAAAAGATTAATTTCTTGAGTTGGAAAAGGAGGCAGATTCATAGTCTGAGTTCTGTGTTTGGTTTTGCACCGTGCATTGTAAGTCACAGCTGGCTAAAGATATTAAAGAGATTTTTAAAATAGTATTAATAGGGATGGATCAATGGTGTGAGTTTAAAAAACCTTGATAGCACAATATTTATACCACTTTAGGCCAGCATGATGTTCATCTCTTACTTGAGCAGTCAGGTGGTACAGGAGGAGAAATGTCATCTGTGTGAAGGTAGTTTTAAAAAGAAAATAAACATTATTATTTGTGTTGGCTAGTCTAATTCACACTCTTTATCAGCTGGCAAAAATAAAACACCAATTTTTTTTTGTAAATACCAGAAGAATGATAAATGGACTTTACTAAGAGCAACTTTCTATCCAGCCAGGGTACTCTAAGTGCTTTACACTAAAATGTGTATCCTCATTTACACACATTTATTCATCACTCTACTAAACCTAATCTAGATAAATCATTTTATAGAGACTAATCAGTGCTTTAAATCAGAGGTTCTCAAACCGGGGTCCCTGGACCCCCAGTAGTCCGCGAGCGGTATCATGGGGTCCTCAAAATTTTTTACTGAAATGTTAATTTGGTTTTTATTTTTAAAAATGCATGGAGAACAATGAACTAATAAAATTAACATAATAAACTTAATATAAATGTGTATTCCCATAGCATTTAGGAGTTGAAATGACAATAAATCATCTTTTAAAACAGTATTTGGTTTATGAGGGGGGTCCCTGGAATTTTTTTCKCGCTTGTAAGGGGTCCTCAGACCCAAAAGGCTTGAGAACCCCTGCTTTAAATTATATTAATACACTGATGGGACACACAGCAGAGGCAGTGGAGGTTCAGTGTCTTTTCCAGACACTCCGATGTGTGACTGAATAACGCTGGAAAAAACAACTCTCACTGGAGGACGACTCTCCAAACCACTCAGCCACCACAGAAGAAGAGAAGGAGGAAGAAGAAGCCTTGTGGAGCGATTTCAGAGTGAAGAACAGCAGAAAAGGACCCTGGGAATATCTACGCCTGAGCTTCCCAGCTCTCTGAACATTCAGGCCTCCATCATCATAATCATTACCAAGATGAAAAAAGGACAAACATGAGAGAAGTGCAGGACGTACAGACTCTGGAAAAGTGAGCTGGCGAGTCAGGCCGGCCGCTTAACAAAATGAGTACAAGCTGCTGAAATGGTGTGAGAGGAAAGTGCTAGGCTAATGCTAATGCTAAGTTTTCAAAATACTCATTTTCAACATACAAATCACCTGTTGAAACTGATTAAATTTGTAATGTAATCCATCCACTATCTATAACTGCTTCTTCCTTTCAGGGTCACGGGGGGTCGCTGGTGCCCATACCCAGCAGTCACAGTGCGAGGGGCGGAGTACACCCTGGTCCTTCACATGTCACATATAGAGACAAACCATTCACTCTCTCACTCACACCTGCGGACAATTTAAAGTGACCATTTAACCTAACATTTGTGTTTTTGGTCTGTGGGAGGAAGCCGCACTGAGTGAACATGCCAACTCTACCCAGAAAAGTCCCCAGGCCGGGATTTGAGCTGGCAACTTTCTTACTGAGAGGCATCAGCTCTACCAACTCAGCCACTGTGCAACCAATAAATTTGTAATAATTTATTTCAGTTGTAAAGAGTGCAATGGCACCTTTTAGTACTCAAATGGGTACTCAGTATCGGTAAACGGAAGTACTCATTCTTACACTTTACTCAGTTTCAGAAGAATGTGTCCCTTAAAGAACAAGGTATAACTGTTTCCTTTCTACATTCAAGTGACTCTCTTCTTTACTTGGATATCTTGTAAATTTATTTCAGTGGACCCACCCCTGCTTTGGCCTTCAGCTTTTCCAACACCACTCCTGGATATCCTGGATATAAACAGGCCAACAGAATTTAAGATCAGGTATTGATGGTCAGTGTGCTTAGTCCTCATCAATACTGATGGGTTATTGATGAAGGACTGAGTGAATCCTTGTACAGCACCATCACCGGTGCAGTCAAGGAAACGTCTGATGTGTGTGTGTGTGTGTGTGTTTGTGTGTGTGTGTGATGAAATAATGAGGTAGAGCAAAAACAAGGTGTTGTCATATATACGTGCGGCCACTCACACACCAGAGAAATCAATAAAATCCCACACAAATGGAGATATATACATCGCCTGCAGCGTTGCACTTTTTGTGCCAAGACACTTGTCTTCCCAGTGGGATGGGATTGATGCCCTCTCCCCTGAGGGAGAAGGAGAGGGGAGGAGGGCAGGGCTAACTTCACGGAGGGAAAGAAACAGCCCCACAGGCAGAAGCAGGCAGATGAAAACCTGTGAAAGGAGCATTGGGAAGCAGGGGATGAATGGGGCTGAGCTCTGTATCGAAGGGAAGCGCGGCAGTGAATCAACATTTCCCCCAGATCTCCTCCCTGCTTCACCAAGAACAACTTATGACGGCTGCACACACAACCTGAGGCACTGCAGCATTAATTCAACACATTGTTAATAATTGATGGGCATCAAAACATTGAAGATAAATGCAAACATGATCAGAATGCATAAAATCCACTTGTGGTCAACCCACTCCTCTGTCCTGAGGGTCGATTCTTATCAGCCTTGTTTCTAGGTATATTTAGTCACTCATTACAGCAACACTGAGCCAATAGAAAATGATTTACATTTAGACCTCATTTAGACGTGAACAATCTCCTGGAAATGTTATCGATTTTYTCATTGCTGATCATGTCAAAGTTACATGTTCACACAGTAATGATGTGGTTGTAATCGCTGCTTACACAACTACAAAAAAATGTTGAATCTGTTAAAGTTTTTATGCTTTTTTTTGTATTTCCTCGTCTTATTAGCCCAGTCAGTAGAATGTAAGAAATACATCTTCATGACCCAAGAGATGATGGCCCTAAACATCTAGTGTTGGAAGCTCTGAAAAAACTGAAAAGCGTGAGCAGCACAAACAGCACTCTGCTATCTGGTACTGTTCATTTACTGGCGCAGAAAAACTATTGACTGCAGCCGTCCATAGTGCACATGTATAGTTTTACATTGATGCTGGGCCTTTCCACAAACTTCCACTCTGGGACCGTATTCAAAACGTTTTGACGTCAGAGAATACAATCATCGCAACACAACAGAAATCTTACGATTTCACTCAGAAACATTTTCATGTAAACAGGGCTTTAGTGTTCAAAACATATAGTTTGTGATGGCAGAACAGCTGTTATTTTACTAAAACTTCTTGAGAAGAGAGGAGAGCTATCACAGGAATAATCTGGTGCTGATGCCTTTCTTGTTTTATTTGATCAAGTTTGCAACATTAGCCATTGGCACTCAACCAGGCCTCAGTACATAATATTTGCATAAAGTTCTGTGTAACAATGTCAATCTATAAACACAAAATGTTTGTTTTGACAAACATTTTGTAAAAGCTTTTCTCAAACTCATAAAATATTAATATTTCCCTGAGTGCATGCATAGTGCTTAAAAGCTACACTACAATAAGCTGACGGTTTGGCTAAGGCTTGTTGGCTCTACGCCTGTCAAGTCCTGTCACTCTATGATGTTGTTAGAAAACTTGAGAAAATTTGGTCCAACACTGAACATATGCTGAGGATGGAATGAAAAAAAAAAAACTTACTGGATGTCTCTTCTGTACATATACATATGACACACTGGTGATTAGATCAAAAATATTTCCTATATGAGTAGTTTCAACAACATCTTCACAGGTTTCATATGTTGTCTAAACTGTTATTCTGTGGCAGGGTCTTTACTACCACAAACAGGCTTGTGCTGTTTTGTTAGCTTTTAACACGTCAGTTGGGTTTGGGAGTTACCAGCAGTCCTGTTTTCAGTTTAGATTAGTTTTCTATGGGTTTAAACGAGAGGCACAACTGCATGGCTGGTTGGAAGCTTTCTTACTGTTTGTTTTGGTCGAGGCTCCAAACTATACTGTTTCCATTAAACTTTATTCAGAACATTGCAGTTATGTCCTTTGAGCCATTTTTGACACGTAGACAGTGACAGCTGCCACTCAAACTGTTGAGCCTGCTTGTGCTTTGTTAAGTTTAGTTCATGATTTGAGTACTGTTTGTGAGATCTGGTGCTATTGAAATATACAGGTCTTACACCACCAGGGATGTTGAATATCCTGTTACCTTGTTTTAGTTTTTCAAAACTGCTTGAGTTAAACAACGCAGAAAACTTGTTTCAGGAGTGTTTTCTATCATACATACTGTACCTTTAATACTAGCCTGGTAAAAAACAGCCCCTAAATCGACTTGATCTAATTTACCCAATCGCTAACATTTGGCTGTGACGTATGCGGTGCGCCACTTCGAAACTAAGCTAAGACGCTAACCAGAAACTGCGTGTGCTGTAAACAACCATCCTCTACTGGGAAGAGAGAAGTACCGAGCCGAACGAGACGGCCGTAAATGAGTGCTGCAGGCTTTGAGAGACAATTTTAATTTAGACGCTTTGTCAACACAAACTGGCTTCATTCCTCTGCTGCATTTGCTAAACTGCAGGCAGAATATCAACGTTGTAGTTCACAACTACTCCTGTTCACCGATTGGCCCGGTTGAAATTCGACCGGAGAAATTCATGTCAGTGGGAAAAAGCCCAGAATCAAGCATACGTAGGAAGGTAATGGCCAGGCTACAACTGAGAATTAAACAACTGAGTTCAAGGATTGAATAAGTGTGCATTAATAAGATTTAGAAAATCTGATCCAAAATAAAAATAAATAAAACTCTGGTGCTCATCTGGCTTCTGTGAATGATCACTTTAGGCTGAAAACACAAAAATATAAAGCCTTGTTCAGTAATAAATAGATAAATAAATAAAAATATCTATTATATAATTTAGTGGATGGYAAGAATTAAACTCATACAGTTATGAGAATAGCAGAATTTATTATTTTTGTAAAATGGCTATTGTCTTATAAACACTAGATTTAGTTTAGAAATAACACGACCTAACAGAAATAGGAATACAGTACCTTCCTCCAGGTTAAAGCAAAGCCAGTGACCAAGACAAGACTGTAGTACATCTGTTTAATATCAGCGTGGAGAGAAGAAGGTCATCTGGCACTGGAGATAAAGGTGGGTGTGGGTTGAGTGTGTGTGTTTGTGTGTGTGTGTACCTTTATAACAGTCTTTGTCCATCTCCCTCGCCCAGCGTGGGCAGGCCATGCATCGCTCATCCACATTCTTCAGATGATAGAGGGCCATCGCGGACGAGCAGAGGCAAGCCTGGACCCACCTGAGCAGACCCCGGTAAATTCCATTCCTGTTCTCAGACCCACAAGCATTTAAAAAAAATTTTTTTGGTGCATTTAGAATAATCTACATCTTGTTTTACCATATCAACAGCTACAGAATAAAAACCTGATTTAATCCTCTGAGCAGTCTTAGAAAGTSTTAAAACAATGTTTCATTTGAATGACCCCTGCTGCCAAACAATCACTCCAGCTCTTTGTGGTGGTGATGTCCATTCTGTACCCACCCAATCCCCCCACAACCATCCTCCACTCACACCATTGTGTTGGCTTGGCGCTGATATTAGAGGAGAGAGGGCCTCGGGCGGGGGGAGGGCAGGATAGGGCTATCGACACCAAGGCCATTGTTTCTCAGCAGCCCCTATTCAGGGTCATTTAGCATCTGACACCTATAGGGGCACAGTTTGTCACAAATGGCACAGAGAAGAAATAAATGTGCCAGTTTGCTACACTTTGACCTGAATCAGAATAACAAGAAACACAGGAGTGAGTTAAAAAAAACATCAACTTTGAACTGAGAGAATGGTTGGGCAAGCTCATCTGCATAGCTGAGTGTCAGCAAACGACTGTGTTATCTGTGTGCTCCACGGAGGTGACTGGCAGGTAAAAAGCTGAGCGCTATGGGCATTCCTGCCAGAGCATCAAAGGAAACAAGAGACACTGGGGGAAGGGGATTGTAAACAGGCTGGAAAAAAGGCCCAGTTTTTTTTCTGCAGAATCTCTTCTCTGGAGATGAACAGGAAGTTAAGTCAAACTTTATAACAGAACAAGAAAAGACAAAAAAAAAAAAGGATAATACACTAGAAGTTTTCAAAGCTGAAGTTCTACAAGTCTCTGTTACTCAGAGATGGTTTGAATCAGACAAACCAAATTTTAATACAATAAACTCACATCTGTCTGTTAATAGAAAAAAACATTTATAGGTGATCAAAGAATGTACAYTCTTCACTATTTGCATTTGAAAATGAAAAGTCACATGTTGCAACTGACCCTTGGGACAGTTGCAACATTGTTTGGGGGTGGTTGCAACATATTATTAATACAATATATTTCAC
>NW_013952486.1:1668669-1671671 GCF_001266775.1 Austrofundulus limnaeus | reverse complement strand
AGCTTGTTTCTGTTTGGAGAAAAATGTTGCAACCGTCCCTTGTTGCTACTTTCCCCAATCTCCCCTAATGTGAAATAAACCCCAGCTAAAGATGCATTTTTTTAAAAACTGCTGAATCTTTGAGAATAGAGCTGTTTAGACAAAAGCGCACAATTTTTAAAACACTAGAGTTGCTCCACAATTTCTTATTTTGAGTTGTTACATCTTATTTTTGCCAATGTTTTTATTCAGTCGACCAAGATTGAGCAGTGGGTTTTTAATCATCTTGTACAATAAGCTTATATTTGTGATGGGATATATGAGAATACTCTGATATAAATTTTACACACTTTGACAGTGCATGTCCAAAACAAATTGCATAATTTGGAAGTTTTTGTTAGYATACTGAACGTCAGGGACTCATTTTAAAGGGACCTGCAATCCACTTATATTTTTTGCTCTGCTTAAACTAGCCTTTAGCTCATCAGTCCTGTCAGAATTAAAGTAGTTCTTCAAACCGAGGTCTATCAAAGTGATCATCTATAACAAGTAAGATATTAARTTAGTAACTTTTCCACAGAACCCTTTCAAATGATCTGAATCTATTTTATAAGTTTAAAGACCTAAAATGTGCATTCACTGAACCATTTACTAAAACATACTTCAATTAACTGAGCTGAAGTCATCTGGCAAACTTTGTTCCCATTACTGGTATTTCTTAGGGGAAAGGCTGCCAGTAAGTTTTCACTTCATGGGGATGAGTTGCTCAATATATGTAGCTGTGTTGATTTAGCCTGAGTGAATATAGTAGTTTGTGAAATATGACAGTCGAGTGCCTAAAAATCGAACATCAGATTGTATCTGTGAATGGGAAATCATGCACTGATACAACAGCAGAAAGAACACAGACAAGTCTCTAAGTTTTCAATCAAGCTTTTAATGAAAAGATCATAAAATAACAGTTTATTTTTGTCCTCACTGCTGTACATTAAGACTGTAAGGTTGTGAGTGCTGAGGTCAGCCGTATTACACTTTTTATGACACTTTTTTTTTCTTTGAGTTTGCGAGCCCCGTCGCTCTGCACGGCAGTGGCTCTGACCTGAATACGAGCTCTCTGAGGAGTGGAGATAAAGAGAGAGCCCAGCCTGGGTGCTGCCAAAAGCCACAAAAAAAGGGTCAAAGAACCTCACCTTCAATACTGCTGTGTGCATGTTGGGCGGTGTTTGCAGTCTAGACGGTGGCATCTGTGTTTATGGGCATACGTGCCAACAAAAGTGCACCTGGGTGTGTACACCTCTGCATGCATTGTGTGTTTGCCAGAGGGGAGGGCTTCTCGTTCTTTAATTATTCATCAGCAAAGACCCTACATGTCCATTCCAGAGCCTCTCAGCCCCATAGATCCTGATACATTATTGAGAGGCTGTTCCTAAAGAAAACCAGAGAGGAAGCTCGATACACCCACTTCACGAGCAGCTTCACTAAACAACTCTTCAAGTATTATCTCCGTTTTAGCAGCTAATCACGTCTGTCCGTTAACGTAGTGCACATCGAGGTGACACCGGGCCTTTAGATATCCATAAAAACATGCAAATAAAAAGTTATGTATGAAAATATGCTGCTATAAACTCTTTCAAAACAACATTTTGGTTACAGATGGACGGCAAAAAAAAAAAGTATAAATGTAATGGCAAGAGAGCAGATTTCTGTAAACACTGAACATTTTTGAGGTAATTTGGTGTTTTCTATTCTTAGTCACTACAGTGGAGGTGTAGTAAATACTGGAACAAAATGCAGCAGAGCAAAGCAGTAAGAGATTACAGTGGACCAAAGGGGCTAAAGCGAGGGGTGGGTCAGGTGTATCGGAGTTAAAGCAAACGGACAATAAAGCTTAGACGGGGGTTTAATGGGACTGGAGGCCATTTTTAAAAGTACGCTTTGGTTCGGTCTGCCAAGGTAAGGAGTAGCGTCTCCACACAGACCGGGCAGAACAGCCCCTCTACAACACGAAATGCTTAAACGGTGAAAGTAAGAATGGGGAACCTTAAAGCTTTTCTAACACTGCATAAACGATATCGTTTTATTTTTTTCCCCTCAAACAACAATGATGAGGTAAGAGAAAGACAAAAGAGTAAACCGTCAGTTAAATCTGAACTGATATGAGAGCCTGCGGGTTTTCCCAGAGGCTTTAAAAAAAAACATACAAAGTGCACTTAGTAAAGCTATCTCGTCCAATGTTTCTAAAATCCACCTAACAGACACTAAAAAAYAAACATGTAAAAAAAGTAAGATGGAAGAAGTGGTTTAAGACAAGAAACTCGAGAACATTACAGTTCAGAAGTGTGAATTATGAGCATGTTTCTGCTGTTTGATTTTTTTAAATCACTTATTTTCTTTAGCATCAGCAGCATGGCAACACCCAGGGAGAGCAAGCTTAAAATAAAAATAAAATAAAAATACAGTAGCCCCCGCTCTGCACAGGCAGTGTCCAGCCTGTGTCCACAGACGCACACACACAAACACGCACACACGCGGGGTTAAAGTTCAACTCCCCTCAGTGTGCAGTCTGTGAGAACTCAAGACTGCATGGGTAAAAAGCACCCACGGTAAAACATATGAAATCAAACTTTACAGACTGTCAGGTATAACAGAGGATAAAGTAAATGCCATAGACCATTTTCTTTAAGTTGGAAAAAAAAAATACATCCGTTCTCCCACAAAAAAAAAGGTAATCTTCACAGATTGTGGTTAATGGCTATGCTTTGTGTCTCATCTTAGATTCAGCTTGAAATCTTCAAAGAAAAAAACAAAAAGAAGGGGGTCCTGCCACCACCTCAGTCTCACACACTGAGTAAATTCTTTGAAGAGGTGAGGGCAAGCCCAAAAATAAATACATTCATCAGCGACAATAGACATTTGATAATAAAAAAGAGAGAGAAAAAAACAAAAAGAACACTGTCAATAAGTGTTTGCGCCAACTTTGTTTGAGGCTCGGCCAGTCAGAGGGTTGTGCTGCTTTTAGCCAC
>NW_013952486.1:1664557-1667974 GCF_001266775.1 Austrofundulus limnaeus | reverse complement strand
GAAAAATGACAACATTCACAGTTAAGACTCTACGAGATAAGCCTGTTTACGTGTATAGAACAAATCGATGCTACATTCTCCAGATAGGGTTCAAGATTTGCCAGCAAAGATGCGTCGTGTAGGACGACACGAGCGTCGAAGAGCGGCGCGCCCACCCTGGCCCAAACGCAAGAGGTGCCCCTCGTGTGCGTTTGGGTAAACGGAGGCACCACGTAGAGCTAAAAGACACCATCGAACAATGCCCTTTGATTAATACATCAAGGAAGCACAGCCCACCCCCCCTTTCCTGCAGTCCCATCTGAAGACAGGCCAGAGGGCAGGAGGACTGGGGTGCAGGGACACCCCAAAGCCAGCTGGCAGGGAGGGGAGGATGGGGGGCGGGGGGTGCCACTAGAACAGATACCCTCCCTCTAATTGAATATGCAGTAGCCCCACCCCATGTTTAATGGTATACTTTTGTTTTGGCAGCAACCTCTGTGGAAAAAGCAAAAAAAAAAAAAACAAACAAAAAGAGCACCTTTCCGGACTGGCCGAGCCTCGACTGAGGTCTGTAAAACTGTAAAAGTTCATGTAAACAATGAGATAAATACATATGTTTTTCTTTTTTTTAATTTTTTATTTAGAGCCACACATGGTTCCATAATCATTCAAATGTGCTTTGGTTTAAAAAATAGTTTGTGGATTTGGGTATGAGCTTTTCTTTCTTCTAAGTTCTTTGTACAAGTTTGCAACTATTTTCTGAACATACCGTGTTACCAAATAAAATGTAGAGTTGTTTTTTTGTAGTTTTTTTTGAGCTGCCTCGCCTTGTCAAGGCTTTTTGTGTTAGTTGTAAAAAAAAGAAACCGCCCCAATGTTTTGTCATATGAAACTAGTGTTTTTGCTTTATCCCCCACAGATTAAAATACAGAGAAATCGATACAATGCTTTATCTTACAAATGTAGCTGAGAGTCTGCATTCACAGACACAGAACAATCCCTGAAGTACTTGAATAGTAGTAGTACTAATAGTAGTAGTAGTACGGTCACAGTTTGGATTTTTTTTCTCTTCGTTATGTCAAAACAAGCAAGCATTCGAATGTGACTGCAGTCTTTTTGCAGAGATGGCTAAAGATTATGTTGTACAAACACCTTTTGCATCACAGACATTTTGCTGCAACGCACCAAGCGCCGACGAGTACAGTAACGTTTGAAGGCAATGCAATGTGGACTCCGTCTCAAGCTAGAAGAGGTCACGAGCAAAAAAGGATCAGGCGATAAATAAGTTTGAGGGTGGGTGGGTGGTGGAGGGGGATCAAAGTTGGGAGGAGTGTGAAAAAAATCCACATGTACCATGCAATATCTAAACAGCAACTGCTGAACAACAAGACAGAAAACCTCCGGGAGTCCAGGATGCAGGTACCTCTAAACGATAGTGACATGTGTGAAACTTTAGCTGCATCCCTGTGATAAGAACATTTCACAGACCAAAACGAATTCACAGACCAAAACGAAGAGGACGAAAAGAGGTATTAAACAAAACCTTTCAATCAAGAGGACAGTTAAACCAACATAACAGAGGAATGCCTATACCAAAAGCTTAGAGGTTAATGACCCAGTGTGACTTTTAAAGAGAGGATACACTGGACAGGTCTCAGAGAAAGAAAATAAAAACAATTTAAAAAAAAGGGCCATTCTCGACTTGTGGTTGCTTCAGATGAGGTACAGCTTAAAATAGTTCAAAAATAATTTAAAAACAGTTCTGTGATCAAACGGAATACAATCRGACAGAAAAAAAGATGCTGCAGGAGACCAGGTGTCCATCTGTCCAGTGCATCTCTGCTTCTCCCTTSTTATTACAAGATTTCACAAGTCTGGCTCATTAAAAAAAAGAAAGAAAAAAGTAAGTTAAACTTCACATTAAAAGTCTGATAATTCCTATTTTTTTTTTCTTTTTTTGGTCTGAACAGAACACATAAAACATTATCAAGTTCTGGTTTTTTTGTTTGTTTGTTTTTTTTAAACTTTTTTCTTAAATCAGGGAATATAAAGTGATAGGGACTCTGGACACACACACACACACAAACAAAAAAAGAATCAAGAGTTAAAACTTTACCTGTTTTTGTCAGGTTGTAAAGTTTATAATGTACCAGCCCACCAATCAGCACAAGCTTTTCTTTGCAAAACCACTAAAACCTCCATCGGTCTCAGAGTCATTGGCCAAAACTCCCTCGAAACAAGTGGATTTCTTTGTCTAGACCTTACAATAAAATTCATAATTTGTTTTGTACAGCAAAAAAGAAATTAAAGAAAAAAATAATTTAGTATGCTATATATCTTAAGTACATCTTTTTATTATTAAACTTTGGTTATGAACTTGTCTAGCAATGTTTTGTTAGTTAGCTCTGCTCTTCCTCGACATTCATTAAGATCTTTGGAACACTATACATCTAAAACTAACCAACTAAACACTATTTGCTCCAGGCAGGACGCTACAGTACACTTTGAATTGGGGTTCCACAGTGACCCGGACCCCGAAAAGGAAAGCTATATCTGACAAATACAAACAGCTAAGAACAACATTAATGCGTAAAATTCTATGAGCATTAAAAACCTGTGTTGAGAGATGGGCAGGTTAAAGCATTAGGTGAAAAGTTACCATAATCTACACACTTTTTACAATTAATTACATAGGAACTTTCAACTAATCGACAGAGTTCATGAGAGTAATCAGAGGTAGCGAGGTCAAAAGTCTATTTAAATAGACTTTTCTTTTTTTGTTTTGAGGGGAGGAAAGCTATACAGAAAAAAAMCAAAAAAAACAAAAACGTACCCACTGAACGCAACGTTCATTTTAAAACAACCCTCCTTAGCCGCGTTAAACCCCTAACCTACCCCACCACAACGCAGATCCCGCCCCCTCCCCTCAACAAGTAACAAAAAAGAAAAAGAAAATACACCCCCCAAAAGAACAAGACCTTCCAGTTTTAAACATTCAGTGAAACATGAAGAGCTCTTTAGGTTAAAGAAGTACCACTAGAGTTTCAACGTTCCAGCAAGGATTCACTCCTTGGAGCTAGCAGGCAAATCTATAAAACAATGAAAAGTCTTCTATACATCAATGCAAACAGCCACATAAAGGATGCTGAATATTCTGTTAAAAACATCCTACCCGACATTAACCTTCTGTCTTCCTGGACTTTCAGGTAAAGCATGGAGATGGTCTCAAACCCAGTTACCTCTCCTCTTTCATACATATAATTTCACCAACATTAAAAGGATATAAAGCTGTCAGGGTAAAAATAATATATATATATATATATTTTTGCTGAATTATTGCCAGTTTTGTTTGCACTGATTTTTGGTCAAAATAGCTCTGGAGTAGAGATGGGGCTCTGCTTTAAGAACAATCTGGAAAAACTCAAAAACATTTTGAAC
>NW_013952486.1:1645028-1664532 GCF_001266775.1 Austrofundulus limnaeus | reverse complement strand
GGGTGAGGAGGTGGGGGGCTTGAAATTATATCAGTACCCACATTCACATTCGACAAACGAGATGTCATGCCACTGCATCATGGCTTCGTGACTTTGGAGAGAGACACACGAGTAAATTGTCCCTCGAAAAACTCCTGAGAGATGAGCACACGTCACTCGATATAAAACGACGAACCTGATCCTGGCACCAACAAGATCCCACCGTCGGTAAGAGACCACCTCGGAGAGCAGCAACATCATTCACTCATCCAGGGCATCGTAAACTGGACTTTATACGTAGAGCTATGTGTTTCTTTTCCACGTGAATGTGTATGTGTGCATTTCTTTGCTTCAGAGATGGAAAAAAAAGGTAGAGAAATGTTCTTTTTATTTTTCTTATTCCCATGGTTCTTTGGCTTGATGCATTTCTAAGAGGGTGAGGTGTGCATTCTCAGGTGACTGATGAGGTTGCGCTGCTGTGTAAACTTCCCACCACATAGCTGGCATTCGTACGGCTTCTCCCCGGAGTGGACGCGCATGTGCTCCGTCAGGCGGTACTGGCGTGTGAAGCGCATGCCGCACTCCTCGCATGCAAAGGGCTTGAGGCCCAGGTGGCTGCGCATGTGGCGTGTCATGGTTCCCCGTTGGGTGAACATTTTGCCGCAGATGTTGCAGGGGAAGGGCCGGGTCAGCCAGTGGCTCTTTTCGTGTTGCCTCAGCGTCGCGGGGTCTTTGTAGCTCTTACTGCAGACAGTACACTTGAACGGACGTGACTCAGAGCCAAAGCCGGAGGGACCCACRGGGGCAGAAAGGTCCTCGGCTTCCTCATCGTCTTCCTCTTTCACAAAGGCCCCGCCCTCCTCTTTGATGTAGAGCTCGTCCTCGGTGTGCGTTTCCACGTGAGCGTTGAGCTGCTCGGAACTGGGGAAGCCCTTACCGCAGGGAATGCACACGTAGAGGTTGTCCCCAAACGCTGGCTCAAAACCTTCCTGCCGGTACACATAGTTGACGCTGTGGTGCCCTCCTCCGCCTCCTGCACTCTCTCCATCACTTTGACCACTTTCATCACTGTGGTCCTGCCCATTTTCTCCTCCGTCATCCTCATCTTTACAGTGGAAGGACTGGTCAGACGCAAAGCAGCTACCACTTCCTCCGCAGATCCCAGAGGAGCGGCCATCTTTAGGACCCACGATCACACCGTTGACCAGGGGCCGGTCGTGTTCCTCCGACTTCAACCCTGACGCCTCTCTTTTTGGCCATTCGTTCTTGCGAGCAGCCTGCCGGGTTTTCTTATGCGGCGGAGGACCATCTGTTTGGTTTGGGGTTTCCTCAGAGGTTTTGGAAGCGGAGTTGAGCTCCATGGTCTCTGAGATGCAAGTGTCGGCACCTGGCAGGGTGGTTGAGGAGTCGTCCAACGAGGCACTGTTGGTTGTGGATACTGAGGCAGATTGAGGGGACTCCTGGGAGTTGCTGTGCGGGCTGAGGGCGTCAGTGGCTGTGCCTGCAGAGTGAGGACTCTTCTTGGACAGATCAAGTCCAAGATCTGGCTCCCCAGCACTTGCTCCACTGCTAAGGTTACCATTACTGCTTCCATGTCCCCCATTCCCCACCTTCCCGGAGCTGCCGACAAATAGCTCGTCATCCGAGAGCTTGTCCCGAAGGCCTTCATCTGGCTGTGGTTGGTCGGCATCGGAAGGGGCCGGGGGATAGTGGTTGTTCGGGCCAGCAGGAGTAGAAGAGGAAAGGCGCTGGTTGTTGAGACGTAAGCGACTAAGAGGACCTGGAGTGGAGGGTTTTCCTGGCAGGGGCTTCCCACTACTGCGCTTGAGCTTCTTTCTGCACAGAGCGGCGAGGTCGTGGAGCTGGAGGTAGCTGGCTGCAGTCAAGAGGGCACTGAAGTTCTGCTCGTTGCTGTGGTCCGAGGAGGACAGGAGCTTTCCAGTATAGATAAAATCCAGAACTTGTCTAAAAACAGAGGGGTTGACCATCTCTGTGTCGAGGTTAATTAGGTTATCATGGAGGACCAGTGACTTGAAGTAAATGCTGCTTGCTGCCAGGATGTTCTTGTGAGCACGGAAGAGTGCATTCTCCACCACAATGATGACGTCACACAAGAAGCCTTTGGCTCTCTGCTGGTTGAGTTGCAGCAACAGTTGTTTGGCATGATTTGGCAGTTCCATTTCCTCCCTTCTTCTCTCTCTCTCTCTCTCTCTCTCTTCCACAACGAGCAACACCTAAAGCTAAAAGACAAAGACAAAGAAAGATGGTTAGTTTTGAATATTAAAATGTAGACCTATTTCAGTGCAAATGTTGCATTATTCATGTGTGAACCTAGTCGCAGCTCTAAAATATGATTTTCAATATTTCAGTTTGCAAATACAAGAACATTTTCTTTTTAYGTGGCAGTTTTCCAGCAGCTTGGTCACTACAGCAAACACAGTGTTGGTGTCAAAACAGTTTTTTTTTAACTGAAAACCAGTACATTTTTGTTTGTTTTATAAGACAACCATTGTTTAGGTTGTCTGAGACAACCTATTTTCATTTTGGACAACYATATCCTGTGTCTTGGTTGTCCGGTGGACAACCAAGCAAAAAAGACCTTGATTAAAGTTCTCTGCCGCGGGTGTTTGTCATTGTAAAAATGAAAGGGAGAAAAAAAACTTAGTAAAACTGAAAAGAACACTAAACTGTAACTTTTAATAAAGGTTATGTACACAGGATACTCCTGTTTTAGTGAAAATGTTTGACCTATGAGCAGAAAGAAGCTTATGAATGTTGAACTCTATTTCAAAAAAAAAGAGAATGAGGAAGTTTCATTCACGCAGATCCTGTCAACCTGGCTGACTGAGAACAATTATGTATAATAAACTGTCTACAGAAGAATATACTTGTTAAATTACATTTTTCTTTAGATTCTTTTGGACAATAAAAATGTTTTGCGGACAACCRGGCTTTGTCAACAGGTTGATGTCTACCCCTGATAAGTTTGATCTAATAATCTATTTTGCATGACTTAAACAGCAATTAAGCTGCATTTCTTATGACACCGGCCCTACAAATACATCTATTCACAGATAAATTAACACACCGTTCAAACATGCTACACATAACATTGCAGATAAGAAACTGGAACCCACGTCCTTCCTTTCATCRTCCATTTTAAACAAATAGTTGCCCTACACAGATCAAGTTCTGACCGTACACCCTGCCGCTGTTCTGGCACGAAAAGCCACAGGGACAGAGAGGAAGAAAGGGTAACGTAACTATTTTCATACGGTGCCTCTTCTCAGCTTCTCTTCCCCATTTCAACAGAGTAACTCTAGTTTCGGTGGGGTGCCCTCTTTGGAAACACGGCTCACTCTCGTCTCCATTAGGTCATGGTAATGTCAGCCCTGCCCCATTGTCTGAGGGTGGGGGTCGGTGGCACAGCGGGGCCGGGGGTGGGGTGGGGGAGGATTAGGTGACACCTGAGCAGGTAAAACTACACAGGAGCATGGGCAGAAGGGGAGGGGGAGGGTGTGGCTCAAAGACAAGGACGGCACCACTTGATCCTCCAGAGAGGCCCTCATTTATGGAATTAGGACAGGTGAATCTCATTCACAGGTGACCTACAACATACTGCGGTGCTCTTTTAACAGCCTCACACAAAAATATGATTTTGCTTTAATTTGAGGCTTTTTAAATGTTGGGAAAATGAATCAATATGTTTATGTAATTGAAAACAGCAGCATACAGTGCRTTTCTAGAGATTAAACATTACTACTGTAGTAATTTTAGTTTGAAAAAACATATCAAACGCTTTGATATTTAGCYGTTAGTATTCACTTGTTTTGGATCTGCACCACAGGAACTGAAAATACTTAAAATGGTTTGCATTTAGAAATAAGCGGATATTGTTTTCTAAAAATAAAAAAGACAAGRAAAACATTTCAGAGTGGATATTCAGGAATTCAGGACAAGAATAATTTGTATTGTAGTTGTGTGGTGATCGGTTCAGACCAGYGCATCAAAACATCTGTAAATCCTTTTGCCTTAACATGAACTTTAAATAAAATGGAACAAAACACACAGTAATGAACTCACTGATGTCTTGACTTTCATTAGTTCATGTTCAACTAAAAAAAACAAAGCTTTGACCCATCAGTAACTGCCTATTACAACAAGAATATTGAGAAAATCCACTTCTTGCCAACACAAAGGCTCTGATTATTCATAGAACTGATAAAGAATATCTCAGGATTAACAATCACTTGCTCTTTTATACCCGTTGATTGTGCCTTATACAAAAAATAAACAAAGAAAATGAATCTTGCAGCCACCGCTGCTCCCTTTATGACCATTCACACAGATCAAAAGGCAGGTCTGTGCGGCATCCACGCACACTTCAACACAATAAGTCAGACCCTTGGTATCATGTCAGAGACAACCTCTGTTGGCTAAGAGCAGTGTGACGACACACACACACACACACACACACACACACACACACACACCTAGCCTTGTGGGGACTTTCCATGGACTTCCATTCATTTTTTGGAAATTTTATCTCTTAACCTGACCATTTACTCTAACATTAACCCCACAGGTACCTACCTGACCCTAAAACTAACCTAAACTCAATTCACACCTTGGTCCTAAACCCAACCCCCACACCCAAAATCAGCCTCCGAAGTCGTAGAGACCGGGCTTTGGTCCCCACAAGAGGCATCCGGTCCCCACGAGGCTGCATTCTCCTGAAAACTCATCCCCACCAAGTAGTAAAAACWWGGGCACACCCACACACACACACACCACTTCCCATTTCACACACAGATGCCAATTTGTCTGTGTAGCTCCTTTCACACTTTTTAAAGCCRGGCCTTTTCCTGCCTTGGTGTCATGTGAAACGACTGTGGCAGAGTATAAGGGGGGTGGAGGGTGTTGAAGTCGATCCACTGCAGAGGCTGCGGTGGAGGTAGTCACAGTGCAGAGTTGGCAAGTGATTGTGAAGCGGGGGACTGCACGTGCAACGCTCCTTTTTCCTGGTCCCATRATGTGTGAAGACACACATGTGTGAACAAAGAGAAGTAAGAGAGATTCATCTCTGCAGCCTCACCATAGTATCTGATAAGTAAAGCCCCGTCTCCATGTCAGTGTCTCTCTCACTCTGTGGGCAGATCGCCATTGTGGTAAAAAAGGAAAAAGATTTTTAAAAAAGCAGTTGTGGTTTTATCATACAGTTGTAGTGGTTTTTTTTTTTTTTTGTCGAGGCACTGTTTAAAAGTGCGTTTATAAATCGTAGGTGACCGAACCTCAAGGATATCTGCTCAGTTCAGACGCCTCCGTCCAGCTCAAGCTGTATGCGCTCATCTCCTTCACATCTCTCCAGGAAGAGTTTACTGGAGGAGTTTGCAAGTTCTGCCTCGACTCAGCCAACGTACATGCAGAAGTCTGCTGATGACAAAACGGTGAGCGCGCAATACACCCTTAGAACCACCGCCGAGGTGGTTCTGAGAGCAAGGCTGGAACCAGAAAAAGGAGACAGATTTGGCCGAGGCTGAACCGAGGAGAAACGCATACATGCACACCCGTTAACCGCGGACTGAGGGGGGCATCATACCTGGTAACTGGTGTTTGTCAGCATTTTTAAAATGTAAAAAACAACTGRAGTTATGCGATTCTTAAAGGAGCTCAGTTTCCGTTTTCCACCAGGGATCCTATAGATCTGTTTTTGTTTTGCTCCTTCACCAGAAAGATAAAATTTCATGCTCAATCAGTCACATTTTACTTTTTTCAAATCTTACGATCAAAACCTGAATTTAATGTCTGCAAGCCCCACAATGAGCTGGTAAAAAGGACAAACATGAAAATACAAGATATCAGTCTGGAAGTTGACTTCTTATGATGGGAGCTTTCTGAGGTTATCTCTTCAGGCATGAACGTTGCTTAAGTGTAAAGCAGAAAAGGCTGGGGTCTGTCACAGTCTGACTGGCTGATACAATCAGCTGAAGTAATCATTACTCTMAGGCCCGGCCTTGCCTCATCTGCTTCGACACTTCTCCTCATGGTCTTCCTCCCCTCCCCCCCACGTCCCTCTGCTGCACATCTTTCTCTTGCTCTTTTATCTTCCCACTGTCTCCACTGTCTCCCTGGACCTGCAGCCACATCTCAGGAACGGCTCACTGTCCCTAATGTTGATCATAATGAGCCATGCTGGAACACATAACCCATATCCGTTAATCATGGAACCAGCTTCAGGGGTGTGTGGCACTGAGCCCCGGCTGGCAGTGATGAACAAGAGGGCGGCTGGAGCCTCTGCTCCGATGCCAGCCAGGAAGCCATTCATCATTCAAGTCTCTTTTAAACATACACACCTCAGCATGCTTTATGGTGGATCCAAGAGACTGTTTTTCTTGTTTCCTGCAGGCCAACATAAAAAGGGGGCTGGGCTCGGAGTGAAGAATCAGTGCAAGAGCTGAAAAAAAACTACCCCCCCCCTCCTCATCTCATCCCTCGTTCTCCCTCTCCTTCCCCCATCAACCACACAGCCTCCCGGCCCCTTCTGTGCTGCGCCCTGCCTGCTAGATTCCAGGGGGCTGCTAATGGATTACTGCTGATCTATATGCAGCTAAGGTGGGACACATGTAGTCCCAGCTCCCCTCCTAATGATGCTGCCCAGGAAAGAGAGATGTATTACAATGGGGAAACGATAGGCCCACGCCATCACGGTACCTCCGCCCGCGAGGGCTCGGCTTTTTATGCACATTTTAATGCAACCTCTAAGCAGTCATTCCAGCTCTCAGGCAATTTACATGATCTAGCGTTTAGAATAAAAAAAAAGGGTTGAACCTGCAAGTGTTTTCCAACGAAGCCGGCACTATCTGCAGACACGAAAACTAACTATTTTTGCGCTGACTCCTACCAGACCAGGAGGAATGCGGGTCCTGTAGGTACATGATCAGCCTTACTTGACTTTACTGTCAACCTTTTGAGAAACCGAGGCTTAATGATAAGGGGGTGCAGCAGCTTCGTTTTAAAAGGTTCAACCTTGACCTCTTTTAGAAGCCTGCTGACAAGAAGAGCTGACACGGATGTTTACCGCAAAAAAAAAAAAAAAAAAAACAGACTGACGTGATCAGGATCACATACCCAGGTGTTGATTTACAACTGCAAACTAGTGAGCGTTGAAGAGCCCTGAGCGGTGAATTAATGTCAGCCAAATTAAACTGGTTACACCACAGAGCTGGACAATCAGGTTTGACCTCACTTAGTGGCTTTTTTTTTTTTGCATTCCTGTGCTTTGGAGTTTATGGATTACGCATCAAGTAAGTGCACGTAGCAAAGGTGGCTGAGGGAGTAGTGGGCTGTGGCACTAATCTCCTCGACGGACGGCAAGAGAGCCAAGAGAGGGGGCAGAGGTGAGGCAAAGTCCTGTGGCGCAATAACAAAACACACCCTACTATTGTGAAAGGTCAACCGACAGAAAACAAGACAGAGTAGAATTTTGAAAACCACATTCAGCCTTGCTTTTTAAAGAAAACTCGGGTTGTTCTTTTCTGTAAACAGCGCATTAATAACGACATTTGAGGACCTGCCACTGAACTCTCACAATCTGCACAAAAAAGGGATTAGTGGCGGAGAGATAGACACGAGCGGAGAGGCAATCGTGTACAGGAGGGGAGAGGAAAAAAAAAAAGGCACGCACTTTAAAAGAACACATGCACACTGTCACACACAGAAAGAGGAGTACGCTGGTGGGCAGAGGCGGTGGGGGAGGGGTCAGGGGGATGGTGCAAAGCCAGTTTGAAATCCAAACACCCAAGCAACCGGCTCTCAACATGGCTGACCTTGCTGCATGGGCACGGCTGAGCCGCGCAGGGCCCGCGGTGGMGCTGCGGTCATCCGACCGTCGCGTCGCTCGCACGTGAAAAGGACGGCGCGCGACACAATGAGGAGATTAAAGCACGYGGGCGGGCGAGGCTTTTCAGACGACCATGCCTGATGTTGGCTCTCATCTAATGGACTATCTGCTGCGTCGAAGGAAATGACAGAAACCCAATTTCCTGATACGTTTACATCTTTATCTGCACTGGCAAATACACAAATATGTGGCACACACAGGACTACATCAGGAAGTGGGTTATAGATGTGCACCTKGTTATGGTAAAAACCCATCTCATATCAACACCTGAATTAAAATAACTAAAGAGCTGTAGATGGTGAGACATTTCCTTTGCAGATTATTTGTTTGGGGCCAGCTGAGGTTCTTACTAGCTGCATATTTTATGATGCTAAAGCAGCACACTTATTTTCTTATTAGTGTTTCCTTGTTAGAAATATGCATTTATTGTAATAACGCAGTTTCTTTCCTCTATATGAAACACTGCTACGACAAACTGAACTGTCACACATAAAATCGCATTAAGAAAATCTACGAAGCCCAAAAAAAGCTAAAGGAGGTAGTGAATTCAGCAGCTTTTTATYGTTTCCAAACCTGATTTAAGGAAACCTGGTTTTCTTTTCATTAAATATTTGGAAATCTGGCTAGTGTGAAATCCAAAATGTTACAACGTTGCAGGAAAAAAGAGGTGACTAATTATAATTTACTAAAAAATGCCAATAAAAACAGGCAATTCTAAATTCAATCCAATCATAATGAGTKCAGGGCTCTACAGTAGAGAGATGCTGTTTTTATTGCTTGAAAGTATTTTTTAAAGCCATGACTAACAGCTGAATGASTTSGATGCAAATAATCTGCTGGAAGYKTGCGTGTAATTCTAGAAATAAAGCTCCAGGTCATAATAAATGCATAAAAAGTCAAGAAGTGTATGATCCAAGATGATATTTAACAATTATCTGACTGATTGGCTGCACAACAGAAGGGAAAAACATAAAAGTATCAGTCCCACAGGTTGAAAAGGGTGCAGCGAGATGAAGGAGGGGCAGATGTTGCCACACACACGACAAATATACCAGARCTGTGCTGCCAGGTTTAATGTACACACGCTGTAATAAAAACAAATCAACCCGAGATGTAAAAGTGCCTTTGGTTTCCCACATTACAGCGTATCCTAGGATTCTGTTGCTGAAACAAACAAAAAAAAGTGAATGATATAAATAAAAACACTACATCCTGAAGCCGAAGCGAGGAGGAGGAGCAGGTAAGCAGGTTTTCATGAGTCTTCTTTCACTTCCTGAGCAAAACAGTAAAGATAAGTCCAGGCAGTTCTGCATAAACTGGACTAAAACTCTATAAAAAAAAACTTAAATTGGCTKTTTATTTTCCCTTCATGATTATTAAAAGTACAAAATATCAAAAAAAGAAGATTATAGGAAAAGAGTAACAGTATAAAAGGAGATTAAACAATTAACTATTTCAATAATACAATAAACCACTTCTTGGTATTTAGATTTGACATTTTTTATATCCTGATTGCAAAAAACAAAATGAACTTTGGAGCTCAGTTTCACCCAGATTATGTTATCACAGTAAATAAACCTGTTTGTATTCTGACATCAGTTTGACTTTTTGCAAACAAAAATGCTCAAAAACAAAACTGACAAGATACAGAATCAAGTTGTCCATATTTTTAGGTCAATATGATTTATTTATCTTTCTGCACGGCCRTGTGTAAACAACTGCTTACACGACAGATTCCATGATTTTTCCCCCATATTTGTTAAGATGTTACGTTCCATTTTTTAAAAAGGATTAAAGTGAGAAATAATCAGTATTGACATGTGTTATTTTCCATTTAATTTGATGGTTTCTTTAAAAGATGGTAAGAAATTAAACAGGTCTATAAAAAACGCCAGCCTAATTAAATAAAGCCTGAGACGGATGATTTATTCGGCTCAGAGAATAAATCATCCCAGAAGTGAACCAGATTTAAAACCGAGACACAAATGTTTTATTTTCCCTCATAACAAACAAGAGTGTGTGTCATGGTTTTATGCATGAGTGTGCGTTTCTGATCTGCATCATCCATGTTGTGTTTCGCTCAAAGCGCCTCTGGAGAAATTACATAAAAAGCTGAAATGAAGACRATTTAAGCCCCAGTGACATAATTCTGGATCTTTTAAGAACAAAAACAATGAAAGTCTTTTGTTTATGGCCATTTCATTTTGTTTCRTGCAAAAACCCACAATAACACAAAATAAACATGAAGATTTTGTCCCTCTTTAATCCAGATTTTCAGTAAGTTCAATGAGAAAAAGATCCGAAATAACGGGTCACATTTCTGACAAAAGGGTTCTGTGGACTTTATGAACAGTTAAGATCTTACCTGCTGTAGATAGTTTGAACACCCTTAGTTTAACTACACTGAGGCGCTACAGCTATTTGCAAATTTCCATAGAACTGAGTGTAAATAAGAGTAATGTGAAACTGACAACAACATGAGCAGCCCAGATATTTAAATGATCATGAAATGTTGGAGACTGGAGTCCCTCTAAGATGGAAGCTATAGGCCTTCGCTCAACTCTGACTAGCCGTTAGCTCATCGGTCTAGTCAGAATTAAACTTAAATTTAAAAATAATAACAACAACAATAACAATAATAATAATAATAGCATTTAATTTGTACCGTATTTTCATTAAAAATATTCTCAAACTGCTACTAGAGGGGAGTCAGGACGTTATTTTGACGCCCTCTTTTGGTTTTGCGATGCCCTGTTTTAGTTTTGTGATTCCCCATTTCTTTGCATCAATGCCCTTGGGACGATGTGCCAATCTTCATGTTTGTCAAGATTTAGTAAACATTTCTGTGGATGAGGCAGATTTGACTCTCAACCACACTAGATAGGCCACTAGATAGCCAATCAAAATTAAGATGGGGGTGAGCCTTGGGAAAAATTAACTCAGATCCAGCAGTGCGCGCACACCGAGCATAAACCAAAAGTTTATGAAGCCAGTGGACGAGACATAAAGAATAAGTTGCATCGGGCTTGGATAGAAGAGGTGGGTAACGATTTTACAGCGTCAGGCTGTTGTGTTGAGTCGCCACTCCTGGTTTGTAAGCTATGAAACTTTTGTCATCAGGGGTTGGGAGGTAGAGGGTGGTAAACGTAATGGAAGGACCCCCGGCCGGCATGAAGCGTCAACACTACCTTCCAAAATCTTGGCTAAACGCCTGACCTCAGAACTTTCATTTGAAAAGATTTGTTAAAAAACATGTATTAAACCACCATATCTTAAGAACACAAATGCATTAAAAACTGAGTTTTAATAATAATCACTTTCTTACCAAACCCTGTTTGTGTGCCGACAATAGGTTCAAAACTAAAAGTAGTGTTTGCAAAATATCAATGTTAGGAGTGGACAGAAGCTGCAGGCAGGACCGTGTAGCACTTTGAAACACACCATATGACTGTTCGCCCTCACCACAAGTGAAGTGATCACCACTTCACTGAGATATGAGTAGTGAGATAAAGAGACCTCTGTCTTGACAAAATACACAGGATGAGATAGCCGGCTTCGTTTCACCCGTGTTTTAAAAATTAAATAATAAAATAAAAAAGCAGCAAAGCCACATGACCCGGTGCTTCATGGTTTGGTTGGGTAAGTTTGATGGTTTCACAAAATGCCAGCCACCCCCCACCCCACTCCTCTTTCTACAGCTTTTAAACAGCACATAACCTTCTGGCTATCAGCTCTACATTCCACATTCTTCTTCTTAAAGAACAACAACCCTGCCCCGAGGTGCTTTTATCCACTGAGCAAACCAAACTGCCCGCAAACAGACAGCTCGCAGCGACCCGTGAGGCACGCAGACGCAATCCATAAGTCCCCGTCCAACACGTCAGCAGAACTACATAGCCTAAGCAGGCTTCTTACTGCGCCGCGCTGCCCACACACACGTCACGGTAAGCCGTGATCACACCGAACACGGGATGCCGAGTGTGTGCCGAGAAAGGCGTGAGGCAACCGGCCCCGATCATGAGGATCAGATGAGGAACGCTGGCCTCGAATTACCCTGCAGGCCAGAGTCTGTTGTCCTTACAGTAATCAATGAAACAAGTCATACCGATCAGTTGACTCGGTCATTTTAATGACCTGGATTAATTTGTTTGACCCTTCACCGTTTAGGTTGCGTAGGACAACTATGAAATTTCAAAAGCTCGGCAATGAAATAATAAAACGTACAGTTAAGCCTATTTTTACTGGTGGTGTAGAGAGAAAAATTAAAAGCCAGTGGCTTAATAAGATTGAGTTGATCTTAGATGTAACTTTCAGAGGTTTAATAAACAAAAAGGAAAATGTGTTTTTCCACTAGTAGTGTTTAAAAACTCAAACATGATTGGAGGCCAGCAGGCAGACTGACTGAACACCTCTCTGTGGGTGTGACCGGTCTAAACAACATCTTGTAATCTAAATATTAAAGGCTTTGTCACCCTGTGAGTCAGAGGGGGATAAAAAGTTGTGAAAAGCATGGTTGACTTTATTTACATATTTACTTTGGCTCGACCACAGAGAAGAGTTTAGAAACAGGAACCAAACTGTTTCAAAACAGACCAACCGAAATGTTATCTGACAAATAATGGTTTCTGCTTTTATTAATGATACAAAACCACCATTTTATGGAGCACAAATGACCTAACTAGTGTGTGTGTTGGAGAAGAAGAATTGTTGGTGACTCAAAACCAGCAGCCAGTCAAGACAACCCAGCATTACTGGCATTCCTGTGCCCCATTATCTCCATGCCTCTTTGGTGAACACGGATCTACCTTGGGAGCCAAGCTGCCTTCACACCTGAGCGTCTGGCCTCAGCTCAGTATTCAAATGTCCAACACAGTAAAATGAGCCGTTCAGGCCACGGGTTCTATTAAAAAAAACACTGCAGTTTCAGGTCACAGTCACGTCACACCCACAGCAGCTTCGATGAAACCCACGGAGGCTCGACGTTGTGGGACCTGGACCAGGCTGCGTCCACACTACCAGTCAATCCTGTTAAATCTCTTTAATTAGACCTACCTGTGACCACGGGGGGCTTAACCTACATAATAAACAATGCGGGTTGCACCAAGTCATTCAGCAGCCATGGGAGGTGTGTTTCTTTCTTTTTTTTCTGGAGATTGCGCACAACGTTATGCGTAAATTTCGCTTATTTTCACACAAAAAAAAACATTCGACTCCTCATCGTTTTTAATCCGAATTTATTGGATTTAAAAACTGTTTATAGGACGGAGAAAGAGAAAGGTTTCTGTGTGGGGTGTGTGGGGGGTTGTGGCTCATGTCTGTCGCCTGCGCTTTGCCATCCTGCCTGGTAATTATCTGCTCCACAAACAGCCCGTGTGGGGCATCTCCTGTAATCTTCCCCCAAAACCAAAAACAAACGCACCCATATTTGCAAACAATCAGCTATGCGGTTTTACAGCAGGGACCCCCCCTTTTTTTTCTATTAAAACCACGAACGGTTTTGAGGCTTCCTCGGTTTGCCAAGCCGCCCTGGTAGAGCCAGGAAAAAGGCACCAACAGCAGCAGAGAGCCTCTTTTTGTTGGCACGGCGTGGAGAGAGGAAAAGGGGGAAAAAACGCGATTCCTCCTCCTGCAGCAGCTGAAGCAGAGATCCGATCAAACAGGCACGAAAGCGGCTCCGCTGTCCGTTTATAATCCACCTTAAAGAGAAATAATGCGTTTTAAATACCTTATCACATCGGTAGGATCGTCCTCAAGCGCTCTCTACCATCCTCCTGCTCATCTCACAGCCTTCGGGACGCCATGTTGCAAAGCTTATGACGTTAGGCTTCCTCACCCCTGACCCACATTTGAATAGAAACCAGCCCAGAGCGCAGCAGAGAGAAAAAAAAAAATACAGCCCACTGTGGGAGGGTTTGGCCACTTTCTCAAAACCAGAACCCCTGGCAAGTYTACCTGCAAGATGGCAGCAGCAAAGAGAGAGAGGAGGGTTTTAAAACCCTGATTCCTGGCAAAATTCCTGCTCTGATTCTGCTAAGTTAGGGGGCAAAATGCTTTAAATGCAAACAAATAATAAAAAACAAACAAACAGAAGTATCTACTTTTATGCTACTGGTAAAAAAACAGAAAACTGAWATAAAAAATATCCTCATGGTGATTGTTTATTTGTCCTTGACTATAAATGTCTACAATAGCAACATCCATGGAAAATTTGTTTGGGTTCAGAAGGTCAGGCGATATTTCTCCATGTTTACGCTCAGGTTTGTTGGGTGAAATTTGCAGATAAAGGTGCTTTGTTTACATTGATCGCATACCCACATTTCAAATTTTTATACCGACATGGCTGAAAGACCACCTGAGCGAACTCTTTCAAACCAGAATAATCTTTATGAAGACACCAATTTTTAAAAAACCTCCAGATGACATGACCACAGACGACCAGCCCTGAAACTAATCAAGTAAAGGTGATTGAATTACAAAAGTAATTATGTGTAAATTACTTTTGACAAAGTCACATTTCCCTTTATCATTGATTAAATCAACAGCATGTTTCTTTAGTCATGACTAGAGTCTGTAAAGGTTTGTGGTACTTTTTATACAGGCTTCACTTTGAACCACTTTAAATTGTTTTAGGATTTATGTGCAAATTTTAATTAAAAATCTCTTTAAGCCATTTAGAATTCAGAAAATGTTCCAAAGATTTAGTTTTACTTCTTTGATCTTTCAATCTTGAATTTCTATTGTGTAATTTACCACAAGGCTCCTGTATAAAGTGTTCCAAATAATGTCTTTGTACTCGCAGTGTACAAAATAAGTGTATTATCCTAATATAATATTAAATGGTCACTTGAATGTAGTATATTGCAGCTGCAACTCCTCCAATCTATGAAATGTTTTTTAGGTAAATTGTTACAATCTGAAGCTTTAAGCACCTGGCTGTGTGTTTAGTCAGGGAGTTTTAGATTTGTTCCATAACCAAGAGAGCTCTTAAATCTCTTGACTGTTTTTGATTTATCTATTTTTATTTATTTTATTTTTTAAAAAAGGGACAAATGAGAGAATGCTGGGGCACAGAGAGTAGTGGGCACCAGATGTGCGGAAGTGTGGCCACATGCAGGCTCCTCCTCTTTGCACAGAATCCCCGCCCACCTCCCCCTCCTCAACCAAAAGGAACCTCACTGATGTGTAGCCCCATGCAGTTAACTAAAATATAATTTAGCACATCAGTCTTAATAAAACTGCTTCCAACTGATATTTTCTCCAGCAGAAACTCAAAATGAACCAGAAGACATAAAAACAACCACAACCCTCCAGTGTTTTGATGGCAGMTATTCACCTTCCAGGATCTAAAAGTCTCAAGGCTCTCTAATGACACCGTGCGGTCACTGTTGGAACTGCACCTGAAACTGCAGATTTTCCCCTTAACAGCAAACCTTCCACAGAAATATTAGGTGTAGACTGGGGTTGGGCAATATTGCCAAAAAATTAATCACAATTAAATGTGGTATTTAACCGATATCGATTAATTTGACGATTAATCCCCTGGACACCCTTATAGACACATAACCAATTTAGTGGGAAAGATTCTTCATGAAAATCTGTTCCTAACTGTGTCAAAATTACTGACTTCAGGCTATACATCAAATTTAAAATTGCGTTGATAAATAAATAAACGACAACTTTTTTTAATTTTCATCTTATGTGAAGCGGAGAGGAGCACCAAGCAGACTGACTGGAGAAATCTCCACTCACTCTACTTGGTGGCATTAATCGTATTAATCGTCAAGTGCCAAAAAAATAATCAATTAATGTTTTTCTGAYGATTAATCGCACACGATACGATTATGCCCAACTCTAGTGTAGACAACCTACTAATCAGTCTTGAACAAAGACAGCTCTTTTCAGTTTTTTTTTTATAAAGACTTAATAGGATTTTCTTCATTTGTTTGGCCAYATTCGAACCAGTTGGAACCAGCTTGAGGGGACGGAGTGCTACAGTCCAGGGAATAAAATTATGGAATGATCTGGTAGATGACATTAAAAGGGCCAGATCAGCACGTTTATCTAAGAGAAAGATAAAGGTTAATCTGTTGGAGAAATATAAAATGATATAGTGTAAGATTTGTTGCTCAAGAAGAAGTCTGTGCGTTTTTTGTTTTGTATTCGGTATTTGAAGATTATTTTTGATTGAATTTGTTTAGTGAGAAAAGGGGGCAGATATCATAAGACMTTTTTCTTCTTCTGCTACCTTTCGTTTAATTTGTGACAGTATATTGTTGTAGTTTTGTTTAAATAATTTGTTGTTGTTGTTTAGACACTAGGCTACATTTTCTTTGCTCTCATTCAGTTTAGAAAATCACGCTGTTACGTTCAATTTGTGTTCAGTCAAAAGCAATTACTTTTAACGTTTACAACATTTTAAAACAATAAACACAAACATGACACATTTAAAGTATTTTTGCCTGTAATTTTTAGACATCAGTAAAAATATTCTTTTTTGCGCCCTCTAGCGGTTGAAAAACGATTTGGTTTCAGAGCACATTTTAATCAGTTTATTTGCYAAAAGAACAATAAAGGCAGTGTTTGTATGTAACAATATAGACTGGGGACTAAAAATTACTGTACCATCTAATGATAATGATAAAGTTATATAATTTAAACGTGTTTTTGCTTTATCCAGTAAAAATTTTGTTGATGTGTAAAATTAAAGTTTTCAAACCCAATCAAAAATAAAAGTAAGAAACAAAATCAGCATATCATATCAATGTAAGCGTCTTTAAATGAATAAAAAAAGAAATAAAAAACTTGCGTTTGTTTACCTGAACCTCAATGACAAAAATGACTGAAAATGTCAATAAACAAATAATGAATAAGTAAATAAATTAATATCTGTGCTGCAATTCTTAGGGCAGATATTTATTTAGTTGGTTTTAATTTAGCCTTTTCCCATTTCTAAGATAAATAGGGAAAGCATACAGACTGGTAAAAGTTGTAATAAAGAAAAAAAGTAGGAGGATAATAAAAATAAGAGATGAGTTTTTGTCTTTTTTAAATTTGTGATGATGTTATTGTCTGTGTGAGATGATTTGCCTGTAAACATCATGTTGACGCTGAAGGCCTCTTATTCCCCTGCAGGTTCTGAACCCACCCGAACCCCCCATGAAGCGTATAAAAACAGGGTGTTGCGCTCTGTTTGGTTTGGTGCGTCAGGATGCTCCTGAACACCACCTTCATCCCGCTGTCGGTGGATTTCAGCTCCCCGGAGCACTTCCTCATCTTCACCTTCCACCTCCTGTTCGCCACCAGCGCCGTGCTGGTGGCCGGCTCGGTGCTGGTCGGGATCTCGTGCACCGGGTCCCTGAGAAACCAGAACCGCTTCATCTTCATGCTCAACACGAGCATCAGCGACACCCTGACGGGCCTGTCGGTCTTCTACCTCGGCCTGTTCGACGTGCAGGAGGGCTACCCGTCCAGGAACGGGACCTTCTACATCCTGCCCTCCTTCCTCGGGGTCAACATGTTGACCTTCCTGTTCGCCCAGTTTGACCGCTACCTCGCGGTCTGCTACCCGTTCTTCTACCACCGCCGCGTCACCAGACCGGTCGTTGTTGGCTTTTGCGCGTTCTGCTGGTTCTACACCTACTTCATGCTGATCGTGCAGAACTCTTTGCCCATCTCAAAGGCGGCTCAGCTGCAGGCGTTTTCTGTGTTGATCCTACAGATTATAGTTCTGATTAAAGTCACGATGACAGTTAAACTGTACATGATCGCTCGGGGCCAGCTGGTGAGAGAGGCGCCCAGCGCGGACAGGGACAGCAAGAAGGAGTCGCTGCGCGTCATCGTGTTTGTGGTCATCTGCTTTTTGGTTCTGTGGGGTCCCTCCTTCGTCAACATCATCCTCAGACAGCTGACCGGGTGGGGTCTGAGGTTTAGGAACGAAGCCACAAACCCGTTCGCCATCATGGCGCGCCTGAACGCGCTGGTCACTCCAGCGGTGTACATCTGGGGCAGCCCGGCGCTGCGGCGCGCCGTGTGGAGGACGGTGTGGAGGAGGGTCTGCCCACGGCGAGGGGCGAGGGAACGAAAGGTCTGACTCTCAGACACGGTGGGGCCGATCTAACCTTTAAATCATCCGAACCAGGTCGGGGGGAAAAAAACACACAACATCCATTCACGAGTTCTCAAGTCCCTTTAAAAAATAAAGAAAACTGAAACATTTTGTTACCTGAAAGCTGAAATATAAATTGTGTGTATTTTCCTTTACAGCTGCTCTGATATTTCTACTGACATTGTGTTATTTTTCTCAGAAAGCTCAACTCTTGACTTAAAAAGTTTTATTCCATGAATTTGCTCTTCTTTCTTTGTGCTTCATCAGAAACTTCTCCAAAACAAATAACTTCAAATGTCCTCAAAGCAAGTTCTTGTTGTTTTATTTGATGTGGAACTGAAGCAGAACAATGTCAATTTGAGCCAAATTAGACATCCAGCCTGTTGACATAAAATTTAAGTCTTGGACAGTGTTGATTTAATGAAGCTTCAGTTATTTCAAATGTCTTATTATTCCTGCATGCGATTTCACTATAAAGTTAAAAGATGATAGATTCAGGCAGAGTTGCTGCAGAATTTGTGTCAGTTTGACACTGTGAGGCCATGCTGTTGTGATGGGAGCAGATTGTTTTATTGAAACATGAAGGCCTTTCATTAAACAGATCTGGAGCAGAATATTGATCTAAAACATGTATTTAATGCCTTTCAGATGTGCCAGATGCCTTTTTCAGAGATGCCAATGGACCCCCATACCATCAGAGAGGCAGGCGTATGAACTGTGTGCTGACAACAGGGTGGACGGTCCACTTTTTTGTTATTACACRGTGGCATCTGTTTTCAAAAAGAAATTCAATTTTTGTTTCTTGTTTTCCCCCACTGCGCCTCAGATGAAAAAGGCTGTCTTTGCATGATAGAGCTTTGCCTGTGTGCTTACACTGGAGACCCATAAGCAGAAACTTTCTCTGTTTCTTCCTTTTCATGGATAATAGTCAAATTTTCCCATCACAGTTACATGTGCAATATTTTTACTTGTTGTTGCGATATCTAAATTTCCACATAATGAGATAAAAAGTCTCAAACGATGAATGAAAAACTTAAAATGAAGCAAAAGTTGCATCATATCCAGTCCAACATGGGAGGAGACATAACCTTAGGATTTCTCACATCTGCACCCACCATGAAAAGACACGTGCCCACATCTGGTTGTGTCCTGTTTTCTCTGCACATSAGCATCATGATCATCAACACAACTGTCGTTCCTCTGTGTGTTGACTTCACCTCTGCAGGAGATTATGTGCTGTTTATTTTCCACACCGTGGCCGGGGTCAGCACCGTGCTCGTGGCCGGCTCTGTGGTCTGCGGCATCCTCGGCACGCGCGCGCTTTTAAGACAAAACCGCTTCATTTTCATGCTGAACACCAGCATTGCTGACACCGTGTCCGGCTGCGGCATTTTTTACCAATTTCTATTTGATGTGCGCGAGGAACCTCCTGTTAAAAATGGCACTTTTTATATTTTGTCTTCACTTCTCGGAGTTAACATCATGACTTTTATTTTCGCGCAGTTTGACAGATATTTAGC
>NW_013952486.1:1643938-1644984 GCF_001266775.1 Austrofundulus limnaeus | reverse complement strand
TTGTGATTTTAGAATATTTTTATACAGCACTTTATTGTTTTATATATGCATATTTGATCCTATAAGATTTTGCTGTAATAATGATCAGCGAGGACACCGATCTCCTAAATTAAAAACATGTGACCTGAATTAAACCAGGTTGTTTAATTGGTGTGAAAATTAATTTGGTGTATTTTTTTTTCAGGTTTAATAAGGTTTCCTGTTTATTTGGGTCAAAGTCACAGTAACAGGTGGGTTTTGARCTTTCAGACCAGGTTTATTTTTTGTATTCTGTTCCTTCATCCAAACTGAAAGAGCTGAACAAAAATGCTTTTTTATGCTTTGTAAATGACAAGACCAGAGGCCTTCAGCTTCATTTGTGCACTGAAAAATGTTGTCTTGCTCACAGTTAACCAGGGTTAGTTTTTTCATGTCTAATAAAACATTTATATTTATTTTACAGGAAGAACTTTCTAACAAAGCTGCCAGACTCCTCAGTAATTTACCACCAGTCAAGTCAAGTCAAGTCATCTTTATTTATAGAGCACAGTTAAAACAGATAAACTGCTATCAAGGTGCTTTTACAACAGACAGAACAAGATATAACAGCAATAAATATATCAAAAGGTAGAATAACTGAATTTCAAAGAAAACAACAGAGCAAAATGACTCTGAACTCTAATTATCCCCACGTTGGATGTTCTTTGGATTAAATTCAGTGCATGTGGCAGATTTAGTTTTGCACTCTTTATTTCCTCACACAGTAAAACTGATGAAACATCAAATGTGGTGAAATGTTGAGCATAAGATTCAGTCATGCAGATATACTCAGTTTTGCTTGTGTTTTAATCTGTAGGCTAATGAAAAAATAAATGCTTGTGATGTTTGAACTTGTTGCTTTTTTTTCTTGGATGATTTATAGATCTAAAGTAAGTGGAACAACAAACGAAAACATCCTTGTGAAAATAATCACAAGGACTGAATTCAAAAGAAAACAAAAGCAGGGTGGTTTGAATGAACGAAAAAACCCAGATAGCTATTGATCAATATGCCTGGAGGCCTTTCTT
>NW_013952486.1:1640970-1643098 GCF_001266775.1 Austrofundulus limnaeus | reverse complement strand
CTTCAGGACAATGTACATTAATGAACAATCATATACTTGTGTACAGACTGAAAACGAGTTTGCTTATTTACATCTGTAGTCCTGAGGCAGGAAGACAAAAACACAAGATCACAATATACAAAATCAGGCAAAACACAAAGACACACATTAAGACAAACAACAATACAATAAGTCAAAGTGAGTACATGACTGGGGACTTTTAAGAGATTGTTTAAGGTGCTTTTTAAATGTGCAATAAGCGGAACATTCCCTTACGTTTTTTTTTTAATTTTTATTTTTTGTGAGGCTGTTCCAAAAGTGACCTCCTCTGACTGACAGGACATTTTGTCCAAAGGTTGTTTTCCTGTAGGTCTCATCTGGAGGCTCTGGTGCTAAAACATCGCTCAGTCCTTGGTTTAATGTAGGCAGAAAGTGGAGGTGGGGCTAATCCATTAAAAACTTTGTAAATTGAACAACCATTTTTAAAGTAAATACAATTTTCCAAAATTGAGCATATTAGATTTTTATAAGATAAGATAAGATAAGATAAGATAAGATAAGATAAGATAAGATAAGATAAGATAAGATAAGATAAGATAAGATAAGATAAGATTATGAAGGAATGACAGGGGCTGTTGATCAAAGATTTTTTAAAGATTTTTTGAATAATGTTTCTATTGGTTTTAAAGTTGTCTCTCCAGTGAGGGACCATGTTGTGATGCAGTAGTCTACTGTATGTGTGAAACTATCATTGAGTGGAGGAAGGTTTTAGCAGAACTGATTGATGGCCTGATTTGCCTACAGTTTTGTAAATTAAATTTGGCTGTTTGAAGTGAGTTTGATGTGTTTTTTAAATGAAAGTGTTTGGTCCAGTGTGAACCTGAGGTACTTGAACTTCTCTACAAGGTCAAGTTCCACTCCCCACAGGAACACATTGGACCACTGCAGTTTTGTGGGTCATTTTGTGAACATCATAGAAACATCATAGAAAATTGATCTCTTTTTTTTCAATAACAGACAGGATTGAACACATGCTGTATCTTCTCCAGAGCTGATGTGAGGAGATGGTGCTTCATGTGTGCTTTTAGCAGGTGCAGCATCATCAACATACATTTGGAAATGTACTTTTTTAGCAATCATTTGGGAGGTCATTTACTAGAAAACAAAACTGGTCGCAAAATAGAGCCTTGTGAGACTCCTGCTGGACATTCAAGGTAGAACAACATCACCAACACTCAGATCATCTCGACCTTTCTTTCCATAACTACCTCTTTCAGCTTTTCTGGGAGGACTTCAATGTTTTCCCAGGCCTGCACAGAGACTGGGAACATCTGCAGACCTCCTGCAGATGCCAAAACCACCTCAAATGGCTTCTCTTGTCGTGTAGGAGCACTGACTCTGAGTCTCTCCCTGATAACTGATAACATAACTGAAACTGCCCGTGAGAGTCCAGCCACAGTTTGTATCCGCGGTCTTGTTCTTTTTACCCAAAGTTCATGAGCAAATGTTGGTAAGAACTCAGACCAACAGTTAAACAGAGCTTCGAATTGCAGCTCACCTCCACAAGACWGAAAAAGATGTGCAATCAGATTCAGCACCATGGATAGCTCCAGCGATTAATCATCATTACATCATCAGGCTCGTGCATCCGCCTGGGAGGAGATAAGACCTTAAACTCCTAAAGGCATTTTATCTAAACGACATCATACAACATAAACATAATAAAGACACGTGCCCTCCTCTGGTTGTGTCYTGTTTTCTCTGCACATCAGCATCATGATCATCAACACAACTSTCGTTCCTCTGTGTGTTGACTTCACCTCTGCAGGAGATTATGTGCTGTTTATTTTCCACACCGTGGCCGGGGTCAGCACCGTGCTCGTGGCCGGCTCTGTGGTCTGCGGCATCCTCGGCACGCGCGCGCTTTTAAGACAAAACCGCTTCATTTTCATGCTGAACACCAGCATTGCCGACTCATTGTCTGGCTTTGGGAGTTTCTACCAATTTTTATTTGATGTGCGCGACGAACCTCCTGTTAAAAATGGGACTTTTTATATGTTGTCTGCACTTCTCGGAGTTAACATCATGACTTTTATTTTCGCGCAGTTTGACAGATATTTAGCTGTTTGTCACCCGTTCTTCTATGGCC
>NW_013952486.1:1638415-1640665 GCF_001266775.1 Austrofundulus limnaeus | reverse complement strand
GTAAGAAAGAGTCCTTGTTGATCATCATCCTGGTGGTCATCTTCTTCCTCATCCTCTGGAGTCCCAGCATATTTTATATTATTGTAACCTCCCTGACAGGACATTACACTCCGTTCAGAAACGACGCAGTGAACCCCATGAAAATCTTAGATCGAGGTAACACCCTGTGCACTCCGTCTCTGTACCTGTGGGCGAGTCCTTCTCTCAGAGCAGCCGCGTGGAAAACTGTGTGGAGCAAAATCTGCTGCTGCTGCAAAACACCACAATGGTTTGTTGTAATGACCCGGAAATACATCTTTTTAGAAAGATTCAYGTGTTTGATGTTTTACAGCACAGATCCAGCTCCAGGTGTGATCACTGTTACTCACCTGTCAGTCTCTGCCTGCTCCTCTGCAGACAGACATAACATTAATCATGTCTTAAAGCTGAAGAGCAGCCTTAAAATCACCAGATTTAAAATTTATAGGGTTTACAAATAATTTATATTTTTGTTTATCTTCTTATTTGATTTGTATTGAATGAGAACAATGCTGTTTAAAATGTTCGTTCTTAAATATAAAGAACGTAGCCTATATGTTCTTTGTATTTGTGATAATTGRATTTCCCTGTCAAAGCATAACAAAACCGATGCATATTTTTGTTCCAGGTCTAATAAGGTTTCCTGGTTATCTGGGATGAGGTCACAATAACAGGTGGGTTTTGAACCTTTTATTTTTGTCTCATATTTTACATGCTTTCTGTCCCTTCCTGCAGACTAAAAAAGTTGATTAAAAATGATATTTGATGCTTTGCAAATTTGCAAGGCTGTTAATGTTTCACCGCTGCACCAGAGGCCTTCAGCCTCAATTGTTTATAGCTGAAAAGTATTGTCCAGTTCCTGAAACACTTACTGGGTCCATCTCTGCCCCTGTATTTATTTGTTAATATTTATCTTGCAGTAAGAAGTTTCTGACAAAGCTGTCAAACTCTTCAGTGAATTACCAGGAGTGAACATTTAAACAGTTTGAAAACAGTGAGTTCATCACCATGTCGGATGTTCTTTTAATGGATGGAAGTCAATGCATGGCAGGTTATGCATTGCATATTTTCTCTCAGTAATGTAAATGAAACATGTTAAAAATGTTAAGAATATGAGATCCAGTCATGCAGGAGTACTCATTTTTGCTCGTCTATTATGCTAATGTCAAAATAAATATTTGTGATCAGCTATTATTTGAACCTATTGCTGTTTTATTTTCTTGGATGATTTGTAAATCTGTGTGGTACAACAAACAAAACAATCCTTCTGAACAGAATCACAAGGGCTGGATTAACAACAATTCATAAGCAGACATGTTTTGTTTCAGAGAATTATTGCTCTGTTAATTAAACTTTACGAAATATTTCAATGTTTCACGTTTCATGTTTGGGCATATACTCGTGGTGTCCCCCAGGGATCAGTACTGGGTCCTAAGTTATTTATTTTGTACATGAACGATTTATGTAAGGTATCAGAGTCTTTAAAGTATGTCTTATTTGCTGATGATGCAAACATATTTTTCTCAGGTAAATAACTTGAAATTGTTAGAACAGTGCTAAAAAATGGTTTGACACTGATAAGTTATCACTGAATTTAAGAAAAACAAAATTCATTATTTTCGGGATAGAGCTAAACTGAAATTACAAATTCATTTAGAGAGATCTCAAATTGAAAGCGTGACTGAAATAAATTTTCTTGCAGTGATAATTGACGAAAAAATAAGCTGGAAATCTCACATCAGACATGTACAAGCCAAAGTGTCAAAGGAAATTGCAATATTACATAAAGCAAAACAAGCTCTGAATTACAAATCACTTCATGTTCTACTGTTCCATAGTTCTTCCATATTTAAATAATTGTGCAGTAGTTTGGGGCAATAATTATAAAACTGTTATACAACCATTATTCATATTGCAAAAGAAAGCAATAAGGATAATTCACAGGGCTGTATATAGGGATCACAGTTCATTAGTCTTTTTGTCAAAACTACTCAAATTTACAGATCTGGTTGAGGTACAAACAGCACTAATAACATTTAAAGCCAAAAACAAATTTTTACAAGGTAATATTCAGAAATTATTTGTTGAAGGGGAGGGGAGTTATCATTTAAGGGGTCAGTTTAACTTTAAATCAAGGATTGTTCATAACTTGCAAAGGGTTTCGTATTTCTGTTGGTGGAGTAAAACCGTGGAACAGTCTGAGTGTGGAACTTAAGGAATGTACAAACATAA
>NW_013952486.1:1636724-1638012 GCF_001266775.1 Austrofundulus limnaeus | reverse complement strand
ACTAACTAACTAACTAACTAACTAACTAACTAACTAACTAACTAACTAACTAACTAACTAGAAGAAATATGTTACTTAGTTCAGAATGTTCAGTAAATTCTTTGAAAGATCCCATTCTCTGAATGAGCTCATACTGATAATAACCGACTAAAATCAGGAGAACCTTTGCAAGTTTCTGTTCAAGCGTTGCTCACAGGTTGATAATCTATGGTGCTCTTCTCTCTGGGCTTCCAAAGGGAAGTTTTAAAGGCCTGAAGGTGGTTCAGAATGCGGCTGCTTGTATCCTAATTAAAACAAGGAAATATGACCTTATCACCCCGGTGCTGCCATCTCTTCGCTGGCTGCCCTGCCATGTTGGTGCAGATTTCAAAGTGTTGCTTCTCATAAGGCATTATGGTCCAGCCCCTCTCTACCTTTCAGACCCTCTCCACCCTTATATTCCACCTCGTGCTCTTTGATCTCAGGGCACTGGTCTGTTGGTAATCTCTAAAGTCAGACGAAAAACCATCCGTGGTCGTGCTTTTTTCTTTCGTGCCCCTTAAATGATTTCCCTCAAGACATCAGGCTGGCCTGCTCCGTGAAAGTTTTTAAAGCAAAGCTAAAGGTGCACAAAACCTGTACACTTTGCCTTATGTGTCTTCAATTTTATATTTGTATTTTATCATTTTCCCATGTTTTACTTGTTCTTGCAATTTTTTATGTTGATTTAATATTTTTGTGACTATTCAGCACTTTGTCTGAAAGCGCTAATAAAGTTGTTAAACTAAAGTGGACATTAGACACGCAGGGAATTCAACTTCATGGACATAAAAACCAGAAACAGGTTCTTTAAGGTTCAAACAGATTTAATCGATATTTATCCCTCCAAAAAAAATGTAAAAATAAAAAGGAATGAGAACACCCTGATTTATTATTTTAAACATAAGCTTGATCTTACAGAGGAAAACGCACGTAAAAAAAGATAAAAATCAGTACAGAAGTGAAGTGCAGCGGATAAAAACAACATACATTTATCTGTCTGTCAGATGAAAACGGACCTCATTTTGCTGCCCGACGGTCGCAGTTTCAGCACCAAGGACAGCTCTAAACTGTTGAGCAATAAATCATTACATCATCAGTCTCGTTCATCCTGCCTGGTGTGGGAGGAGATCTGATCTTAATCTCCTCCTAAACACAATTTTTTATACATCTGCATCATGGAAACTATAAAGACACGTGCCCTCCTCTGGTTGTGTCTTGTTTTCTCTGCACATCAGCATCATGATCATCAACACAACTCTCGTTCCTC
>NW_013952486.1:1631828-1636371 GCF_001266775.1 Austrofundulus limnaeus | reverse complement strand
GCTGAACACCAGCATTGCTGACTCACTGTCTGGCTTTGGGAGTTTCTACCAATTTTTATTTGATGTGCGCGAGGAACCTCCTGTTAAAAACGGGACTTTTTACATCCTGCCGTCTTTTCTCGGAGTTAACATCATGACTTTTATTTTCGCGCAGTTTGACAGATATTTAGCTGTTTGTCACCCGTTCTTCTATGGCCGTTTCATCAACATAAAGCTTGTTATATGTGTGAACATTTACAGCTGGGTGCATGTTTATGGTCAGCTGCTCATCCAGCGCGTGGTGCCTCCATCCACAGCCGTGGACATCGCTGTGTACAGCAGAATCAGTCTGTTGGTGATTATTATCACTAAAATATCCATGACCGTGAAGCTGCTCATCGTGGCCAAATACCAGGTGCTGAGAGAGCCGCCGGGCCCGGAGAGAGACAGTAAGAAAGAGTCCCTGTTGATCATCATCCTGGTGGTCATCTTCTTCCTCATCCTCTGGAGTCCCAGCATATTTTACTTCATCGTCACCTCGCTGATAGGAAGTTACGCAGTGTTCAGGAACGACGCAGTCAGTCCTACGATTGTCTTAGCTCGCAGTAACACCCTGTGCACTCCGTCTCTGTACCTGTGGGCGAGTCCTTCTCTCAGAGCAGCCGCGTGGAAAACTGTGTGGAGCAAAATCTTCTGCTGCTGCAAAACACTACAAAGGTTTGTTGTAATGACYGAGGAATAAAAWWWWWTTTCATCAAATAAATAAAAGAAGARCAGCTTTGATAAATATGTGAGGGTGCTTATGCTAAAGTTTCCTCTTTTGAAATAGTATATTTCTGTTACACAGGCACTGTGGTTCGGAAGCTGCATCTTTCTGTCAAAATATAACAACGAGGCATGTTTTCTTTCAGGTCTAATAAGGTTTTCTTGTTCACCGGTAGGAGGTGACAGGTGAGCGTTAAACACCAGCTTTGTCTTTTTTTTTTATTAATCTGTACTTGTCTCAAAAATCACAAAAATAACTGTCCCTTGCTGCAGGATGGTGTGGACAGAGATCTCTCAGGTTGCTGCATCAYCTTCCTTTTTCTGTTGCTTGTCCACCACCACAGTTGGTCACCACGGAGCTGTTTGTCTGGATCAGGAATCCTTCACCTCTCTGGGCTGAGTCATTTTGACCATGGGACCTCCAGTCCATAATCAACAGATATTCCTACATTTCAACCACTTTGTAGTTGTACATCTTGCATCGTACACCCTGCCATAAGGGATGGATTTCATGGGACTTCTTTGCAGAACAAAGAACTCTGAACTTTAAACAGCAAACATATAAATATTATAATTTCTGTGTACGTCATTTCTTATCATGTTCATTTTTTTCATGACTACAAATTGACCTCAATGGATAAACTTTGCACATTTTTTCTTCTCCAGTAATTTAGAAATGTGTTGAAATGTTTAGCATCTGACATTTGATCACGAGGATCCCCAGTAATTAAACTGTAAATATGTTTTTTTAAAAAAAACTTGTGTAGTTTAACAAAACTTCTCTTTATTCAGGCCTTAACGTTGTTTACTTTTAGTAATTTTAGACTGAAATTCAAACATAAGTTAAACTGACAATTCGGCATCCATGATATACAGTATTTGTTCGTCTTTTAGGCCAAGACAGGCATCATCAGGTCGGGCAGGTGTGATCCATGAAAACCAGCTCCCTCTCAGTTATTTTCCTCCAGCAGGGCCAAAGCTACTATTATTTTTGTACAATTACGCACAACTTTACGCAGCTATTTCAGGCCATGCGTCATTGTCAACAACACTTTGTCGACCCCAACATCACACGACTTGTTCTGTTTTATTAGGCTGAGCACTCTTTTCTTCACAGTAGAAATGAAAAAACCTTATGCACAAAATCCGCGCCTCAACAATCTGTGCGCCTCGCAAACCTTCCGTTATGGATGCGTGTTTACAACTACACGTGRCAACATAAATTAAACTTTCATCTTTGTTATTCTGATTCAAACTCAAAATTGTTTAAAACCTAAAAATGTATAGTGGAATTAACGCTTGCATTTGTTTAAAGCACATTTTTAAATCTTCGTATAAGAAAACATGTAAAGTAAATGTGCATATTACCTTTACTTATTACAGTACTGTAAATGTGGGGATTAAGGTCAAATTCATACCCTCACATGTTCTCACAGCCGTGACATGCACAACAATCATTTAAATGCAGTATAAAGAGATGTTGGTTGTTTGTGGACAACAATCTGCTTAAAAATAGGCTAAAATTATTGATATTTTTAAAGATATATAGTTTTTGTTTCCTTTCTGCTGATTTTGGGAAAATATTAAAACATGTCAATAAAATGAAGTTCAAATCATGACTTTGTTTTTGTTTAGTTTTTATTCATGGTGAGTGAGGTGCGTGTTCGTTTCCCCATGTTAACACAAAACAAGTAAGCGAATAGAGGCTTGTTTTCTCACGACAATCAGAATTACAAAAACCCGTCAATAACCACACTTATGTCAACCCTTCGCACGTTTTTGGTCTCATCCAGGCCGAGGCGCCTCAGCTTTCCGTGCGCCTCGCAAGCGTTCTGTTTTGGATGCATGTTTACATTTATAGACAAAACAAATTAAACTTTACAGTTTACATTGGACTTGGGCTTTTTGATSATTTTTCTGGAAGTAAACACATTTTTACGGCAAGCCAAAAGGTTACGGAAATGTATGCACACTTTTACGCACCGTTCTTTTCCATATGGAACATGACACTATGAAAAGTTTTGTGCATAAGCACTGTTCATACATGAGGCCCAGAGGTCTATTAAATAAACAGGTACTTGATTTACAAATTAATATTTTAACACAGAGGAGATTGGGAAAGGAAAAATAAACAGACATACCTGTTGATTAAAAACAGGTCTGCAAAAGTGATGATTTCAGAACTGGATAGCTCCGTGAGCCGTGATTGACATATTATTAACGTGCAAAATTTAAAAAATAAAAACCGCATCATCACGAGAAAGCCATAGAACAAAAAGCTGTTGCAAAGTAAACATGCTGAAATCAGACAGGTCTTCGGGGACCTGACAGCATATTTAAACCAGTGTCTCTGGTTTGTGCGCCATTAAAGATGCTCCTGCCCAACATGACRGGCTCTGCAGCAGGAGGGGTCCCCCTGTCGGTGGACTTCAGCAGCCCCGTGGACTTTGTCATCTTCATCTTCCACATTTTATTCGCCATAACCACGGTTCTGGTCGCTGGCACGGTGGTGGTCAGCATCTGTGCCAGCGGGACGCTGCGCCTCCAGAACCGCTTCATCTTCATGCTGAACACCAGCATCTGCGACACCCTGACCGGGCTCTCCGTCTTCTACCTGTGTCTGTTCGACGTCCAGGAGAACTACCCGTCCAGGAACGGTACCTATAACGTGCTGTCGTCTCTGCTGGGGGTCAACATCTTAGTCTTCCTGTTTGCGCAGTTCGACAGGTACTTCGCGGTTTGTCATCCTTTCATTTACAGCCGCTTCGTCAGCAGAGAGTTCATCATCAGCATCAACATCTTCTGCTGGCTCTACAACTTCACCCACCTGCTGGTCCGGAACCTGCTGCCCCTGTCCAAAGCCATCCAGATCTACGTCTTCAGCATCGTCTTCCTCCAGCTGGTCGTGTTCACCAAGGTGGTGATGACCATCAAACTGTACGTGGTGGCCCGGTACCAGTTGGACAGGGAGCCCCCCGGCCCGGAGCGAGACGGAAAGAAGGAGTCCCTGAAGATCATCATCTTCGTGGTGATGAGCTTCCTGCTCCTGTGGAGTCCGTCTTTTGTCAACATCATCATCAGGCTGGTGGTGGGAGGCGGGCTGAGCTTCAGGAATGAGGCCACCAACCTGTTCGCCATCCTGGCCCGCTTCAACGCCGTCTGCACCCCGTCCGTGTACCTGTGGGGGAGCCCGGCCCTGAGGGGGGCCGCGGTGCAGACCGTGTGGGGCCACGTGTGTCCGAGGTGCAGGAGAAGGTAAAAAAMAAMMAAMMAAMMAAAWWAAAAAAAACACGCGCCCTCATCCTTATCTGATTTTAGTTTATTTGTTGATTAAAGTTTCCTTTTTGCCTTTCAGAGTTGACTCCTGCCCGAAGTCTGTGAGACACTGAGACACAGAGAATCCTCTCTGCACTTTATTTTAATACTTTGACAGACAAAGGTGCATTTATGTGTTTGTTTGTTTGTTTGTTTGTTTGTTTGTTTGTTTGTTTGTTTGTTTGTTTGTTTGTTTGTGTCTTTCATCACAAGAGCTTAAGTCTTATAATGTGGTGCAGCTCCAGAGGAGGGGGTGGGGGTCCTAAAACAAATATGGATTCTCCTATAAGTGTTAATTGTGTTAGACAGTTAATTTATTCATTTAAATAATTACAATTTATAAAGTGCTTATGAACACCATATTATATGTTACACTTATCCAAAATGATTTACAAATCAAAATTAGAGAAAGTGAATTTAAAACTGTCATTTTTCCATATAAATAAGTCAGTTGGGTTCATTTTAACAGGTGATTATATATATA
>NW_013952486.1:1630158-1631534 GCF_001266775.1 Austrofundulus limnaeus | reverse complement strand
GTACTGCCTTATGTGTATTTATTAAATTTGAAAAAATGCAGGTATATTGTTGTGACTTAATTTAAAAATGTTTTGGTGGTTTCTGATAGTTTCATCTCTGCTAGAAAGCTCAACAGWCGTTGTTTATTTTTATATTTTTATCATTTAATAAAATATTTTAGTGGTGTTATATCCAACAATAAGGGACACCAAAATAAAATAAATAAATAAACACTAAATAAAACTATAATGCCTTTAATTTTAAGGTTGCAATCATGAGATTGTTTTTTTAATCACTAGTTTCTTTCTGATAGAAACTTAAATAACACGTTACAGGCAATGCTTTTTGTTTTATTCAGTGGAGTTTAATAAACTGTTACAACTAAATTYAACAAATGACTCAAAATGATTCATCACTAGAACAGTGTTTGCATTTTCATGTAATTTCGTGGTTAAAACAATTCACACATTTAACACAATTTTAATGTGATTTATTTGTGTATTAAGTAAAATCTAACACTCCAAATTACAGTCAGTTTGGGGATTTTATTCTTACTTTATTCCTACTTTATTTTACTTCTTTATATATGATTCTTTGTTTTAGCTGAAACTGTCAAATGATTTCTCTGAGGGCTGATCCTGATAAAAAAAAAAGATCTGTTTAACAGTTGAATATTTTTAAAAAATATATCTTAATTCTCCATGACTTCGTTTTCCCTGATCAGCTTTAATTTTTTTCCTTTCCCTGCTCGTTTCTTGCAGAAGTCCAAGGTTGAAACCTTCGTACAGCAGAGCTTGTCTTCGTTTCTGCATCGACATTGCTTCTTCTTTCCACTTCTCACCTGCAACAAGCAGATCAATAACAGATTAGGAACTGAAATAAAGAGAACTGAAAGTCAAGCAATTTATTTAGAGAGATTTAGACATTTCAGTTCTTCAAACCCTGTTTGATCACATGAAGCTGGATTAAATAGGGGCTTTTGTTTTGTATTTCTGTACATCAGATTTCAAACAAAGCAAAGCTGCTCTCTCTCTCTCATTAAATTTTCACAAAATAATCATTTGAATAAGGCCTACAACTGATTAACATTTGGAGTCAACCAGATTCAAGACAGCTGCCATAGCTAACTGACCTTAAAATACACTAAAATTTGTGTAATTGAATCAGTTTCACAGAAATGAAGCTAAGATTTAGCTTGATCATACATGAAAGCCATCACATACTCAGAACACAAGATTATTGCTTCAAACTTTGGCATAAATTGTTGAAGTTCTAATTGAATCATGTGCAACTAATTACGTTTAGCTAAACGCAAAAACAGCTACAACTCTGTCCGTTTTACAAAGGTTGAGCTAAAGTTTAAGGTGGCATTAAACTGATAATCAGGCCCAACAGA